>NW_027532589.1:4607154-4704389 GCF_008692635.1 Crocuta crocuta
GTTCTGGCTGAACCTGCCAGCATCTCCTGTGCATCCAGGTTTAAGTTCCTCAAAGTCAGCGCTTCTCCCCGAGCTGGTCGTGACCCGCACTGGCTGACTCAAGGGTGACATATAGAGCCCTGGAGGGAATTCATGACAGGAGCACCCAGGAGCATCATCTACTGCCAGCTCCCTCAGACCCTGGGACTCTGGCCTCCCTGTGGACTGGGAGCAAGACATGCATTTGAACTCCCGCTCTGTCGTGGGCATTGAGTAACACAATCCATGTAGAGCACTTAGCACCAGCCCGGGTACACACCACGGGCTCAACTTAGGTGAATTTTCTTCTCTGCCTCCCGGATGCAGCCCACAGGCCTAGCACAAACATTGGCATGAGGCAGACGCCCAGTGCTGGTGACCGAGTGGCCCACCCCAGCCAGGACAGGGCTGTACAAGCCAAGCTGGCTGGCACAGGAGCACTCAACAGGCTTCAGGCAGATGCTTCCCAGGAACACCACCTTCCTCGCCTGCTCCCTGGGACCCTTCCTGTCCATCCAGAGCCTCTGGGGCAGACCAGAGAGCATCACCCTCCTCCCTGGGCCTCTGGCAGCCTGGTTCTGCCTGCACTGTCGTCTCCCATGCGCTGTCAGCTTTCGGGGTTCAGCTCAGTCCCTGCTCCCTTGGCTTTACAAATCATCAGGAGACCCCAGGGCCTTTGCTCTCCTCCAGCGCAGACCTGCCGCACATCTTGGGCCCTTGTCCCTCCCCCGTGCTTCTGTAACCCCTGAACCCCATCCCTTCCCTGCTTCCCAATCATGGAGCAGCCTCCTCTAGCCCTGTGGCCAGAAGTAGGGTGAATATTGTTTCTAACCAAAAGCCATCTCAGGGAACTATAGTTCAGAAGCAGCAGAGCCCATGAGGGCCCATCTCATGGGAAAGCCAGTGTGGTTGGAGATGGTGAGGTCTGAGCTGGTGTCCAGATGGGCCCAAGGATATGCTCTCATGGGGTGGGTATTGGGGGGCCGAGCAGGGATAGACTGGAAAGTGTCAGGTGTCTCTGTACAGTGAGCCACAGATGTGAGGGGGTAGAAACTAGACGAAAAAGAACATGGGAGGCACTGTAGATGTCTGAGTGAGAGAAGACCAGGGGCCAGCGAGGCGGCAATGTCTGTGGGGATGGAAAGAGAGAGAGAGGCATGAAGTCTGTAAGAAGGACCACAGAACTGAGGACATGGGAGGTGACAGTGCTCCCTGCAGTGGCCGGGTACTGGGGCAAGGGGCAGGGGAGGTGTGGCCCCAGAGGTAGGGGTGGGAGCTGGTTTGCAGACAGGAAGAAATAAGTGGTGCTGGGCTCCCTTACTTTCCCCAAAGTAACCTACCTCTACAGTGTCCGAATTTTCTCCTGTGAACCTGTAGGGCTTCTAGAAGCCAGAAAAAGATAACAAAAGCCAATTTCTAGTAAAGAACAATAAAAGGAACATCCTTGACCCTTGTTTGCTTATATATATTATCTATAGAATGTTTAATACTCACCAAAAACAAAAGTTCCTATGGGCTTAGGGAAGAAAAAGGCAAGATGAAGATGTGTTCTATCTAATTTGTAAATACTTGTAGGGATGGAAAACAGAACTGGGGAGCCTCTCCCTTCCCCACGGGGGGTTTCCCACCAGGGTCAGCAGACCTCGGGAGTCCACACTCGCTCTGCCACTGGGCTGTGCTTCACAGAACGTGAGTCATGAGTCCCAGCGGTGGCCAGCTGGACGAGAGCCCTGTTAAAGTCAGAGATGTGGGTGGAGTCATGGCCTCATGCTTCCCTGACATTGGACCCCCCCCTTGGGGAGCGGGAGCCACAGACGGGGTCTGGCAGTGCAGTCCGCACTGGGGCCCCGGGCCACCCCAGGGGCTATGAGAGCAGGGGTGGAACCCAGCCTTGGGCTCCAGGGGAGGCTTCCTGGAAGAGAGGACTCCCAGGCTGGCTTGAGGGGCAAGTGGAAGGTGACTGAATGAAGAGGGTGGTGCTTTCCAGGCCATAGTGACTGGATGGGGACAAGGCACTGAGAAGTAAGAGTGTGTGGCATGAGACTCAGGCAAATGAAAATGTCAGTTGTTAGGCTTGACTGGCCTGTGGGATGTGTGGGGATCTGGGGCCAACAAGGGCAGGAAGGACCTCTCTGCTGGCTGAAGACCTCAGGCTACCCAGGTAACAGGTAGCCCTTGGTGAGGTTTACTGGGCAGTGAGGGGGTAGGAGTGCCGTGATTGGTTTTGCATTTTCCAAGAGGTCATGGCCACGGCCCTGAGCTGTTTTCTTAATGTCACGACCTACCTACCTGGTGGTCAAGATGAGTTGGGTGGGTGTGCTGGTTTCCTATTGCTGCTGTCAGAACTTACCATATAACCAGTGGCTTCAAACAATAGATACTCATTCTCCTACAGTTTGGGAGGCCAGATGCCTGCACTGAGCCTTACACAAGTCAGGGAATAGAGTGCTTCAATCAAGATGTTGGCCAGGCTGGCTTCCTCAGCTCTCCCAGCTTCTGGTGGCCCCATGCATTCCCGGGCTTGTGGCTGCAACCCTCCAGTCTCTGCCTCCATGATCACCTGGCCCTCTCATCTGCCAAGTTCAAGTCTCCCTCTGCCTCCATCTTTAAGGACACTTGTCATGACATTGGGCCCACCCAGAGATAGTCCAGGGTCATCTCCCTATCTCATGGCCCTTAACTTAATCACATCTGCAAGGTCCCTTTCTAAAGTAACCTTCACTGGCTCTGGATCTCCAGAGATTAGGATGTGATTGTCTTTGGTGCATTATTCAGCCAACCAGAGCAATGCCAGCCATCAGGTATCAGTCGAGGGTCGGCCTCTGGCAGCAGGGAGTCAGCAGTGAAGAGGCAGAAACAGTGCCAGCCCTCAAGGAGTCCCAGAGCTGATACAGGACCCAAGATCAGCCTTGTGTGTAGAGGCAGGGGGGGTGTCCATGACATGCTCCCCCAGATCTTTCCTTGGGTCAATGGCAGACTGTTCCCACACATTGGGGAAAAAGAAGAGTAGCTTGTGGGTGTGAAGGACTAGCCGTAGGGGTATATTCAGTCCATTTATAGACTTGGAGCTGGACCCCACTGTGGCAGGGGTTAACCCTCCAGGTGCTGCAGTGTGGAGGAGGCTTTCCGGCCCCAGGGAAGAGGCCAGGGCAGGTGGGGTGGCTCAGGGCAGTGGTTATCCATTAACCAATATGAAAGTATCCACACATTTAAATACCTAAGTAAAAATGTGACTATCTTAACCCACCAATACGGCGCTACCGGTATCTACCAACTAGATAGGTGGGGTGGGGGGATTCGGAAGTTGGCTTCACACTTGTTGGAGCTGAGGTGGCAGCTGAGTGGCTGAGTGGAGCTGGGCAGGAAGCTGAGAGCAGGAGTTTCTAGCACTGGGGGGAGGGGAGTGCGCACAGTGGAGAAGCTGGCGTCCCACGCCCAGCCCCCACCCCAGCACCCTCCTGGAAGAGTGCCGCATTGAAACTGGTTTTTCTTAGGCATTGATGGAGTGTGAACAATTCCATTGCCTTCTTTTCTCCCCCCTTAACTTTCCCCTAAGCACTCGGTATTTTTCTTAAAAGCCCTTTTATTATAGAATAAAACGTACTTGTCATCTAACTGCATTTGCTGGAGTCAGCTCTCAGGACTGCAAATCTGCCTGCTCCTGAGCCGGCCCCTTTGTCCCTCCAGCGCAGGACAAAGGGGGCTGCAAGGGGGCCTCAAGCCCCAAGCCCCAGACACTCTGGGCAGGGCATGGAGGGAGGCTGGAGAGGGAAAAGACAGGGGCGGGAATTCCAGACTGAATTCCCCTGGAAAGAATGACAAATACACCAGGCATCTAGGCAAATCCACTCACTTTGGAAATTTCCACCCATTTGTTGCTCTGTAAATTGAGACCAAGAGCTGTGGACACAACCAAATACTATAAAGTGTTTATAATGAAAGATGATCTTCTGGACCTTTTGAGGTGCCACCTGAATGTCCTCCCTCCGTTTGCTTCTGCTTGTATTCATTCTAAAATCCATCTGAGCAGGGCGCCAGGGTGGCTCGGTCAGTAAAGTGTCTGACTCTTGGTTTCAGCTCAGGTCATGACTTCATGGTTTATGAGATCATAAGATAGAATATGGATTGCAAAATAAAATACATCTAAGCACGTGCAAGTCAGCCTGCCCTCCCACCCACAGCCCCAGTTCTCACACTTCCCTTCCTTTACTCTCAACTACTGTTGCACTGAAGAGAGCCCAGACTGTACGGATGCATGGGCAGGGCTCTTAGGTATGTTGATACAGCCTTTGTCACACTGTCACAGGGTGTGGGCCTGCAAGCCCGTGTCCCCAGCACACTGGGAATGAGCTCCTGTGGAGAGAATTCATTTTGGATCCTGGGACAGGGCCTTGCACCCAGGGGGCACTCAACATGCATTCACTCAACAAACATTAACAAGCACCTCTTTGCAATAAGACAGGAAATAAAATGCAGAAGCAAAGTGCCTGCCCTTCTGGAAGTTACTTTCTAGTAAGGGAGACAGACCTTGAGTGAAGAAGCGGCAGTGTAGGGATAAGTGCTATGAAGAAAACTACAGCCAGAGAGGGGATAGGTGGGGAGATCAGGAAAGGCCTCTCTGAGGAGGTGACGTTTCAGTGGACACTTTAGGGAAAGAGTTATGATAATACTGAGTGGGGAGGAGGACGGAATATTCCAGAGGGGCAGCAAGGCGAAGGCCATGAGCAGGAGAGTGCTTGGCCAGCTACAAAACGTCAGCAAGGGCAGCAGGCCCAGGAACAGTGACTGAGGACAGGAGGCCACAGGGGGGCAGTGCCGGATAGCAGCGATAACTCCATGAATGAATGCATGAATGAATGAAGGAAGGAAGGAAGGAGGACTCAGGAGAATAGAATCCAAATTCAGACCTTGGGTCACCTACATGATCTTGAGCAAGTCACTCTAACCCTCTGTCTCCCATCCCCCCCCCTTATTAAAAAAGGAAAATCATTATGGGAGCCCAACTCGCTGAAATGAGCCCAACTCACTGAAATGAGATTTAGGCTCCCCAAAGAGCCAGAACTGGGGATTAAGAGGACCTGGTCTGGAGTCCCAGTTCTGCCATATTCAAGCAGAGTGACCTTGGGCAGGGCTTTTCACCTCTTTGAGCCTCAGTTTCCTCATCTATAAAATGGGAATCATGGTGCCTGCCCTGCCAATCTCAGAGGGCTGTAGTCTGATCACATGTCATGGCCCATATGGGGATGGTTAATACGCCACACCTGTCATGCAAATAGAGGGCCGACCTCCCAGCTCTTCCTGGGACAGCTCTCCCTCTTCCATCCTTGCCCTCAATGGTCCCTAGCTCCTCTTTGTTCCTCAGCCTCTGTGTCCTGCATCATTCACAGACCCCACCTGCCGTGTAGAAAATGGGGTGCCCAGTCGTTACGGGAACGCTCTTGCTCTCCTCCATCCACCCTTCCTCCACACTGTCTCCTGAAAGATCTTTCAACATGGACATGGAGACAACATGGAGACATCTGACCCCATGTCTCCCCTTATCCCAACCCTTCCCTGGCTCCCCAAACCCTCAAACAAACCTCTCAGCTCTCTCTCATGTCACTCAGGTCGCTGGCACCGACTGAACTCCGCAGCCTCCCTCTTGCCAGTCTTCGGCTACAAAGAACCAGCTTTAATTTCTCTAGATAGCATGTATCATTTTCTTTGCCTGGAATGTCCTCTCCTGTGCCTCCAACGCTTGCCCAAATGCCTGGAGAGCTCCTATTCATCCTGCAAAACCCTGTAGAGATGTCTCTTTTGAAGGTAAGCCTCCTGGAACATGACCATGAAGCAAGGAAGCCCTTTCCTTCACAGATGTTGGCCCTTCTGCTGTGCTCTTCTAGACCTTATACACGCTTCCCTCATGATCCTTACACCACGATGACCTTCCACGTTTTTATCTGTCCTGTCCCTGCACCAAATCATATATAAGCTCTGTGGAGACGGCATCTAGGGTGTCCCTGCTGCCTAGCACCTCTTACTGGACTTGGCACATAGTAGATGGTCATAAAACCTTTATTGAGAGGAAATGAAATGCACCTGGGGGTGCATTAGGGGGCACAGCCCCTCTGCCCTGAAACTCAGAGTGATTTAGAGTGATTCCTCGAAATGGTACAGGTGTGCGCTGGGTTGTCCCTTCCACCTGGCTCTTTGTGGCAGCTCGGAAGTGAGAGGGAGCCCAGTCATCCACGTTCTGAACTTAGCGAATGTTACAAATGACCATATTAATGAGACAGGCATTTTAGAGGCACCAGTATTGACCCAGGTAAGAAAGGCTCTAAATTTAGTGCCCAAAACACGGAGGCTGGTGAATTTGTAGCCTCAACAAACGACCCACGTTGGGGAGGAGGCGGAGGCTGAATTCGATTTGCATGTCAGAGGAGCGTTCTCTGGTACCTGATGTAAGACTAATTTTATTATTAAATTATCAACACTGATTTACTGAGAAATACGGTACTGCCGGGAGCTATTTTTAACCTCCCCGCTTCAGCCCCGCTCAGCAAACAAATCATCCTTTGAAGGACACTGCATTTGCAAAAGTGAATTAGGTGAATAAATATCCATCTATTCATGAAGTTTCTTTATTGAGAAATAAATAAATAACAGCTCTTGAATGCCTTCATTGTCCCCCTGGCAGGTCTCCGCCAGGAGGGCGGGTGCCGCTTCGAGCAGCAGGGAGGGTGAAGGGGCCACCGTGTGAGGCGCTGGTGGAAGGGTCGGTGGGAGACGCAGGGCCAGCCAGGGGCCCGTGTGCTCTGAGGTTCAGGACCACGGCCAGCGCTGGGGGGGGCGGGGATTGACAGTGTCTTCCGGCCCCTGGCGGTGGGGCGGGGGGGGTAGTCCCGGTCCCGCTTAGCGCCCGGAACATCCCCCTCGCTAGCCTGGAACATGCAAGCTGGGGCTCTGATACCAGCCTGTGGTGGATCTGCCACTTACTATCTCTGCAACCCTGGGCAAGTTACTTAGCCTTTCTGTGCTTCCGTTTTCTCATACATAAAATGGGGATGATTCCTACCTCACTATCAAGTGGCTGAGAAACTTAAATGAAGTCACACATGAAAAGTACTTAGAAGAGTACCTAGCACGTACCAAGAGCCCACCCAGTAAGCTGCACATATTGGTACAGTCACCGTCATTGTTGGGATAGTAGAGACGGAAGCATCCCTCCTCCAGAGGTCTCAGAGGAGGTCTTGGAGTCAGAGCCGGATTCCAGCGTCAGCTCCACCCCCACCCGGCTGTGTCACTCTGGGTAAGCTGTTCGCCCTTTCTGTTCCTCGAATCCCAAATCCATGAAATGAGCAAATGAGCATAATCACACCTTCCTCTGCAGGAATTTAAAAAGAAAAAAATGACATCACCAATATAACGTATACAGCATGGAAGGGCACCTGGGGGGCTCGGTTAAGCATCTGACTTCGGCTCAGGTCGTGATCTCACAGTTCATGAATTCGAGCCTCGGGTCTGGCTCTGTGTTGACAGCTCAGAGCCTGGAGCCTGCTTCAGATTCTTGGTCTCCCTCTCTCTGCCACACACACACACACACACACACACACACACACACACACACACACATGCTCTCTCTCTCAAAAATAAATAAACATTAAAAAAAATTTTAAGTATAAGTATCTGGCACAGAGGAAGTGCTCAATAAACAATGGATGGTTAGTAACAGGAGGGTTCCTCTTATGAAGATTAATGCAGCTGATCATTCTATTCCTGAATTCTCAGGGCTCCACTCTTCCTCTGTTTTCCCTCCCCTTCCACAACCTGGTGCTCATCTGGGATAAAATGAGAATCAAGAATCCACCCTGAAGGAAAAAAGATATGCTCAATGTCCTGAACTGATGGCACTTTGATTGAAAATGTTGATATTGTTTATCATGGATTGCATTGATTTTGAGCTTTTAAATATTGCATTAAAACCATATAACTTAATTAGTGAGGTTTTTTCGGCACCCCCTAACATTTGTGTCTCACCCTAGTCCTGGGCCTGCACAGAGGTGAGAGACAGCCTTCATGTGGGGGGAACAGTCGTCTGGTTGCAGTGGATGGGGAGAGGTGTGCCGCGAGGCAGTGGGGCTGGATCGTGAGCCTCCAGCCCACCAGCTTTGGGACTTGGAGGTTACCCTATAAATGCCAGAAGACGTGGCAGGTATACCAAGCAAGGAGCCAAGAGTGATTGGCCACCATTTGATCGTGCTTGGACTTCCTTTGCCCCATCACCTGGACTGGGAATAAGGGAGAATTAATTAGGAAACCCCGGGTGGAAGTGATGGCAGTAAAGACCATTATTTGCTGTTTAAGGGCTGGGACCGCAGGGTCTCTAACTTGGCGGCCCCATTACTCCAGGATATAAAGGAGGTAGCTGGCAGCAGGCAGGGGAACCTAGTTAGCCCGCTGCCCAAAACACACATGTTAGAGACAGGCTGTCACGCTCCTCAGTCTTGAAGCTCAGCTGTGAAAGTGCCTCCTCCTCCTCCTGTCCCCCAGCCTTGTGTGCACCAGGCTAGGTGATGGGTTGCTTCTTCATTTCTGCAAGAAGCTCTCCCTTTCAATTAGTAATTTAACAGCAGAAGTAGAGTAAGACACAGTCCTCAGTTTCTCCTTTGGCAGCCAGACTTCCCAATAGAGTGGTGACCACAGTGTGAGATTTGCCACAGGCCCTTCCAGAAATAGGGGGGAGGGGGTGCGCGTGCAAGCTGCCATCATCCGCATGCCCCTCAGCAAAGGTGGCCAACTAAGCAAAGGGTAACAGCCTGCAGCCGGGAGCCAGGTGAGGGCTCACATGGCACAGACACAGCCAAACTCAAGGCAAGAGGCATGCCGTGCCCCAGACTCTCACTCTCCTGCAGAAGTGGCAGGAAGCACCTTGGGCTGTCCTGCAGAAGTGACAGGAGCCAGATCCTCAGCTCCCTCACATATTCGTAGGAGGCTGACCTTGCCTTACGATTTTGGCTCTGCTCATGGGGGACTGCTTGTTCTTTGATGCCACTTGTTTGGGAGTACACCCATCAAAGGCTGTCATGCTTCCTGCTCGGCTGAGTCACTGATGGGAGAGCTGGGCAAGGGCTCTATCCCATATCTCTTGGTAAGAAACTGTTTAGAGAAAGTCAGAAAGGAGAGGATGGAGACTTTTGGAAGCTCTGCAACTTGACTGGGAGTTCCATTGGATACAGATCATCTCACCACCCAGCACCTATGCAAGTATACATTGAATGCATGATTGATGGATGGATAGATGAGTGGGTGGATGGATGATGATGGATGAATAATGATGGATGAATTATGATGCATGGGTGGATGGATGGATGGGTGAATGGGTGAATGAGTGAGTGGATGGCCAGATGGGTGGCTGGATAGATAGATGATAGATAGATAGATAGATAGATAGATAGATAGATAGATAGATAGATAGATAGATGAATGACTAGGGGGATGGATGGATGGATGGATGGATGGATGGATGGATGGATGGATGGATGGATGGATTCATAGATAGGTGAATAGATAGGTGGATGATGAGGTGGATGGATGGACGAATGGTGGATGAATGATCTAGTAGTTATACCCAAGAGGTTATGGAGGGTTGGGGTACATGCATGAAAGTGATCAGCTCTAAATGGCCAGGAATAGGGGGTGGGAATCTATCTTTCACTCCCTCTCCCCTCAGGATTACCACATCCAGACCTCTCACTTTGAGCCAACAAAAGCCCTTAGAATCTGATAGTACTCACTGGGCTGACTGTTTACCAGCCTTGTGGCCTTGGGCCAATCACTTCATTCACCTTAACCTATATTCATTACCATGTTTTATTGATAAAGGGAAAAGTAATAGCTGACCTACCCAGTGCCCAGGCCCATTACAGAAACAAATCTCACCATGCTGGATGTCACTACAAACGAGAGAGAAAACAGCTGCCAGTGCACTTGAGAAAGCATCCAGTGAAATCAAGGTGTGAACCTGCTGCCGAGTCCTGTCCAGGTATCTGCATCTGTTTCCAGGGCTTCGTGATTTCAGGTCCTTTCGGCAACTCCAGCCCCTGTCCTGAGATATTGCTTCTCCCAGCCCGTCTCTCCATCATGCAGTCCTCAGGCCTGGGCCCCATCCCGCCCTCCAGCCCACCCTAAATATGAACTCCAAACATACTTCAAAGAGAGGCAGCCACAAGTTTACTCTCTGTGTTGGCAATGAGGGGGATGAACTGACAGCACATTGTGGCGTAAGAAGGGCCCAACAGAAGAGGAGTTCTGAGCCAGATACAGCACTATTGCAATTGATGCCATTTCTCCCCCCACCCCGATGTATACAAGCACCCACATGCACAGACACCCCATCCCACACAAAAGCATCCTGGCCACAATAAACCTCCAGCACATTCGCCCAACACCCATCACATAAATCACGTCTACCTCAACATATACACATTCTATATGCACACATACACAAACACACACTCACTCACACACATACAGGGACAGAAAGGCTCCATGAGACCCCTCCTGGAGGCAAGTACCACACCCATGTCTTTGCCCTTGCTGGCCCCTCCACTCCAGAATAGCACCTCAAGCTCATGCCAGTTCCCCACCTCCATATGGCCCTCCAGAAGAAGGAAGCCTCCATGCTTCTGTGTCTCCTTTCCTGGCCCTCTCCTGGGCTCAGTCTCTCTCTCCTCGGTGCTGCTTCCTCCCTGCTCCAGGTGACAGGTGCCCTGCCCTGGGCCCTGATCTGGTTCCTCTCCTTTACTGAGTTTCTGCAGGACTGATTTAAGTTTCAGGACATCTTATACCCCAGGGCCCGGGACAGAGCTCAATGTAGATAAATCAATAAATCTTTGGAGAAGGAATACATAACCAGCAAATCTTCAGTACATAAGTCTTTTCTGCTCAACCCCGTTGTAGCCTCATAAGGATGGTGACTATAGTTTAGATGGCAAACCCCAAATCAGAGGTCACCACCTCCGGGAAGCCTTCCTGATCACTCAAGTCCTTCACAGGCCCTCTCACTTCCAGATAGAGATCCCCCATGCCTAAGGCAGCCATCTTAGCAGCCCTTCCCCATCCGTGCGTGGTCTCACCACACCCCCAGCATCTCTGTGGGGCAAAGGAAGGGCTTTGTGGCTGCAGCAATCTGGCCCCAAACTTCTTAGCTGTGGGTCTGTAGTATAGGTCACTTAACCGACTTCTCTAGTCTTAGTACCCTCGGCTGTGAGACGAAGAGAATAACACCCATCTTGCAGAGCTGTAGAGTTTTAAACGAGGTCATGCTGGTCACTCACACATCCCAGAAGGCACTGGATAATGGAGGGAGTACTATTGCTCATTATTCCTGCCACCCGCCAGATTGAAGGAGGGTAGCACCCAGGGCCCCTGCCACAATGCTGGGTGCACAGTGGCTACCCATGGAGCAAATTTTTGAATATAACATGTGGCAATGCTGGCTTGTCCAGCCTGGAGGCCAGCTGACTTCCCCATCAGACTCTCTGCCCTCAAGCAGGGGCCAGGTCCCTGGAGTGAGCATCCTAGAGCTAGGGGGAAGAAAGAAGAAACCAGCCTTCCAAAGACTTGCAAGGTTCCTATTGATCTCACGGAGGCAGGGCAGGCCTTGAAGGAGGCGGAGGCCCGGGCTGCATGCCCTTAATGTACCCTCTCAAGTGGGCTGTGATGAGCCTCCCCCCACCTAGCCCTCGGAGCTTTAGCAGGGATTAGTGGGTGTTCTTACTATGCATGGCAAGAGGCCCTGAGCCACGGGGCTGTGCTTGTCAATGTGAAATCAGGCTGTGATAGAGCTGGGCCATCGATGGGAGTTTGCATATTCATGCAGCTGAACCCTGAGATTTAGCCATGGCTCCAGGCCTGATGATGCAGGGGCTTATTAGCCTGGGAGTCAACCAGGGAGCCCCAGCGGGATCTGTGCAGGATTGCTGCATACATAACCAGCCTAGGGGGACCAGGCCAGGCACTGCTCACCATGTGGCTCGTCCTCTCTAGGAGGCCAAGATATAAGCAGTGCGAAAGGCACTGGTTTGAATCCTGGCTTCAATATTACAACGGTTGAAAATGGCCTCTCGCCTCCTCATCTGTGAAATGGGTGCAATTATTTTTACCTCACAAGCTTACTGATTGCTGACATGTTTGGGAAATGCCGTCGGTGACCCCTAAGCCATTGACAGACTCATAAATACCCGCTGTTAAATAAGTCAGGCAGAGAAGGACAAATACCATATGTTTGCACGTATAGGAGGATTAGGAGGAACTTGACGGAGGAACAAGGGGGAGAAGAAGGGCGGAAATGGTGGGGGAAAGGGAGAGAGGCAAACCATGAGAGATTCTTGAATGCTGACAAAAACTGAGGACTGATGGATGTGGGGGGGAGGGGGAGATGGGCATGGAGGAGGACACTTGTGGGGATGAGCACTGAGTGTTATGTGGAAACTAATTTGACAATAAACTATTTAAAAAATAAATAAATAAATAAATACCCGCTGTTGACCCTGAAATCCTGCCTCTTCTCATTCCAAGCAGTGTTGGTTTGAGGCTTCCTGGAGTGTGTCAGCTCAGGACAGAAGAGAGCAGTCCCTAACAGCACCGACCATCCCCAGGGCTCAGGCACTTACTCTGTGCCTCATAGTATGTTCTGACATCTCCTTAAATCCTCCCAACTATCCATGTGGTTGAAGGACTGGCCTCATTTTACAGATGGGGAAAGTGAGGCTTAGCCAGTTAAATATCTGCCGAAGTAGCGTAGAGCCAGCTTATGGTGAAGGTGAGCTTGAAGCCAAGTTCAAAGGCTGTTGTGGACTTCCACCGGGTATCAGTAGCTTAGAGAAGTGGCAGGGGGTATGGGTGGAAAAGCGGCTCTTTCAAAACAAGTGTCTGAATGAAGATTATAACTTCCCAATAGATGTCTGATGGTTGGCATCCATTGACTCATTCATTCCCCCATTAGCCTGATAAACTGGGCAGCATTTTATGGAAGAAAAAACCATAGCTCAGAGAGGTTATAGGACAAGGCTCAGACTACCAATAGGCCAGTATGAGAGACAGGGCTTTGGATTATAAATTGTAGAGCCTTTGAATCAGACAGACCTAAGCTTAACATTCGGAGCCCTGCCCTGCTGTGTGATCTTAGACAAATCACCAGCCCTCTCTGGGCCTTGACCCTCTCCAGAGTTGTTGTTGAGAACTTTTACGCTATTTAATTTGCTGTGCCTTGCTTCCTTCCTTGTGTAGATTAAGCAAGATAACACAGATAAAGGACTCAGCTCAATAAAAAAAAAAAGGTTAAAACCACATTTTTTTTTTCTTTCCACTCTGCATCCATGACCTGGTTGCTTTTAAAGGGTTGAGCTATTTTAGCACTCACAGTTGCTGTCCACTGCTCTGTCTGGTTCCAGAGCGCATGTCAGATGCTCCATGTGGCCTGGCATCCCTCTGCCAGGGTCAGTGTCTTCAGCTGGCCTGGAGTCACTGTGCATCAGAGGAGAATGCCCCACCCATCGCACCTTGTTCCCTGAGTTCCGGGTACAGCTAATAAGGGAGAGGCAGCCCTGGAAAAAGGGAAAGAGAAGGGGGCCATTCTCCAAACCTCGGGCCTGGGGACCTGGGTACACAGCTACAGCAGAATAGCCAAATAGGAGCCCGGGTCCTGCCTGCTTCATACTCACAAAACCGCCCTCGCAAAACTGTGAAATGCTTCATATGCCTGGAGGAAGGGACCTCTTTACTAATGCCCACAAAGACCATTAAAGCAGACACACGCCAGCTTTAAAAAGCACAGCTCTGCCAATCAGCTGCCCACAAGAGCAGAATTGTCTCTAGGAAATCCTCGGGCACCATCAGGGCCCCAGACTCCATTGGGGCCCCTGCCTCCACGAGCCTTCTCCCCTCCTCGGATACACTGCATCTTTAACAAGGTCCCAACATTGGAAGCGACACAGGCAGCAGCCGAGGAGCCCAGGATGCCCGGAGCTTGAGGTGTCCTGTGCTCTCTGAGTCTCCTCCTGTCCCCATCACACGCAGCCGCAGCCGGGAGTTCCCTCCCTTGCCCCTGTGCCGACAGGAGCAAACCAGGGCTGGCTAGAGTTTATCTCTTTCCTCCAATTCACCCGGTCCCAGGGGAGGGGCTGCTGGGAGGGGATAATATACCGGGAGGTAGACAGCGAGAAGGAGGGGAAGCGCTTCAGTAATCTACAAACTGGATAAAGACATTGATTACATTGCTTTGAAAATAAGGTAGGATTTTCCCACATGAGGGTAGAACCTGCATCAAAGTGGATGAGCAACCCCAGCGAGTGGAGGCAGTTGGGGGCCAATTGGTCAAGAGCACTGTTCACCTTTCTGGGAAAATCCCCTCAATCCTACTATGAAGTCAGACACCTGAGTGGAAGTCTTTCCAAAATCACGCCTCTCAGGAACCTCCAGGATTCCCCTGTGCATGCATGCATGCATCCATCCATTCATTACATAAATTTTTATTGAGCACCTACTGTGTACCAAGCACCATTCTAAGTACTGGGAAAAGGGAGGAGGTGCAATGGTGACCCGTACAGAGGCTAGATCTACCCTAGTGAAGCCTACAGTCCATGGGGAAGACAGATAACCAAACGCGATTACAGCAGTGTGGCCAGCACCATGGTAGGGAAGGTCAGTGTTTTGTGGACCTTCAGGGAAGAGGAGAAGAGGAAAACCTCGGGCACAGGGGGAGGCTGGGGGCCAGTGGAAGTCACCTGCCAGCTGAGCCCTAAAGGAGGTGAAGAAGCCAACCCAGAGGGAATAGCATGAGTGGAGTATGAAACAGCAAGAAGGAGGAGAACGAGTTCTGGAAACCAGCTGATTGCAGTATCAGGGGAGAGTGGGTGCATAGGGAGCCTCCACAGAAAGACTCTGATGCAGCTTCAGAGTGTTTGATGGGGAGGCTTGTTTGTATCAATGCACTCGGTGTATGGTTTGTCTTTGAGATCGCACCCCCCTGCCCCGCCCATATCCGCAAGAGTTTGGGCTCTGGGGACAAATGGATCTTAGTCCTGGCCTTTACCTTGGGCAGTCTCAAAAATCTCCCTGAGCCTGAGTTTCCCCATCTGTAAAGTGGGACTAATAGCAATATTTACTTCCCAGGGGCATTCTGAGGAAACAGTCGTGCCCTAGCACCAATTCCTGGCACATCATAAGGGCTTAATAAATAAAAACTGTAGTTCTGCCTGGATTGGCGGTGATTTGGTGATTGTCAAAGCTCAGTGAGAGGCACATGAGAGCTCATTGTACTATTCCATTTTCTTATGAGTATTTTTGAAATTATTATGGTAGGATTTATTTTTTAAAATGACGGCTCCTATTATTTACTGCAATTGCTGCCCTGATTCACGCTCCTCTGGGGAGCATTCTTGATCATTGAAGGGAATCAGAACACGGCAATAACAGGAGACCAAAACCTTCCTCTGAAATTCTTCATTTCCACCTGCCAAGTTCATTCTCCCCAGCAGTCAGAGGGTCCCTGAGAGAGACCTCCCTGGCCCATCCTGATTCCATGAGTTTGCTCCAATGCCAACATCAGAGCCTCAAACTCAGGGATAAAAAGGAAATATTGAAGCTCGAGTTGTATTTATTTTTCATCTAAAAAAGGAAAATCAAGCATCACTAATACTTAAAATAAGGATTGAAGCTGTGTACACAAAGCATTCAAGTGTAGAGCCTCACCTGTGACACATAAAAGAACATATTCTCTTGCCTAAGATTCTGGGGAAAAAATGGAAATCGAAGAAAACACACGGATTAACCCTTGTTTTGTTTTATTCCAGTGAAAGGAGACCTTTCTCCAAGCTTGGTTAGCCCATTGAAAAGCAAGTTACTGACTCCAATGTGTAGATCCGTTGATGAATATGAATACGCAAAGATAGACCTTTTTTTAAAGTATGGATTGACAGTAGTGTACATAAATTATTCACAAGTCAAATACATAGATTGGGTGTGAGTGCTCCAAAAATGTTTGTTGAATAGGACTGCACGATCAGTGAAGTTTGGAGCAACTGGGCTCCGTAATACGGCCCTCCATGGTGTCATTATATCTCCATGAAGAGGGGGACCCTTGATGCTTTGTCTTGGGTCCCCAAAACAGTCACCTGCTCACACAGATAGAAGGAAAGTGTAGCAGACGGCAGAACTTCTGTCTGAATTTCCAGGGCCAGGTGCATATGGCCCGCACTTCAGGCGGTCCTGAAAATAATTAGTCACATAGATGTAAACTCTGGGAATAAAGAAAGGGGCCTCTCAACATCAAGGACAGCCATGCTCACTGCTGCTTAGCCCTCTGCACCTGCAAGACAACCCCCTTCCCCCCACCGAAAGGGAGAAGGAAAGCTGTTATCAGAGAAGTCAATAGACCCCAAAGAGAAGGGTGATGGGAGGTTGCTGATGGAGACATGTAGATCCAAATAGAGCATTTGGAGTTTGGGACCAAAGGGGGTCAACACTGACCCCAAGGCCAGAATGTTCAGACAGTCTTCAGGAGTGGGAGCCTCTGGAATGCTCTCTGCAGGTAGCCTGGGCCAAAGAAGCAGGGCCGGCTCTTCTTGTCTGACCCTTTCGGGGTGCCGAGAGGCCCTACATCAGGGGATGTTAGACAGGGTAGGAAGTATGTCCCACCCATGCGATCTCTTCTTAAAGGCCTGTGAAATCTGGGAGGTGGACATGCTTGGTCTGGGCAATCAGGCAAAGGCTCAGCCTGGAGGTCAAATCCTGGTTCAGCTTTCTACCCTTGTGGACTTGGGCAAGTGACTAGAACTCTTAGAGCCCCAATTTCCCCACCTCCCAAATGGACAAATACTTCCCTACTTCCTGGGAGATGCCAGTATCATAATCCCAACCTTAGAACACAGTTAGAAAACAGACCCCAAAGCAACTGGGAAATGAAGACAAGACTTCCTAAGTGTGATGGGTGATGATTCTCTACTCCCCCAGAGATGAGAAGGGTAAGTGTCTGGGGCAAATGGTGTCTGGCATTCCAGGTGTACTCCACGACTGATAGCTCTCGAAGGGGGCAGGTGCGTCCTCCAGAGATCATAGCATAGTGGACTTCAACGAGCCCTGAGGGGCCTGCCTGGGACATGGGGAGGGAGCAGCCACAGAAAGAGGTTGTCCTGAGCTGGTAAAGCTGCTGCCTCCAGCCTGCCACCTCATCCATCTATCATCCTCTTAGCAGCTGACACCTTGGCAGCACCTCCTGGCTGCCTGGGCATTAGAATTACAAGAAGCCCAGCCGCACCGGGGGAATACAGATGGAGGAAACCTCAGATTCAAATTCGTCTAAGTGTTGTGAACAGCCGGACCGGGCGAGGCGTTTCTACTGCCCTTCTACCAAAGGGGAGCAGTGGGGGTTTTGTTAGAAGTACAAATTGCTTCTTAATGCAAAGGATAAAGCTGGGCTCGGGCACCTCCTTAGAAATTCCTCCTGTTCCCAGGAAAGCCACTGCTGCATGTCAATTTTAATTTTTGAAATTTAAACCGAGGGCTTTGTGTCTAAGCTCCATCTCTTCGGAGGAAGGGGAGGAATAAGTCAAAAAGGATTAAGAGCCCACTGGGGATTGCGGATCCATAGCAATTAGACTTCATTTGGGTCTCAGACATTTGGTTTTAATCGCATTTCTGGATGATACAATCGACAAGGCATCAGAAATTGATACGAGTACAAGTGCAGATGGGCCCCGACTCTGCCCTCCCCTGTTCCTGAGCTCGGCTGGCTTTGGGCTCCACAATCGGGGGTTGGAGTGGGGTGGAGTGAAGAACTGGGGTTCCGTGGTTTGTGTGTGTACACACACACACACACACACACATTCTATATACATATACATGTATAAGTATGTGTATATGTATATATGTGTATACATGTGTATATATGTATATGTATATATGTGTATATGTATGTATGTGTATATATGTATATATGTATATGTATATGTGTAAATGTTTTCTCCCAGCTCTCTTCCAGCACTTCATTCCTGGACTCAAAGCAGACGCAATCATCACTAATACTCAAGTGAATGACAATAAAACATTATTCATATAAAATAAGAGCCTGAAGAGGAATAGCTCGAGTGACAGGACTCAAGGCAGGGAGTGTAATTGTCTTTCAGATGGGACTCAGGGCTTCCAGCACTCTCCAAGAACTAAAGTCAAGCACAGTGTGATTTGGGAGCAGACATACAGCCATGTCACACACCACATCGATGGGGACCTGTGACTACGCGTGCGTGCGCATGTGTCACCTGGATTGGCAATGACAACCACAACATTATATCCATGCAAGGGACGTGTGTGCACGCGTGCGTATTTCCAGTTTTGCCCGGGTATGCGCACTCTGGGGTCACCTCTGCACACGCTCACATTTCTCTTCAGACAGCTGATCCCCATGAGCCCAGTAAGACCTCACAGGTTGCTAGCTGGTTATTTTGTAGATAACTTACTGTTTAGCGGAATGCGGGGACTTAAAAACAAAACAAAAATGGAAAATATAAAAAAATCAAAACCCTGTGGGGTGTTTTCCTAACCTGGTGAGTATGGAATAGTTCAGGGAAGTAAAGAGGGGAGACCCAACGAATACATTCGGGTTCAGAGAAGGTGTCTCACACCACTGTGCAAATGGAAGCGAAGTCCCCAGAAAAAGGGCTGTCCCTCCCCTATCATGTCTACCTCACCCCATGGTTCTGTGTGAATTCAGGGAACGGATGGTCCACGGCATTGCCTCTGTTTACCAGTTCTTTCGAATGCGGATCTAGCTGGTGTGTGAGCAGATGGACATGTGCTGAGTATACATGTGCCTGAGTGGGTGTACTTCTGCGGGGGGACTTCTATACTTTCTTTTGGGGCAAACATCTCCAAGATCACCTGCTGGCAAGTGCCTCATTCCTGGCTCCCCTTGGAAGAAGTGCTTCCTCTTCCCCTCCCTCCTTCAGAAACGATTGCCCTTGGGGGCGCCTGGATGGCTTAGTCGGTTAAGCTTCAGCCTTTCGCTTAGGTCATGATCTCACAATTCGTAGGTTGGAGCCCCGCGTCAGGCTCTGTGCTGCCAGCTCAGAGCCTGGAGCCTGTTTCAGAGTCTATGACTCTCTCTCTCTGACCCTCCCCTGATCACGCTGTCTCTCTCTCTCTCTCTAGAAATAAATAACATAATATTTAAAAAAAAAAAAAAAGAAAGAAACGCTTGCCCTTGGACCTCCTCCCACAGGCTATCCTCTCCTATGGCCTCTAACTACCCACCCCCCTCCTCTGGGCGCTTCCGATTCAGGGCTGCAGCCCAGGGGAGAGGGAGACTGCGATCCCATCTCCCCACATCTTTTCACCCCCCAAGGTGGCAGGGCCAAGGCCGGGGCTGCCAAGCAAGACACAGACGAGGCTATGCAGGGCCCAGTTAAAGTCTTAATGTCAAGGTGGAGGTCTGGAGGCCGTGTCCTGGGGCCGCGCTGAGAAAGAGTCAGAGCCCATGGTCTAAAAACATAATTTAATGCATCAAGGTGGGTCTGACCCGGGAATGCGGTGGAGAGGTGAATTTTCCATTTGCTGGGACTCTGCTGTGAGTGGCTTCTGGCTGATGGACAGGGAAATCTGCACAGGTATTTTGGGGTCAGGAAGAAGGATGCCCCAGGGAGCTCCGCTCGCGTTGGCCTACCTCAGCGGCCAGGGCTGGGAGCGCCTCGGCCTCCGGGCACTCGCAGAGGGAGGAGGCCGCAAGGGCAGACCACCCGCCAGGCCTGTCCCGTCCAATCAGGTTTGCCAAGTCTGCACTGAGCTGTCTCCGCCTCCGGGGGAGTTCAGGTTCAGGCTCCCCTCGCCACTTGGGCGTCCCCTTCTCCCTCCCCAGGCTGGCGACAGGGACCAGGAGCACAGCCCAGAGCTGAGCGAGCTCGGTGAGTTGCAGACACACTGAGGTCGGAGGGGGGCAGGGAGGACGGCAGGGACGTGTCTTTTCCGCAGATGTCAGGAAGTGTCAGGAAGCGAGAGTGGTCCTCCGCAGCCCGGGAAGAGCTCTCCGCCGCGGGCCCAGAGCAGCCCGCAGCCCCTCCGCCTCGCGCTCCGCGAGCTCCTAATCCGGGTACAGAAGAAAGCCCGAGAACGTGCTATACTTGTTGTTGTTGCCTCCGTGCGCCTTCCCGCCGTCCAGCTTCACGTACACCTCGTCCCCTGAATCGAGGTGCAGCACCACGCTGTTACTGGCGTAGTCGTAGTTCTGGTCGGCGTCCTGAGCGATGGCGCTGGCCCGGACCTGGGGGCGAGCCGCCAGAGCGGGTGGGCCAGGGCACCTCTGCCTGGGTCTTACCCATCCCCGACAGGGCACCCCCCAGCCCCCCGCAGCCTTCTGCCCCAAGCTCCAGGGTTCACGCTCCCAATCAGGCCTTCCCCCCCCCCCAACTTGGCCAACTCCTTTCGCGTCCCCTCCTCTCTCGGCAGCCGGCAAGTCAAGTTCAGAAAAGAAGAGAGGGGGCTTCATAAACCCTGACCCAGCGGGGAAGGGGAAGAACCAGGAGACAAGGGCCAAGAAGAAGACTGGAGGGCACAGGGGCGACGGGGCGCAAAGGGAAGGCTAAAGGAAAATGAGGTTTCCAGGGAGGCCACCGGACTGCCAGCGGGTACGCTAGCAGCTGGAAAGTGCAGTTGGGGTGGCGGGGTCTCTGGGCTCTCGGGGCACAGCGGCCGGCGCCACACTCGGACAAACGGGACCAGGGCGCATTGGAAGCGGGATGCAGAGGCGCGCTCCCTCCCGTGGCTCGCTTGCGCGTTCGCCAGTGGGGAGAGGGGAGTCCGGTTTCCCAGGCGGTTTGGAGCGCGGGGTGGGGACAAGCGTCTGCGGGGATTTGCGGGGGCCGGCGGGGGTGAAGGGGTACTGACCTGCCCGTTCTTGCAGAGGTCCGCCCACATGCTGGTGCCGTCGCCGCCGCGCATGAGGATGTGGTAGGTGAAGAAGTAGATGCCGCGCACCTGGCAGCTGAACTTGCCGGTCGTGGGGTCGTAGTGATTGCCGAGATTGGTGACCACGTCGTCGAACTTGAGCACCTCGTAGCCTTCGTGGGGGCTCTTGAGACCCACGTAGAAAGCGATCTTGGGGCCGCTGAAGGCGGCGCTCAGCGCGCCGGTCACCTCGCCTTCAGAGTCGCCGCCGCCCCCGGTTCCGCCACCTACCACCCCCACCCCGCCTGCCGTGCCTGCCGTCAGCTGCAGCCCGGGCAGCCCGGGCCGCCCCGAGTCGCCCTTCTCCCCTGGGGGACCCCTGGGTCCAGGCGGGCCCGGCTCTCCAGGGGGACCCCGAGGCCCGGGCTTGCCGGGTCGCCCCGGGTCGCCTTTGGGTCCCTGGATGAAAGGGGGAGGGGGGTTGGCGCTCAGGTCTTGCATGACTTCCAAGGCGGCGGTGCTGGGTCCGGGCGGCGGCGCCTTGGCTCCCGCGGGCCCTGCGCCGGGTGCGGCGCTGTACGGGTCGCAGATCATGCGGCAGGTGCCCATCATCTCGTAGTGCGCNTCCGCGGCGCGCTCTGCTCTGCTCTCCCGCTGCTCGCTGGCTCCCGCGCGGAGGGGGGACCCAGCTACCCTGACGTAAGGAGTCCGGGGCTGAGCGGCGGAGGCGGCGAGGCAGCGCGCGCTGCCATCACTCGGGAGACGGCGCCCCGCGGCGTCCTGGGCAGAGGTGGCAAAGGCGCCGTTTCTCCTGCGGCGCCCGGGAGCCACAAGTGGGCGCAGCGGGCGCATCCCGGCCCCCGCGCCTCAGACACACCCACCCACCGCGGCCCGCACGCGCCTCCCACCCACCGCACACAGACGCCCACGCGCGCACTCCGGGGCGCACCCGCGACGCCACGCCGCCTCGAAGTATCCGGAATCCCGGTGCCAGCAGGGTCCTTTCGGGGGTCACCTAATCCATCCCCCTGCCAGCAAGCAGGACCAGGCTTCCATCCACCGAATCCAGAAGAAGCTCAGTCCCGTGAGGCCCTGGAACGAAGGACTTTCCAAAAGCCCTCCTGACTTAGCTTTTTCAGAATGCAATCAATCTTGCTTCTGGAAGGTTTTTCACACCCCTAGCCCGAGGACTCCAAGCTGTTAAATAGGCTCCAGAAGACCACCCTGCCAACTCTTTGAATGACTCTTTGAAAAGCCCAAACCCCCCAACACCAGACTTTATTAGCCCCAGCCCGTTTCCTCCATCCAGAAAATCACTGGCCCTTATCCTCTGCATAAAGATCATTTAAATGCAAATCCTTGACGCCCAGCATTTGGCACACGGAGCTCGCACTCCTGGCCCACCACTACAAGCAGGTCCACAGACAGGTTTCTTTGAACATCCCCAGTTCCCTCCTACTGAGGTGCGTTTACTTATATATATTTTAAAAAAAATCGCCCAAAGCCATTCGGAGACAAAGTTTTGAAAAATAGGGGACAGTAGATTTGGAGAAGCATTCTCGTCTCCAGTGCACCATGTGAGGATAAAGGCAGGATGGGAAGCACTCCTGTATACTGGGAAGATCTCCAGCTCAGAAATCAAAAGCCCTGGTCTTCCGGTTCTGTTCTCGTCCTGAGCAGCTGTGTGACTTTGAACATTCGCTTCTCTGAGACTATTTTCCTAAAGGGTCAGCACCTGCTCCAACCCTCGCTGATGTGGGAATGCCTCCGGCCAGGCCTGGGAAGAAAGTCCAAGTGCTTGGCAACATGTCAGCAACTCTGGCACAACCCCGCGCGCTCCTGAGGCTGTTGCTTTGAGAGGAACGTTCATTTAGCAGGTATTGTGTTCTTGCGGGTTCCTGAAAAATCCATTTTTTCCCCCCTGGTCACTCTGCGTCAGTTCCCTGCCCCAGACCACCTTGCTCCAGCCTCTTTCTTTGTGGGTGTGTCTCCCTGGGCGTAGAATAAGATCTGTCACCTGGTCCATATAGGCCTTTAGTGCATATTTGTGGAAAAGATGAGTGAACCTAGCCTACAGCAGACTTTTTACCCGGGAGAGAAAGGAGAGTAGGAAGCCATTTGCTGGGCCCCCACTTCGATGCATCAGGCACTTTGCACGTGCTCCTTCATTTTCTCTTTCCAACATCCCTGCAGGTCAGCAATTACTCTCCTGTTATACAGATGAGAAAACAAAGGCTTTGAAAGTGTAAGATTCCTCCCCACCCCCCACCCCGTCCAGGTGACAGAGCTTAGCGCCTCATTCCCTGGCCAGAGGCTCTGAGAACCTGGCAGTGAACTCTGTTGACAGCTAGCTCCTGGCCACATTCTTCATTGGTTTGCTGAGTTTTGAGAGCCCCTCCATCCCACTCCCTGAAAGGAGTGAGCCACCGTGATTCCAGGAACCATACTGCCTAGTTCCAATCCTGGGTCTACAACTTTGTATCTGTGTGACTTTGGGCAATCGCTGCACCCCTCTGAGCCTCAGTCTCCATGTGCATAGAATGGGATTGCCGACAGCACCTGTTTCAGAGTTACTGAGAGATTAAATGAGTTAATTAATGTAAAGGCCTCAGAATGCTAGCTGGCTCGGTAGAGGTTAGCTTTATCATTACCTATTGATACTTTAGACCTCCATCATCATGATTAAGACCACGAAGATGAGGCATGTAGGTTGTAAGCAGAGTCGAGGGTAGATTTGTGATTTAAAAAGGAGAGGGGCTGCTTGGGTGGCTCAGTCGGTTAAGCATCTAACTTCAGCTCAAGTGATGATCTTGCTGTCAGCACAGAGTCTGCTTCAGATCCTCTGTCCCCCCTCTCTCTCTGCCCCTCCTGTGCTCACTGCCTGTCTCTCTCAAAATAAATAACCTTAAAAAAATAAATAAAAACAAAAAGGAAAGAGACCCAAGACCACCCACATGCTCTATCCTTCCCCAAAGAGGAGAAGGGGGACGGGACCATCCCTCCCACAGCCCCCTCAGACTGCCCTGCTCTGGCTGCCTGTCCTCTACCAAAACTGCCCAGGGTGTTTCCAGTCACCTGTCCCACCTGGACAAACGTTTTCCAGGCAGACGCTCGTTGAGTTTGAATTTCCCCACCTTGCAGACCATCCCCAAATCCTCATGGGTTTGCCCCTGCAGAATCCGGGCAGGGAAGAGGCAAGGAGGGGCAAGTGTTTGAAACCCAGGCTCCCACCCTTGCAGACTCAGGCAGAGCAACCTCTCCCGGGGATCAGCATTCCTGGGAACACCAATAGTCTTGCAGGGAGGAGGGCTTCTTCCCAAGACCAGCCCTCCACGAGGATCAGGGACGGTGGCAGCTAGAACAGGTGCATAGCAGGCAGCCTCCTGCCCCAGACCACATGAGTTATCAGGTGCTTCCCTGCCCCCCTCCCACCATGGCAGAGCCAGAGAGAGTGGCTGCTGGAGCCATTTGACACCCCCTCCTCATCGGCCTGGCTTCTGCTCTCCCTGAGTGATTCTCGTCATCGGTGACTGTCTGCTCATTAATATTAATTATGACCTTTCTTAGCATATTGCCTTCCATTTAGATCATGGTTTTACATTTTAAGGCCCAGTAGTGACTCAAATCTGCCCCCAAGTTGCCACTAGTAATCCAGCCTGCATTTCTGCCCCCAACACCTCCACCTTCTCACAAAGCCCTTGGGGACTGTGATATACAGTTTAATACTTGGTCACACATTGTCTTATCTGGTGCTCTAATGGCCCCCACCAGGAACGAGCCCCACTTTTAATTCATCTGTGTTCCAGTGTCTTCAGCCTAGGATTTTGTCCCTGCTTATCTCTCGGGACTCATCCCTAATTATTCTTCAAGCTCCAGCTAAGTGTCACTTCCTTGTCGGAAGTCTTCCCTGACCCCTCTCCAAGCAGAGTTGACAATTCCTGCCCATATACCCTTAAAGCACCTTGAATGTACATACTCCTGCCTTCATGTATCATATGGCCAAATATTTGTTTACTTACTGGCTCCAGTATGTCAGGAATCATGTCATTCATTTGTTCCGCAAATATTTATTCACCCCAACTGTGTGCTGGGTACTGTGCTACCTGCTGAGTGCACAACGGTGGCCCCTTCCATTCTAGCTATCCTCTAAGTCTTCCTTGATCCCCTACACCTCTTTCTATTTGTGTCACTTGGGTTTATATTTAAGTAGCTGCTGTCTGGCATGGCTCTTTGTTGGCATGAATTATATCTGTGCACTCAATAGACTGTAAGCTCTTTATAGACATCATTTTGAATACATTAGCCAATCTCCTGCCTTCATTGCATGAGGTCTTGGGGTCCATGTTAAAAGGTGTGTATTTTGTCCTGAGTATAGCTAAGACCCTTGGAAGAAGTTTAAGTAGGGAGGTGGCATGATGCCATCTACATTTTGCAAAGATCAGCCTGACTGCTATGTGGTGAATGGTGTGGGGGACGGAAAAGAAATAAGGCAACCAATTCGGAAGCTATTGCATAATCCAGGCAAAAGGTACTGGTGGCTTGGTGTGGGATTGTAGAAAACAAACAGGTGAATTTTTCAGGACATGGAAACCATGGGTCTTGCTGATGGATTCAAGACGGAAGCTAGGAGGAGGAAGAAAAGAAATCAAGGTCACCTTCTAAGATATGGCTTCAGAAACTGGGTGAATGGGCATGCGAAAGGGGATATTTGGGGGAAAATAACCTGTTGTGGGAGATGGGAAGTAGGAGGTGGAAGGAATTATGAGCTAAGCTTGGTAATGTTTAGTTTGAGGTATCAGTGAAATATTTGATGAAGACATCACATATGGGGAAGGTATATGAGTCTAGTACTCAGAGGTGAGGTCAGAAATGGAGATACACACCAGACAGTCCTCAAGATACAGATATGGAGAATGGGGGATGGAGAGGGAGAGGCAGAACCCCATCTCAGGATGAACAAGCCCCCCACCCCAGTCATTCTGAAGCTAGGTAGAGGAGAACGGGAAATCTGCCACAGAGATTGAGAAGTAGCCACAGTAAGGAAGAACACTAAGAAGATGGCTTACTAAGAGCCATGGCTTCACTGAGAGCATTTCAAGAAGGAAGATATGATCAGTTATTTGGAAAGCTGCAAAGAAAGTAAAATGAAGACAAAAAGGCATCCCGTGGCTAGGACAGCATAAAAGTCACTGGGGACTGTGGCAGAGCCAAACTGTATTTCCCAGCTTCCCCTTCTGAATGGTGAGGCCGTATGCCTGAACTCTGGCCAACAGAATGGGAACAAAGGCAATGTAAGCCATTTTCAGGCCTGGACCCTAAAACTTTCCCATGCAATCTTCCAAGCTCCCTTTCCTTTATCTGGCGACTGGACCCAGAAGCTTCCGAGGTCCCAGGGGGAGCAGAGCCGCTGGATGAATGGAGCCTGCATCTCTGAATGACTGCACAGAGCAGCTCCCCCCGCCGCCATTGCACATGCCAACCCACACTGAACCGTGACCTGAATGAGAATTAAATCTGGATGGTGTGAAGTTACTAAAATTCCAGGGTTATCTGTTATAACAGTTGGCCTCACCCGACTAACACAGGACTTGAATAGGATCCTCCCCAGACAAGAAGCAGGAGAAACACTGGACCGCAGTGAATGGAAGATGCACATCAGATGGGGAAATGGAAACAGGATGCATAGACAACTCTTCAGAAGCGTGAGAGGGAAGGGGACAGAGAGCTGTGGTGGCAGCCCCATGCTGTTGTAGGATCCAGAAAATGGGGTTAACGATAGGAGAAATTGGGGCATGTTTATTTGCTTCATATAATATGAAGGGGGAAGCCAACAATCCAGAGGGAGCTGGGATAATCCAGTGCCTGAATTTCTTAGTAACCGACTCAGAACAGAAATGCAATAGATGTTTGATATCTTTAGCAATAACAATAAGAAGTTCGATATCTTTAGCAATAACAATAGGTAATGTTTACAGAGCACTGACTACCATCAGGGGACTCTGCCAAGCATTTTAGATACATTAGTTCTTTTAATGTTCCATGAGACGTATGTCCCTGCTTTACAGATGAGGAAATAGAGACAAATCTATATATTTACAAATATCATTGTTTGGGGTTTTTTTTTTAGTTTTATTTATTTATTTTTGAGAAAGAGAGAGAGTCGAGGAGGGGCAGAGAGAGAGGGAGAGAGAGAGAATCCCAAGAAGGCTCCACACTGACAGTGTGGAGTCCACATGCTGGGCTTGAACTCAGGAACCATGAGATCATGGCCTGAGATGAAATCAAGAGTCAAACGCTTAACCGACTAAGCCACCCAGGTGCCCCCAAATATCACTCTTGTGTGTAATTTTCCCAGTTGTTGCTCCATGTCCTGCTGGGATCCCAGCCACTAGGTCATTCTGCCTGATGGCTTCATGTGTGTATTACTTTCATCTCCCAACTAAATAAATGTAAGCCTCATAAGGGCAGGAACTATCATGAGAACATGGTAAGTGTCCAATAAGTATTTCTAATTCTTGACCATTTTATATTGCTTGAAAATTTCACTTATGTTATCTCATGTCATGGTTTGCTCAAAAAATTAAAAAAAAAAATTAAAACATACTCCTTACAGTGGAAGAGCAAGAAATGAGAGCAAGGAAGGAGCACTAATTTTACCAGCCAAACAAGTTCCTGTTGAAAAAACCAAAATGGTCTTGTTCTTTCCCTCCCTCCTCCCTCCTCTCCTTTCCTCCCTCCTTCCTTCTCATCTTTCATTCCTTCCTTTCTACCTTTCTTATGCACTCAGTTGTCTGCTCATTCATTCTCTCAATAGGAATTGTATGGAGCACCTACCAGATGCAGAACATTGTTGTGCAGGGTGAGATGGGGTGGGCTGGAGCAAGAGAGAGGATTCAAGGTGATGACCTTGCTAAAGGGCTTACATTCCAGTTGGAGGGACAAGACTAGAAAGCAGTCAGGTGGCTCAATTGGTTAAGCACCTGGCTCTTGATCTTGGCTCAGGTCATGATCTCATGGTTTGTGAGTTCAAGGCCCACATCAGGCTCTGCACTGACAGCAAGGAGCTTGCTTGGGATTCTCTGTCTCCCTCTCTCTGCCCCTCCTCTGGGTGCATGTGTGTGCTCTCTCTCTCTCTCAAAATAAATAAATAAACTTTTAAAAATTAAAAAAAAAAAAAAACTAGAATGCACTCAGGCAGCTATCTGTTTAGGTGGTGTAGACAAGGGGTGTAAACAGGAAGAGGGGCCAAAGCCAAGTCACGTGGTCATGTGGCCATAGCTTTAGGAAGCCTGTTCAAAGATAAAAAGACAAAGCATAACCTTAAAGGACAGGCAAGATTTGAGCTGATGAGAGGTCGGGGTGGAGAATGGAGATGGAGCCTTCCAAGGGGTGTCTAGGGCACAGTAAGAGACTGGTCTATATGGAGCAGAAGGATCTGTGCTGTCTAGGGCACAGTAAGAGACTGGTCTATACAGGGCAGAGGGATCTGTGCAGGGCTGGTATCGACAGTAAGTTGCATGTACCACCCCAGCCCCCACAGATATTAATTCCTGTGCCCTCCAGCTCCTCAGTCTTCCACTGTGTTTACTGAATGATCGTTTTAAAAGAAAGATGCTGGGCAGTCAGCTTGGCTTTCTGTGGGGGTATGGGTACCAATACCTAGTCCTTTCAAGCAGGAACAAGTGCCCCACAGTCGTGGGCCAGAAGGTAGGTGAGGCTGAACACATATGCTCCCAGTGTTCCGAGAGGCTGGGCCACTGTGACCCAAGGGCTCCTTCTCATTTCCAGCTGTAGCTCCTGAGATGTTCACAGCTGAAGGGGGTGGGGGAAGAACCCTCCAACCTCAGCCCCTGCAGATATCCAGACAGCCCTGCTCAGTGACCAATGAGGAAGTGCCTGCCAGCCCATTAGCCCAGAAGCAGCAGCAACACGTTTGAGTGGAGAGGGTCAGCCAGCCCCTGAGAGCCCTCGCCTGGCCCTCTCAGAGACTATGACTAGGGTCTTAATTATCTCTTCTCTGAGGAGCTCACACTGGCTGGGTCTTTACGGAGCTGTGGATCTGTAGCTGTCCCCAGTCTGCTTTATGCAGAGCTCAAGTTCCCTGCCATACTCCCAGCTGCTGAAGACAGCTGTCTCCAAAACCCCAGGTGATAGTGAGTCAAGCTGGGGCTCCCCCACTGAGCCAGCCTCACTCCTCCCAATGCGCCAGCCAGTCCTCTAGCAGGCACGGTCATGCAACGTACCTATTCATCCACACAGCAAATATGTATTGAGTGCCTACTATGTGCAAGACAAAGGGGAATCCAGTTGAAAGCACAAACATTCTGCTCCTTGCTGGCCAAGTAAACCTATGCAGATTACCTTTCCATCCTCCTCTTTTGCCTCCCTGATAACATCCATCAACATGGATGTCTTTTGCCTCACCAGAGCCACTTAGGCTCTAGGGCTGGGGTGACACATGTACGAGTGACAATCTCAGATGGCCCTTGTATTATCCTGCTTCCTCGGAGTCACGTTTCCCCTTTAGGAGGCTGTATATTCTTCAGGCAAAGACCCTGCCATTTGGTCTCCTTGTCCCCACAGGACAGAACATTCAACATGCATTTATGAGATGGAGCAGAATGAGATGAGAGAGCCCAGTGCTGGGTGGGCTCTTCCCTGGGCAGGCTCCAGAGGCCACCAGCGGCTTCTTCTTTGGTTTTTCCTTGCAGGCTTGTGCTTCTCTTGTGCTCTTGATAAAGTTTCCACGTCCCGAAAACACACTTATTGATTATACAGGGAAGCAGGCTTTTGATTCCAAGGTTTATTGAGACCATACGATTTCCCCTAGAGGGAGACCCAGCCCTTTTTCAGACAGTTGTGGAATTTAGCCCTGGAGCAGGGGCTCCCACCACTGCACCATTCATGGGTAGCTACTCCTGGCTGGGCACCGAAGACGCGTCCTGGCTCTGAAGAGACAGGCAAGGCAGGGAATCCGGCATGGCGCCACAGTGCTCCTGGGACCTCAGTCATCTCTGTGCACTCATGGAGCGCGTGGATATACCTTCTGGTTCCACCACCCTCCCTTTGGTGCTGTCTTCTGGGTTCCTGGCAAGCATTTCTTTTCTCTGAGACCCGGTGTCCATTCGATGAGACATGAGCAGAGGGGGGTATAGAGGACAGTGCGCCCAGCTAAGACCCCATCTGTGCAGGTCAAAAATATCCCGTGATTCTAGCAAACCCCAGTCCCACCGGTGTCTGTCTGCTTCTTGAGGAAGAAGCCCGGCCCTTCCCCAGGGCTCACCTGGCAGGCCTGCCGCTGTCCGTGGTACTAATGGCTGTGGCTGCCAGACTTCCTTTGGCAGGAAGGACTCAGGTTTCAGAAATCCAAGAATTAACTCATGTTCCCAGGCTTCAGTGTGAGGCCACAGCTCTTTGTGGAAACATCAGACATTCTACATATGCCCTCCCTCTCCCGGCCTCACCCCTGCACAAGAGACTTCCCCTGCCGGCTGGGGCAGAGGTTGGGTAGTGAGAACTGTTCTTACCTCTCTGCCTCCTGCCTTTCCTTCCTCCTGGCTCCTTACTCTGTTGTACCCACCCTGTCCCCTACACACACACACACACACACACACACACACACACACACACACACACCATGAAAATGAAATTTGTCTGTAATGAGGCAACCACTAACCCTCTCCAACAACTACCTTTCCTCTCAGTCAGGAGAGAGAGAAATCAAGCACAAGGCTAAAAGTGCAGCTGTAACAGCAGCAAATGGGCTTCCTTCAAACTCTAATGCTTTTTGTTTCCCTGTATTGTAGCATAGAGAAGTGTAGCGGAAGGAGTGCATAGTCTTGGAAGATTCATTTAGGGAGGGTGCGGCTCTGTGAGAAGATGGCGCCCAGCAGGCCTAATTGGAGATCATCAGGAATGAGGGAAGTCCTCCAGCCCCCAAACAAAGGGTCCAGCCTCCATTGGAGTCTCTGTCAGGGACAAGATTGCAATTCCCGAAGTGTTTTCCATGAAAGGAAAAAAAAAAACAAACGTGTTGCTAAGTAAAATTGGTTTGAAACTTTTGGTCAAAAAATGTGCATGTGTGTATGTATTTTGCTCGTGCATTTCCCAGAACCTTTACTTGGCCAATAGTCATTGTGCTATTTTTCTCTGACGTATTTGGCCAGATTTAGCTGGAGCATGCATTCTAGAACATTCTTGCTTGAGTTCCGATCTTGGCTCTGCCGTTGACGAGCTGTCTTACCTTGAGCAAGTTCCTTAATCTGTCTGTGATACTGTCTCCTCTGTGAAATGGGGATAACAGCAGGGCCTACCTCAGAGGGTCTGTGAACATGAAACAAGTTAATACATTGAGAGCTCTTAGAATAGTGCCTGGCGTGGAGTAAGCCCTACTGGTGCCTGACATTATTATTGCAGGGGCACTAATATTTGTGTAACCCAGTCTGGGAAATGCTGGATTATAGCCTGGCCTCCAGAAGCTGCCACAGAAATGCCACACAGCCTCTGTACAAGCTGTCTCATTTTTTCCACGTGAAATCTTCTTACTACCTCAAATTCCTGATGAATTTCTTTTAGCTTTTTAAAACCCAAATCAAAAGTCTCCTCCAAGGAGGAGCCTTCTGTGAATCTCTGAAGCAGAAGTTAGTTGCTCCAAAATCTTGGGGCAGCATCTTGACTTGTCATTGCCTTTGATTAGAGAATTTGTCATAGTCAATTGCAATAATGATTTTATATGCCTCCCTCGCCCAGTATACTATGAACTCTTTGAGAGCAAGAGCTACAATCTATTTGTGCCTAGGGCCCCAGTGTATAACGCAACACCTGGGACACCCATTGTGCTCATCACAGTCATAATTCATTAACTGACTCATTGTGCATGCCTGCACATTGCACATGAAATCCTCTACCATTCACTAGCATGTGAGAGGCAAAGCATGAATGGCTCCTGCTTCCTCCCTCCACTTGCGTTGTGTGACCTTGCGCAAGTCACTTTTCCTCCCTGAACCTGTTCCTCATCTTAAAAAGTTAGCAATGCTCCTTACCTCTTGGGATATGAGGGAGGATTAGAGATAAATGTCAGCCCTGCTCATCCCCTCCCCTCCACACACACACACATACACACACGCACATGCACACACATATCTTGGGCTTTTCTGGGTGAAGAAAATAGAGGAAAAGGCAAGCAGGATCCAGGGATATTCGTGAGGAGGTGTGGCGAGGGGTGGGTATGGCAACAGTCCAATTTCAAATGCCCTGATAGTTGCCCCCGAAGCACACCTAATCTGGGTGGTCTATTGACCCCATGCAAGATTCTGGGCCATGCACTGTGAAGAGGAAGGCTTTTAGAAGCTTGTGCCTCACAAAAACGAGGGCAAGCATTCACAACAACACGGCCGGAACTTCACTTATACTAAGTGAAATAATTCAGATAAATTCCATACGATTTCACTTATATGTAGAAACTAAAAAACAAAGATGAACAAACAAAAACAGAAACAGAGTCAAATGCAGAGAACAAACTGGTGGTGGCCAGAGGGGAGGTGCGGGGGGTGGGGGGGAGTGGACAAAATAGGTGAAGGGGATTAAGAGGTACAAATTTCCAGTTATAAATTAAGTCATGGGGTGAAAAGTACAACATAGGGAATATAGTTAATGATATTGTAACGATGTTGTACGGTGACAGACGATGACTCCACTTAACATGGTGAGCATTGCATAGTGCACAGAACTGTCAAATCACTATGCTGTGCACCTAAAATTAATACAGCATTATATGGCAATTATACTTCAATTAAAAAAGAAGTGAGGGCAAGGAATTAGCGTCACCAAAGGAAGCCCTCCTCCATCTCACTGTCCTCCCTCTTGCAAGTCCAGGCCCAATCAAGAGTCCACAGTCATTTCTCTCTCCAGGCCTCCGATACCCCCTCTGTCAAGTGGGTGTGATCACTTGAGCCCTGTTTAACTCAGAAAAGGGGGAAGGCAGGTGGAGCGAGACTCTCCCTGGACAGATCCTAGGAGGCAGACCAGGAGCAGGGACATTCTCTCAGGGCCAGAACTCCTGTCCCCTGGTCACTCAGCCAGTCCCCTGGTCACTCAGCCAGTCCCCAGGTCACTCAGCCAGTCCCCTGGTCACTCAGCCAGTCCCCAGGTCACAGAATAGAGATGCCTCCCCTGCTCTTCCCTCCTCCTCCTTCCAGTGAGAGCAAAACTGGAATCATAGGTCTAAGCTGGGGTTCACTGGCCCTCTCCAGGAGAAGGGGGCTCTGCTGGAGGCCAGTACAGTTCACTCACAAGGACCTGTGGCTAGAAGGGCGGGCTGGTGAGGACAGCTCAGTCAAAACAGTGTTTCAAGTGGAGTTGGACACGGTGGTCTCCCACACCCCAGCTGCTAACAATGCTCAGCTCCAACTCAGTCCAACCCAGGCCTTGCACCTTTCTTGTCCTCCAAGACCCCAAATAATCCTGCTCAGCCCCCCACCCCCGCCACCACACAACAGAGTCATTCTCTAACAGTGAGCATAGCTACCTCCCTGAAGTCCTCTTAGGATGCAAATACTCTAGGGGAGAGCAACCTATTGTGACACTAACACTTTAGTCTGAATTAGCATGATAGAGACTTTCTGAATGCTAAGACACCAGTGCAGCTTGAGAGCTGGGTGCCAGGGATGGGTAAAGGCTGGCCAGAGGAAAGCAGCACGTGAGGTAGAAGGAGAACGGATCCTGGTGCCAGTGCCAGGTTTAGATTCTGCCCGCTTCCTGCTGGGTGACACCTTCTCCGATCAGAACTTCCTCGCCTGTCGAATCTGTGTCACAGCACCACTTCACAGGCGTGAAGAGGAGCAAAGGAGATCATGTATTCAAAGTGCCTGGCACGTAATGAGCACTCAGGGCACTTAGTCCCCTCTCCCCTGCCTTTCTCCCAGAGAGAGAAATGACATGAAGTGGGGGATGGGGCAGAGCTGGGAGCCAGGCTGAGGCCATCATCAGGCAGTCATGGCGGGAGATTTCTTTTTCACCAGGGCTGGCCCGGTGGTTTCAGCGGGAGGGAGGGAGGTGTGGGCTGCTGTTCATGAGGTTCACTCCCCAGCAGTGGAAGGGAACGTGGGCTTGGTCCTTGGTCCCTTCCTTGCTCTCCCCCTGGAAACACTCTGCCTGGCCCTTCTCAGCTACCAGACTGCAAAGCTGCTCTACATGCAAGAGGCTACGCCAGCTGGCTGAGTGTGGCCCGTGTTGACACAAACACGGGCTGGGTCTGCAGGAAACACGGTGGCCATGGCCTCCGTCTCCAAGAGGAAGGGCAAGGGCGCTTCAGGGCCAGGCATCCCTGTGACCGCAGACGTGTGGGGAATGCAAGCAGGCCCAGGACCAGGGCCACCAGGACCAGAGCAAGAGTGAGCTGACCCTCAGGGGTGGCAGGGGCTGAACTTGGCCCCGGAGTCATTCCAGCTGACTGCTTCCGCCTCTGGAAGCCTCCCTCCTCATGCCTGAGTCCCAGAATGGAGAAAGGGGAGGGCGTCTCTGCCGAGTGCCCGGGCTTTGCTTGTGTCCATGAACTTGCTTCATTAAAATCCCTGCCTGCCGAACAGGCACCCAGCAGGTGGCAAAGTACCCTCCAGGATCCCACCAGTCTAGTTAAAGGAATGCATTTCTAGAAAAGCACCCCTATCATCCCATCATAAGTTTGTGCTTTAAAAATGTTTTGATAATTAAAAAAACAATTTCCTTTCTAACTTGTGTATTTTATTTTATGCATATGAAAAAAATCTTTGAGAGGAGGGCTCCTTGGCCTCCCCAGGCTGCAAAAGGGGTCCTTAGGACAAAGAAGTTTAGGAACCTGTCCTCTGAAGCCAGGGGTTTTGTTTTGTTTTGCTTTGTTTTGTTTTTAAAGTATATTTATTTATTTTGAGAGAGAGAGAGCAAGAGCGAGTATGTGAGAGAGGCAAAAAGAGCGGGAGACAGAGAATCCCAAGCAGGATCCACACTGTCAGCAAAGAGTCTGACTCGGGGTTCAAACTCATGAACCTTGAGATCGACCTGAGCCCAAATCAAGAGTTGGACGCTTAACCAACTGAGTCACTCAGGCGCCCCTGAAGCCAGGAGTTTCTGATCCTGGTCTGCTCCATGCTGTGTCACCTTGAGCACATAACCTCTCTGTGCCCCAGTTCCCTATCTATAAAATGGGGATAATACTGGTACTTGTGACATACAATGCTCAGAGGGTTCAGTGTGATAAAAGTCTTAATGAACACACTGCCTGCTGTACCGTGAGTATAAAACAGTCTATCACCTGGATTTGCCCTCCCTTCCTGGGCACAGGGAGTCTGCCCAGTCTATCTGCAACAGGTAGAATTCCACCAGAGAAACAGAATCAACAGGACATACATATTAAGGGATTTGTTGCAAGGAGTTGGATTTAAGGGACTGTGGAGGCCAGGAAGGCACATCTGAAATTTGGAGAGTAGGCCACCAGGAAGGGCAGGCTGGAACTTTCTGGCACAGAGGCTGAAGCTGCCGTCCGTCCACGGTGGAATTTCTTCTCAGGGAAGCCTTACCACTGCTCTTGAAGTCTTTCAGCTAATTGAATCAGGCCCACCCAGATCATTGATGAAATCTCTATTTAAAGTCCACTGATCATAGACATTAATCACATCTACAAAATATTTCACAGCAATAGATTAGTGGTTGGTTAACCGTGAACTGTAGCCTCACCTAGTTGACATATAAAACTGACTATCACACCCCCAAGGGGAAGACAGGGAGGTCCCTGAGAGTTTCATGGGGAGGGAGGGGCTTGGTGGGAGGGCATTCAGCCCTTTGTCACCTGTTTTCTTATGTAATCCTCCTAACAACTCCTCCAGAAATATGTCTTTAGCCCCATTTTACAGATAAGGAGCCTGAAGCTCAGAGAAGTTAAGCAACTTCCCCAAGAGCACACTGCAATTAGGTAGCACAAGTGGTATTTGAACCCAATTCTACATGTAGCCTTCACATCCTTTTTGCTGCCTTCCGCAAAGCTTTGGACATTAGAAACAGGTGTGCAAAGGCCATCACAGTCCACCCTCACACCCCTCCCCTGGCATGGGGAGGGCATGACCCTCATGGCCATGATCCTAGGTTTCGTGAGCTCCATTGGACACACAGTCAAGGGTGAACCCACTCTATTAACCCACCAGTGCCCCATGTCGCTTTTCATTTGGGTCCTTGCTCAGAGCGCAGCTCCCTCACCTTTTTTGGGTGGGGCGCCTGGGACCGTCAAGCGTGCCCATAAAAAATGGAGGGAGCTCTGAGAGGTCCACGAGGCATTTATAGGATTCGCACTTGGGCCAGGCCTCATCCCAGACAGCAGCGTGGACAAGACAAGGTTTTGAGGGCCCCCACCTGCGGGGATAACAGGGGGGGCAAAGAAGAGACCCTCGGAAGTACACACTAGGTGCAGCCTCCGCCCAGAGACATGAGAACCTGTCAGAATGGACTCTGGGGAGGGGCGTCCTGGGCTGGTTTGACCCATTCTGAACCAGCATCTTGACTCTAACTGTCAGGTCGACTTTACTCTCGGCTCCATAGCCACGGACTTTATGAAGAAGCAAACTGTGTTTTAAGCATCACTGATCCGACCTCTCTGCTTAGAATCCTGAATGAGCCCCTGACCGGGCACATTTCTGCTTCAGCCCTCCTTCGGGAAGGGGAAGTGGGAAGCCCTGAGTCTTTATGTTACTCTGTGAACTCCTGCAGATGCAGGTGGGGCCACAGCCCCTGTCTCTCTGAGGACAGTGCCTAAAGACGCCCTTGTCCCTGTGGTCCTGTGTCTTATGATGCACACGGAAGCAAGGGTCACTTCCTGTTTGGGGTCCAAATTGGAAGGAGACCCAGTGGTGCATAGCCCTTTATGCTTTCTCTGTGGATGCCCCCTGGTGGCAGCAAGCTGTTATTACCGGCCAGTCCCTCGCTCAAGTTCATGTAGGTTAGGCCTCAGCGAGGGACGCGTTGGTTCGGCCTGGGGAGGCCTGGGCAGGGTTCTCAGAGAGAAAGGGCAGCTGATCCAGGTTTTATAAACCAGAGGATAAAGAAAGGAAGGGCTTTGGGGGCCACATGCAAAGGCAGAGCGCATTAAGGAAAGCGGATCTTGAACCCCATAGCCTGGTAAAATACGGGAAGGTGGAGAGAGGAGGGGGTTACTTCCACTGGGGAGAAGGAAAGCAGGAAAGAGGAGGGGCATGAGAGAGCCCGCCGGCAATGCTGCAAGTGGGAACAGACCTTTGCCAGGTCCTGGGTCAATCTGGGCCCTCATTAATTTGGAAACTGGAGAGTCAGATCCTCTAAAGACCGTGGAAATTTTTGTTCTAAAGAACCCCTGTCAAGTCCCCCTTTCTGTGACTCATAAAGTGGCCTTCCGGCAGAACAAAACAGCTCACCAGTAACAGGAGGGCTCCGGGGACCAGAAGGGAGCAGTGGGCAGGGAGCTACCGCCCACATCATCAGGCACAGCCCCGTTGCCAGCGATGAGGAGGCCCCTGCCCCACCAGCGCTACCGCCCAGAGAGGAACCTGGGAGTTTAAACTCCACACCTTGCTACAAAATTATGACAAAGCTGAGAGGTGAGAAGGGGACAGGGTGCAAGGCATGCATTCAGCCCTTTGTCACCTGTTTTCTTATGTAATCCTCCTAACAACTCCTCCAGAAATATGTCTTTAGCCCCATTTTACAGATGAGGAGCCTGAAGCTCAGAGACGTTAAGCACACTGCAATTAGGTAGCACAAGTGGTATTTGAACCCAATTCTACATGTAGCCTTCACATCCTTTTTGCTGCCTTTCCGCAAAGCTTTGGACATGAGAAACAGGTGTGCAAAGGCAATCACAGTCCACCCTCACACCCCTCCCCCGGGAGGGGGAGGGCATGGCCCTCATGGCCATGATCCTAAGTCTCATGAGCTCCATTTGACACATGGTAAGACCAGGACCTCGAGAAGAGTCAGACCCCAGGAGAGCTGTCACCAGCCGGGGGACCTGGGACAAAGGATGTCTGTGAGCCTCAGTTTCATCATCTGGACAATGGGACTAACAGTATGCAGCAGACAACTTGGGTCCATGTCCCCTCTGTGCACATGGGCCACCCTTCCAACTGCCAGCACCTGCATCTCTGTGCCCGAGGTGCAGAAAGGGCTGACTGACCGCCAGAGCCCACTCTACTCTCCTTTGCCCAGGACCCCGAATCAGAGCAGCCCCTTTTAGAGGGACAGCTCTAAGACACATGTACACACTTCGCCCAGCCCCACCCCACCCCCTCGCTTCTCTGCTCCCCGCTCCCCACGAGTGTCTCCTGGCCTCACCTCCCGAATGAACCCTGGCGCTTGAGCTCCTGTCTCGGGCTCTGCTCCCACGCAGCGTGGAAGACCCGCATGAGACCACGCACGTACACTCATGGCTTGCTACTTTGTGCCTCATGAAGGGAATATTACGTCGATAATACTTTCAGGTCAGGAATTTTATCTCCTCTGTCTTCTGATCCTCAAGAATATGGTAGGTCCCTGCCTTCTTCCTGCCTCTCATTAAACCCTCAGAGGGTCTCGGGCTCTGGAGCACCCCTAGCAGGGCTTCCATTCTTCCGATGATCAAGAGCACAACTCATCCATCACCCAGCATCCAGTCAGTCACTTGGTACCGGTGAGGTTGGGGGCAGAAGAAATAGATGGCCCTGGCTACTGATTAGGGTTCTATTGGCATCTCCACTGGCCTGGTGCTGCCCTCTGACACCTGGAAAGACCCACCGATGAGCCCTTCCATGGCCCTTCATCCCCCGTCCAGCAATCTAGAAACCTGAGAGGCTGACAATGCGGGGCACATGCCTGCCTTCCCTTCCTGATGGCAGTCTCTGTAGCTGCATGACCCTGCTCCCTACTTTCAGCCCAGACTCCCATTCACCCCACCCCACCCCCGAGTGACATCCACAGTCTGGGGTTCCTGGCTAGAAAAGATGAGCTTTCACAAATATTGAGAATTTGCAGTTTCTTAAAGAGGCTAGAGACAGTAAAGCTTAAACAAAAGGATAGGAATAGGGATGAGGGTGGAAGAAAATAAAGCAGCCCCTTCTCCCTGCCTCCTGTCCCCTGCTCTTCTCTACACTTTTGCCTTGGGGTTGGGAGAAGCCACAGAGGCAGGGACCCTCCTCCCCCTCTCCCAGCTCTAGCTCTGTCCCCTGGGCTGGATCCCTTCTCCTGGGCCCACCGGGGCTCCTGCGTGTCCTCCCCTGGCCAGCAGGCCCCTGGCAGCCGTGGTCAGAGAGTCCAGCCAGCCCCAGCCCACCTTGGGCTCTGCTCCGAGGACAAGGCTGAACTGATTCTGTCAGGAAGGGTTAGACTTGTCTCTGGGGCTGGCTGGATTCGGGGCGATGAGACAAATGCATTTGGACAGCCTGGATCCAGAGCACTATCTGTCAACCACACTGGGCCACCTCTCGGGCAGGCAGCACGCTCTCCGGAAAGATCTGGCAGCCTCCCATCCAGCCCATCTTGAGAAGGCTGATGTCAGGGCCTGAGGCTCCAGGAGGAGACAGGAGGAAGCAGGTGCCCGCTAGCCGAGGATCCTTGGGGGAGAGGTGTCACGGCTGCTGTGCCCCGGCTCTTGTGGAGAGGCCACCAGCCAGCGCCTTCGCCCTGTTCCAGGTGGACGCTGCTGGGCGCCTGAGTCCAGGACCATGGTTATGGAAGCACAAGCCCTGCCTGGTTTTCGCCCTCTGGTTGGGTGGGTGAAGGGAGGGCTGACGACTGGGTGCACAGGACGGGCCACCCTCGCTGGGAGAGGGCTCTAGATCACCCCCTGGGGAGCCTCCTCCTCCCCCTGCCCCCTCTCAGACCCCACACGCCTCCTGCACAGACCAGCCGGAGTGGCAGTGCGTAGCAGGCACCCAGATGGAGTAAGCGGAAATGAAGTCTGCAAGCCTCGGAGCCCCGTCCCTTCCCCCCCTCCCCCGCCGGCCCCCAGGGTGACGGACATTCCATGGAGAGCTCCCTCATCCCAGACCTTCCACCACCATCCCCTGATACGACGCCAGAACCAAACACTTCCCTGAAGGGATGGAATCCCGCTAGTAAGAATTTCCATGCATTCAGTCACCTGGAGGGCACAAAACTCCTGAGCATCACCGCACAGCATCGGGCAAAGCGGACTCCTCACCCCTCGGTCCAGCCGGTGGGAAGCTGCAGCCGTGAACGTCGTGGGCACAGGGTCTGAATAACACAGGCAGGTGTTACGAACTGAATGTGACCCCCCAGATCTCACGGGTCGGCACCCTACCCCGCGACGTGGTGGTGTAAGGAGACGCGGCCTTTGGGAGGTGACTGGGACTGGATGAGGTCGTGAGGGTGGGTCCCTGGACAATGGGATTAGGGGAGCTCTTACCAGAGTCAGGAGAGCTGGCGTCCTCTCTGCTCCCTGCCGGGTGAGGCTACGGCCAGAAATTGGCCGCTGCCCGGAAGAGCCCTCGCCAGGCACCCGATCTGCCAGAACCTTGACCTTGCCATTTCTAGAACGGTGAAAAATGCATTTTGTTGTTGATAAGCCACTCAGTTATGCTGTTTTGTTATTGTGGCCTGAGGTAGGACAACAAGTGAGGGCATGAGAATTAGAGTATTGTTAGAATCATTCCTGGCCATGATCCCCGGCCTGGCCTCTAATGGGCTGTGTGATCTGGGGCAGATACCTAAACCTCTCTGAGATTCATCTCCCTCCCCTGTTTCTGTTTTGCCCCAAAGATGATTTGGGAGCAGCTATAGCCAGCCTTCCTAACAGCACCTCCTAGGTGCTCATGTTTTTTCTTTTTAAAGTATATTGATTGATTCTGAGAGAGACAGCGCGAGTGGGAGAGGGGCAGAGAGAGAGGGAGACAGAGAATCCCAAGCAGGCTCCGCACAGTCAGCACAGAGCCCGACACAGGGCTCCAACTCATGAAACCGGGAGATCTCAACCTGAGCCCGAGCCACCACCAGTCGGACGCTTAACCGACCGAGCCACCCAGGCGCCCCCTCCTAGGTGCTCCTTTCATGGCCATCTGCTCTGTGCCTGGTGTTTTTCTAGGTTCTTGGGATACACCAAACAAAGCAGACAGAGGTGCCTGCCCTCAGAGAGCTCACATCCTCAGAGTAAGCGTGTCACAAACATACTCCTCCTTTGTCTCTGTAAGGCACTCGCAAATATCGGAACTCTTCCTCCGGACTTAGCCGAGAGCCGCCTCTCAGCGTGAGAAGGTGCGGAAGCGCATGCGCACTGCAGGAAGCAGGCCTGCCCTGTGCTGACCTATGAACGGCAATACGACAGGGACAGGGGGTGGACGCAGGCCCACGCTCAGGCCCGAGGCAGGCCAAGCCGGGTGGACCCCTCAGCTCAGTGTCTGGGCCAGCACCTGCTGTGGGCCCGTCAGCACTACACAGGCTTGGGCCCTTTCTTGAACCTTCTTAACAAGTGCTTCCTCTGAGGTCAGCCCTGCGAGTGGCTCAGAGGTGAGAGGGTGCTGACCGTTTCCTTTTCTCTGACGGTTACCTTGGTATCAGCAACTCCCAACCCTGCCCTTAAGGCTTTGAGTGCTGCTTCCCCAGTGAAAACCGGCCAGAGAGTAGGCCCAGATGTTTTCCCCGAAACCCCACTCCCGTGACATGAGACAGCAACTCAGGGAGCTGGCCCCAAGCCTTGAGAAAGAACTGGAGGCCTGGAAATTGGGGTTAATGGGTCCTGAGGCCTCATAACCTGACTACAAAAAATACAGCTTTCTTCCCTCCACCTTCTGGGCCCCTGCAAACTGGGCACTGACTGAGCTCTGACACCAAGACGACCAGACACCACCGAGTCCAGACTCAAGGAGAGAAAGCCAGCCACTCTCCACTCCCCTGCCTGAGGCCCGTCCTTACAGGTGTGGCTCACTGGCGGGGGTCCTGAGGGGGACGGCTCCCTTCCAGAAGCCCCAGCCTCTATCAACAGGTCGACGGCCTCGCACTGGGCCACAACAGAGAGACAGCGACTCAGTGCAGCACGACACCGCCAAACGCAGTCGGAGAGGGAACCCACGCAGGGCTGCGGCTGAGGGAGCTGGGCTGCGGGGGTGCAGGGGTGCGGCGGGGGTGTGTGTGGCTGTCTCCCCTCAGTAGGCGCGGCGGGGAGGTGAGCAAGGGGCAGCAGACCCCANACTGCCCAGAGGGGTCTGCTCCCCCCAGGCCCCTCCAAGCTCCCCAGAAGGAAACTTTAGCAGCTGTTTCCCTACAAAGCCAAATGTGTGTGCCATGTTTCCTAATGAATGCAAAGGCTGTCTGAGGCACTCCAGCCCCCTCATTTAGCTCTGAGGTGTAATTAATACATAAATTAAGCTCCTGCAGACTCACAAATGCCCAGGAAAAAAATATGAAAAATATAATTAGTTTGCCCATATGACTCCATCTGTCAGCTCCGAGCTCAACGCCATCTAGCAAATCCTGAGGGCTTCGTCCGCGGCGGCCACACCAGGTGCCGCCCCCACCCTGCTCTGGGGGAGCGGACTCTGTGCGGTAGCCGTAGGGAGCCGGGGGCTCTGGTCCTGGGCATCCTGGCCAGCAGGAACCCATGGAACATGTGCACTGCAGGCTGGGGGCACCCAGAGACCTGTGGATGTGGCCCTGGGGTGGCGAGGGGTGGTAAGAGCAGCCACAGGGAATCTGTATGTGTGTCTTCTTGCTGTGTCCTTCTCTGTGCAGAATGGGAAGTTGGGGGAGGAGGGGGCAGAGAACAGAACAGGTCTAAGACTCGCCCTTCTCCGATCTGTCATCTCTGTCTCAGACTATCTACAAGAAGAGATAGGCCGGAAAGGGTAACGAGAACTGAAGGGAAGGAGAGATGCAGGCAGGGGGTGTGCTAAGGTGGTAGAATTAAACACTACATATGCAGGAAAAACTAAAATATGAACCTGAAAAAAGAAAAATATACTGTCATATTTATATATAATATAGATGGTGTATAATACGGGCGCCTGGGCAGCTCGGTTAAGCGTCCGACTTCTGCTCGGGTCATGATTTCATGGTTCGTTGAGTTTGAGCCCCACGTCGGGCTCTGTGCTGACAGCTCAGAGCCTGGAGCCTGTTTCAGATTCTGTGTCTCCCTCTCTCTCTGCCCCTTCCCTGCTCACACTCTGTTTCTCTCTCCCCAAAATAAATAAGCATTAAAAATTTTTTTAAGTTCTAAAAAAATGAAACAAATGGTATATAATATGTGTGTGTGTATATATTAAGCATATATATATATATATATATATATGCTTTCTTGTGAAAGCAAGAGCTTTCACATACAGCATATCACCAGATTTGCAGCACTTTGGGAAAAGGACAAACAAGTTCTTTTCTTCCCAAAATTTATATTACATGTTTATTTAAAAACATGTACGTAAGGGACATCTGAGTGGCTCAGTCAGTTAAGCATCCAATTCTTGATTTCAGCTCAGGTCACGATCTCACAGTTAATGGGACTGAGCCCTACATCGGGCTCTCTGCTGAGTGTGGAGACTGCTTGGGATTCTCTCCCTCTCTCCGCGCCTCTCCTGCTCGTGAACGCCCACACATGCACATGCGCTCTCTCTCTCTAAATAAATATTTTTAAAAAAACATTTAAGTAAGGGTAGGAAGTAAAAAAACCACTCCGCAAAATTTCTCCCCCTCCCACTCAGTCCCCAGGGATTATGTCATTTATAGTTTATCTCTTAATTGTGTATCCTTTTTTAGTGCATTAATATTCAGGGCAATGATTATTCAAGTGGGGGCTTGTAGTGTGCACGTGGTTTGGCAACTTACATGCTCTCAGTCACGTGCTCATCTTTCCACATGTACAAAGCTCACCCTTACTGTTTTGAGCAAATGCATGGTACCCCAGCATATGAATTGGTTTATGTATGTTTTATTTCTATTTAGCATTTAATTTATGTAATCTGTTGATGGATTTGGGGCTTGTTTCTAAAATTTCACTGTTGTAAACAAAGCTGTGGAGATGTTGAGGGCCGGTATTATTTTTCTCGCATATTTTTAAAGACTTCATTTTTTACAACAGCTTTAAGTTCACAGCAAATTTGAGAGGAAGGCACAGAGATTTCTCATATGCCCCCGCCCCCCCCCAACGTGCACAGCCTCCTCCGTTATCCACATTCCCCCCCCACAGTGGCATCTCTGACACCCGGCGACATCACTGTCACCCAAAGTCCACAGTTTATGTTCGGGTTTACTGTGGGCGTTGTCCTATGGGTTTGGACAGATGTTTAATGACCAATATCCGTTGTTACAGTATCATACAGAGCATTTTCCTTCCCCTAAAAATCTTCCAGGCTCTGACTACATTTTTCTTATTTTCAAAGATAGAAATAAAATAAGATCTAGGAAGATCAAGGCACCAGCCCAAGAGCCGTACAACTAAGACGTGGTAAATCTCACCTGTAGGAGAGGGGAAAGTAGGGGGAGGCTCAAGAAAAGAGGCAGAGAAAACCAGGGAGGGGCAGAGGATTGGATAACAAGAAGCAGCAAATAATTATGTTTAAACAAAGGCAAAATGTTTTTAAAGCCACATTTGTTAGAGCCGTTCCTTGCCATCTTGCACATAATTGTGAAAAATTGGACACCCCCCCCACACTTAGCATCCTGCCATCTACAGTGGGGCTGAACGCCAAAGTCCATGATTGAAGACCTGCGGGGGAGTGGGAAGCACAATGGCATAGTGGTCATCACGACAGTGACAGAGCAATGCAGAAGGGGTCAGGGTGTGGTCTGTGGCAGGTAGAAGAGCAGAATGCAGAATGGTGTGCGGCTTGAGTAAATTCTGGTGATTACACGCATGTGAACAAGAACCGGAAAGATGAGCAAGATGCATTAAGGTGACGGCCCAAGGTGTGCAGAGCCCCCTTTCTGTTGTGACAAAGCATCTTTGCGTGCCCTCAGGCACGGGAGGGCTAGTCCAGGACCTGTAGCCACAGACCCCAGCCGGGAACATCTCACACCGCGTGTTCCTCCCAGGAACAGAATGTCAGGTCAGCCATATTCTTTTTGTCCACACACGCTTTCCTGGTCAGTATCCAGGGCAGTCCTTGGTGACTTTGCAGACATCTTTCTATGCTTGGGCTTATGTTAGGTTTGTTTGGTGAATGGGCCTGCCTGAGCATGTGAAACTGCATGCATTCCAATAGGCTGGAAAGGGGGTTCTTATTTCAGTTAAAAAATAGGGGGCACCTGGGTGGCTCAGTCGCTTAACCTTCCAACTTTGGCTCAGGGTTTGGCTTGGGTCATGATCTCAAGGTTTGTGAATGCAAGCCCCGCAACAGGCTTTGTACTGACAGCTCAGAGCCTGGAGCCTGCTTCGGACTCTGTGTCTCCCTCTCTCTGCCCCTTCTCTGCTCACACTGTCTCTCTTTCTCTCTCCAAAATAAATAAACATAAAAAAAAATAGACTTATTTAGTATAATACCCTCTGGGTCCATTCTTGTTGTCACAAAGGGCAACAGCTCATCCTTTTTATGGCTGCATAATATTCCATTGTGTGTGTGTGTGTGTGTGTGTGTGTGTGTGTGTGTATGCGCGCACGCGTGCACACATGCGTGCATTTGTGTCTGGGGGTGGGTGTGCCATATCTTCCTTATCTACTCATCTATCTATAACATTTAGCTTGCTTCATATCTTGCCTATTGTAAGTAATACCACAGTAATTTAGGGGTGCATGTATCTTTTTGAATTAGTGTTTCTGCTTGGTTTTTTTAAATGTCAATTTATTTATTTTTGAGAAAGAGAGCACAAGTTGGGGAGGGGCAGAGAGAGGTAGAGAGAGAATCTCAAGTAGGCTCCACACTGTCAGCATGGAGCCCAACACGGAGCTTGATCTCCCAAACCCTGAGATCATGATCTGAGCCAAAATCAAGAGTCGGATGCTTGACCAACTGAGCCACCCAGGTGCCCCGTGTTTTTGTTTCTTTGGGTAAATACCCAGTAATGGATTTGTTGGATCATACGGTAGTTTTATTCTTAATTTTTTGAGGAATCTCCATATTGTTTTCCAAGCGGCTGCACCAATTTACATTCCCACCCACAGTGTGTAAGTGTTCCCTTTACACCACATCCTTCATCAACACTTGACATTTCTTTTTCCTTTTGATTTTTGCCATTCTGATGGGTCTGAGATGATATTGCATAGTGGTTTTGAGCTGTATTATTCTGATAATTAGTGATGTTGTGCCTTTTGGCCATCTGTGTGTCTCCTTTGAAAAATGCTTATTCATGTCCTCTGGCCATTTTCCAATCAGGTTTTTGTGTCTGTGTGTGTGCTGAGTTGTGCAAGTTATTTATATATTTTGAATATTAACCTCTTCTCAGATACATCATTTGCAACTATCTTCTCCCATTCTGCAGGTTGCCTTTTTGTTTCCTTGATCGTTTCTTTCTCTGTGCAAAAGCTTTTCGTTTTGATGTAGCCCCAATAGCTTAATTTTGCTTTTGTTTCCCTTGCCTCAGGAGACATTTCTGGGGAAAATGTTGCTATGGCCAATGCCAGAGAAATTACTGCCTCTGCTCTTTTCTAGGATTCTTATGGTCTCAGGTCTCACATTTAGGTCTTTAATCCATTTTGAGTTTATTTTTGTGTACAGTTATGGAATGAATAAGTCACGAGAACAAAAGACACACCTAGGGAATGTGGCCAGTGGTACTGTGACAGCACCGTATGGTGACAGACAGTAGCTATGCTTGTGGTGAGCACAGCATAATGCATAAAGACGTTGTCGAATCACCATGTTGTACACCTGAAATTAATGTAACATTGTGTGCCGACTATACTCAAATATAAAAGTTTCTCATACATATATATGTATATATATTCTAGTATTTTCTTTCTGTGTTCCAAAGGTTTTTCTCACACACCCCCACAAAGCGTGCACCTCACCCCACTAGGGAAGGAAGAGCTTGGAATCCAGAATTGGGATACTTGGGCTCTGCCACTATGTTACTATTCCAACTCTGTCTGACATAGTACCCTACACACAATAGCTTAGAATAACCAGTATCATGAACTATCTCCCACAGTTTCTGTGGGTCAGGAATTTGGGGGGTGGCTTGGTCAGGCAGTTGGGACTTAGGGGTCTGTTACGAGGTCATGGTCAGATGTGAGCTGGGGCTGCATTCATCCGGGGCTTGACCGGGGCTGGGGGTTTCCTTCTAGAGCACGTCCCTCATGCTCACGGCTGGCAAGCTGGTGGGCTGGGGGCCTGGGGAGCTCATTTCCCCACCACGGACTGCGGGAACCTCCAGCATGGCAGTGGCTTCCCCACAGCAAACCACGCAAGAGGCCAAGGCAGAAGCTGCAAGGCTGTCCTGAGCTAGCTGGGGACAGGCTAGTTCCGATTCATTGTGGGAAGCAACTCAGGCATGGGTGGGTATAGGAGGTGAGGGTCACTGGGGGCACTTACTAGCTGTGCAAGCTCAGAGAGGTGTCTCCCCAGCTCTGTGCCTTGTTACCTTATCTACAAAATGAGAGAAATGACACCTGGAACTATAGTTTCTTGAACAGAGAAAACCACACCAAAGCATAGAATGGTTTTATCTTTTCCATCCCTGTCACTTTCCACCTGGGCGCTGTCCCCACAGGGTGTTCTAGGCAGGTGTCCAGTCCAGCCCTGTTTACACCTTGACTCTCATCTCCAATCAGTCACTCATTTCCTGTGCCCTTGGCCAGCCCAGGCCAGGCCTCTGGGCCCTGCAGCAAGGTGGTGACCCTGGATTTGCCTGTCGCTCCCCGACCTCCCCTCTCCCAAGTTCCTTTCTCCCTCAGGTGGCTGGGCTGGGAGGAGGGGGGGCGCAGAGGGGTGACTGTCACCACCCAAGCAGGCACTGCTCTGCCGTCTCTCAGCTGTCCCCATCAAGCTGCTGAGACCATCTGTGTGGCTCACTGGGGCATGAGCAGCTCCTTTGCTAGGCTTCCTAAGAACAGCATGGCTGTAGAGTCCTCTGACATGGGCGATCCCCACCACACACCCCTTTCCGCCGCCTCTCCCATGCTCCATCCCAGAGCGGACGCCAGCCTGCTCCCTTCCGCACACCCTCGCCAGGTCACCCTTCAGCCAGCTCCTCTCTATCCACCTGTCTCCCAGCAGGAATCAGGTGCCAGCCTTCCCTGCTTGCAGGCACCCCACTCCTTCTTCTGGGCCCCTCCTGGCTTTAGAGCGGCCCAGACCCCCTTTCCTGCCCCAGGAGGAGAGCAAGGATACTGCCTTGCTCTGTCCCAGGCCAGCCGTTCACCACCTGCCCCGTGTCTAGCTCCGTCTCTGCTTGCCGAGTCTGGGAGAGGCTGTTTGACAATTTGGTCACCTTGTTAATGAACTCTGGCCGGGTTCTGGGTCCCTCACTGTTTTCTGCTCTGTGTTGAGCGGAGCACTTGGTAGTCCTCTGTCCAAAGCTTCTATTCACAGGAGTCCTGTTTCTAGGGTGAGACTTCCAAGCCCCACTGGCTAGTGCCGCCTGCCTACCCCAGGGTCCAGGTGTGAGGGACCAGTGGGCGGAAGCTCTCACCCTGCGAAGGCTTGATGTCACTGATCCTGGGCCTCTGTGCTCTTTCCTGTCCACACACGTTTGTCAACGCTCCCTGTCCACATCTTCATTCAAAGACCCTCCTCCCCTATCTGTCTTCCAGAATATCCAGAAAGGGAACCGGTCTGAGCCTGCCACTCTAGTGCTTACAAATGGCACTTCTCGCGTTAACTGCAAACTCCTAGGGATGGACCTCAAGGGCCTCCATGGGAGGGCAGAGGGCAGGGTTAACTGCCCATGACCTTACAAGGCTCTTCAGGTTCCCCAGTAAGGAGGCGACTGCAGGGGCTTCCTGGGTCTGAATACACATCACCCTGCAAAGGGGGGTTGCCACAGGGTTGAGGGTCCCCTCCTGGAGCACAGTCCTGTTGTGAATACAGCTGCGTGGGGTCCGCGGAGCTCGCCTCTCCCCAGGGCACTCAGAGAGCACCCCAGGCCTGGCTGGCCCTCTGCCTGAGGGTCGGAGCCGGCAGCCGCTGTGTGGTTTGCTGGGTCCTTCCTTGGCTCAGCGCCCAGGGCCATCTCCCGAGCTTGTACTCCGTCTCCTCCCCTCCATGTGCGACCGTACCCGCGCACTGCCCTCCAGCCACACCTCTGCTCACACTGTTCCTTCTAAGCGGAGCGCACCTCCGTTTCTCCCCCACGCAGCCGCCCCCGAACACCCTGGCTCCCTAGGTGCGCCTCCTCGGCTCCACTGAGGACTTCAGCACAGCGGCAGGAGAGCCCCTGTCACGGGGCAGCGGGCGCAGCACCGCAGAGGACATCCGCCTCCTCCCTCAAGGAGGTCCAGCGAGCTGGAGACGCACACAGGTCAGGGACCAGCGGGGTGGTGTGAACAGTGTGCACAGGGCCCCAGCGGTGGGAGAAGGAGGAACTGGCTGTGCCGATTGGCAGAGGGGAGGCTCCGGCTGATGAGAGGCAGCTGCGCCTGCCTGCTAGAGGAGCCGGAAGCTGTAGTCGACTCTTCCTTCCTCACCCCTGGTGATTCCTGCTGAGCAGGCCAAGGAAGGGGGTGCTTTCCCCTGACCCAACGACCCGAGGCAGGACACTACAACCTCCCCGTAACTGTGGCACAGGTAAGTGAGGCTGGAGCCTTTAAATAAGTTTCATCTGAAAGCTGCCGGAGGAACAGAATAACAACAACGACACAGCTAACATTAATTAAGCGCCTACGGTTTCCACACACTTCTGCACGCTTTCTAAACATTAACGTACTTAATTTTCACTAATAACACCATGAGATGGACACTGTTATTATCTCCATTTGATGGATGAGGACACTGAGGTTCAGAAAGGTTAAGAAGCTTACCCAGAGTCACTTGATTGGTGCAGCTGAACCAGGATAGGAACCAGGGTAGGAGTTTGATCCAAAACTCTCCCTTTTCAAATTTTTCAAATCCTCCTCTATTATTCTGAAGTAAATCGCAGACATGATATTATTTTATTCATGACTATTTTAGGAGACTTTCCTAAAAGATAAGAACTCTTTTAAAAAAAAAATCACCACAATACAATGATCTTGCCTTAAAAATTTAACAATAATTGCTTAATGTCATCAAATATATTTAGTCAGCGTTCAAATTTCCAATTGTCTCACAAATGCCATATTATTATCACAGTTTCTTTGAATCAAAATAGAAATTAGATTCCTGCACGGCTGCTATATCTATATTTTTTAAGCTTCTTTTAGTCTGTGGGCTGCCTAAACTCTCAATTCTCACTGTCTCTGTCTCTCTCTCTCTCTCAGTGCAGTGATTTAATTGCTGAAAAAAACTGAATTGATTTTCCTCGTAAATTTCCCACAGCCTGGGTTTTGTTGATTACCACCCCCTGCTGAAGATTACTCATTCCTCTGTCTTCTGTATTTCTGTAAATTAGTAGTTGGATCTTAATCAGGTTAGGGTTGGAATTCTTGGCAAAACTCCTTCAAAGATGGCGTGGTGTTCTCCCCAGGGAGATAACCTAACTGGTGACAGCACTGGCTAATGCTCAGTGCTTGGATACCTAATTCACCAGAGGTTGCAATATGGTGAGATTCCAATTCCATCATTTCTCCCTCACCTGCTTTTATTAAGAGACACTTCCCCTCATGCATTACTTGGTTGCCCGGCGGTATGGTTTACATGGGAGAGGCAGGATAGTTCATTCTCTCCCTTTATTTACTAGTTTTCAAAAACAATGTACGCCCATACTAGCATCCCCTGCAGTGGTCAAGTAGGTCTGGGTTTCTTGGGAGTTTCTTTTTGTTTCTGAAGTATCATTTTCAACATGTGGATTTAAGTATATCTGGTGGTGTTCAATTCATTGTACTTACCAGGGTTAATTATACTCAGATCAATCCTGTCTTTGGCCGGGGGAACCTCCTACATAGAGCTGACACCTGAGCCCTCGTGACACGGTCCAGTAGTGTTTGGCAATGTCCTTGTGTTGTGATATGACAAGATGTTCGAGGCCCCCAGCCATCTCCTGTAACCCCTACGTGGGAAGTCAGTGATGGCCCCCACATACCTCTGTGGACGTCTAAGTATCTAGCACATCATGATCGTGTACTTCGTGGCAGAGCATCAGGGAGCATCGGACCACTCAGACTTTCTTGGAGGCAGAGACCAACTTTCCATGCCTCAGAGCTCCCACCTCCCACCCACAGTGTGCTTACGTCTGCCAAACTTAGAACAGAGACTTCCTAGGTCCACTGGATTATTGGGCCTCACAAGCCATGTGGCAGGTCCTCCACTCTTCCCTTCTTCCAAATTCCTGCGCCTCTTGTGGGGCTCCCCACCTCACCAGCTCTTTGAGCCACTATCGGCCTTCATCCACTCCTCACACACATGGCAGCTCCACTGCTGATATATCTTCTGGCCTATCTGTTGAGAGGGCTGTTCACTTGTAACCCCCACACTTGACCCTGCTTTGGGGCCTCTGTTCTCTCTGTGGCTGCCCCCCCCTCCCCAGGGTCCCGCTGTCTGCCAGCCTCTAGGCTGTCCTCCTTAGCACCCATTCATTTGTTGGGTCCAGCTCTTGTCTGTCTGGGAACTGTGCTCTCACTCAGTGGTATGATCTGAACTTGGCCTTTGACACCCCTTAAGGCTGGTCTCTGGCCACCATCACCATCACTTCAAGCCCTGACCACACCTGACCTTCATCTTTCCTTCTCTTGTTCTGGCCCTCTGCAGAGGACCCACTGGCCTGCCCAGCTCTCTGCTGGGACAGGAATGCATCTAGAAGAGGCCAAGCCACGGTTCTAAGGAGGAAACCGAGCAAGGCGGTTCCTCTTCTCGAGGCTGCCAGGGAAAGTGCTAGGGGGCTGGAGGGCTGAGGCAGCAGGTAACCTGCTCACGTGACTTGTGAGCATTCTCAAGCCCTGAGAAAAGTTGGATTCGGTGGCTCTGCCTGCCAGGATGTGACCAATATTTGGCATTCCCACTTGGGCAGGCAGTGAGGAAGTGTCTGTGGGTTGGCACACCACCAAATTTCCTGCTCCCCCCCGCCCCGCAGCCGCCTCCCATCCCCCGCCAGTCAGTCAAAAACATTCTGAGCACCTACAATGCAGCAGGCACTGTGCCCTGTGCTGGGTTCACTGCCCAGCCAAAGGATGAGGGGGGGACCCATACAGATAGTCTTAGTCTTGCTCCCAACCAGCTCCTGGATCATAGGAGCACTTTGAAGTGGGACACGTAAGCCTCTTGTAGGGAGATGAGCATCCTTTGTCAGGGCAGTCCCCTGGCGCTCCATACAATGGGGGCAGAAAAGAATCCCACATCCACCCTCTGCCCCCTTTTTGGTCCATTTGGAGGCAGCACGGGGATACCCTTCTGGTCTAACCAGCTGGGTTGCCCACTCCCTTCAAGGCACATCTCCGTGGGCACCCATGCCAGGGGGCCATGACCCACACCATCACCCTTCATGCCACACTTGAGGGACTTGATTGAAAAGCTGAACACTGTCTCCTGGATTAGAAGACTTAATGTAACTTAGTATTAGCTTGAATATTAGCACTAATATTAATACTAGACTATAATATTAATATTATAAAAATCCCAAGCAACCAAAGTGATCTACAGATTCAGTGTAATCCCTACCAAAATCCCAATGGCATTTTTTACAGAACTTTTTAAAAATCCCCAAATTCATATGGAATCTGAAGGGACATCAAATAGCCAAAACAGTCCTGAAAAAGAAAAACACTGGAGACCTCATACTTCCTACTACAAAGCAACAGTAATCAAGATGGTGTGGTTCTGGCATAAAGACAGACATAGGTACCAATGGAACAGAATAGAGAGCCCAGAAATAAGCCTTTGCATATATGGCCAGATCATCTTCAACAAGGGGTGAAGACCAGACAATGAAGAAAGGACAGTCTGTTTAGCAAGAGATGCTGGGGAAACTGGATTCCATGTGCAAAAGAATGAAGTTGGACCGTTACCAATACCATATACAAAAATTAACTCAAACTGGATTAAAAACCTAAATATTACACCAAAAACTATAAAATTCCTAGGAGAAATACAGAAGAAAAGTTCCAGGAGACTGGGTTTGGCAATGATTTCATGGCTATACCACAAAAAGCAGAGGGAAAAAGAATAACAACAACAACACAATGAAAAAACAAAGATAGACAAGCAGAACTCCATCAAAGTTAACAGCTTTGGGCACCTGGGTGGCTCAGTCAGTTGAGCATCTGCCTTCAGCTCAAGTCCTGATCTCGTGGTTCACAAGTTCAAGCCCCTCATCAGGCTCTATGCTGACAGCTTGAAGCCTGGAATCTGCTTCAGAATCTGTGTCTCCCTCCCTCTCTGCCTTTCCTCCTCCTCCTCCTCCTCCTCCTCCTTCTCTCTCTCTCTCTCTCTCAAAAATAAATAAACATTTAAAAAAACAGCTTCTGCACAGCAAAGGAAACAATCAACAAAATGAAGAGACAACTTACAAATTGGAGGAAATATTTATAAACCATGTATCCGATAAGGTGCTATTATCCAAAATATGTAAAGAACACATACAACTAAATATCAAAAATATAAACAATCTAATTAAAAAATTGGCAGAGAAACCCAATGGGCATTTTTCCAAAGGAGACGGACAGGTGGCCCACAGACACATGAAAAGATGCTCAATATCATTAATCGTCAGGGAAATGCAAATCAAACCCACAATGACATACCCCCTCACATCTGTTAGAAGAAATAATGAGTGTTGTCAAAGACGTGGAGAAAAGGGAACCCTCTTGCACTGTTGGTGGGAATGCAAACTGGTGCAGCCACTGTGGAAAACAGTATGGAGGGTCCTCAAAAAATGAAGAATAGCACTACCACATGATCCGGCAATGCCTTGCCTGGGTATGTATTTAAAGGAAATGGTATTTAAAGGAAATGAAATCAGTACCTTGGAGAGAGATCTGCACTCCATGCTCATTGCGAAATTATTCATAATAGCCAAGGTATAGAAACAACTTCAGCAACTGTCAATGAATAAATAGACAAAGAAAATGTGAGATTGATGGATGATTAGATAGACAGATGATAGATGGATAGATAGATAATTATTCTGCCTTTAAAAAAAAGAGAGATCACCATTTGTGACAACATGGATGAAAGTGGAAGACAGTGCTAAGTGAAATAAACCAGACACAAAGAGAAATACCATATGATTCCACTTACGTGTGGCACCTTGACTAATCAAAGTCCTAGAAACAGAAAGTAGAAGGGTGGTTGCCAGGGGCCAGGGGAAGGCAGAATGGAGAGTTATTATTTAACCAGTACAGAGTTTCAGTGTTACTAGATAAAGAACTTTGGAGATGTGTTGCATAACAAGGTGAATGTACTTAACACCACTGAGTTGTATTCTTTTTTTAAAAAATATTTATTTTTGAGAGAGAGAGATAGAGACAGCGTGAGCAGGGGAGGGTCAGAGAGAGAGGGAGACACAGAATCTGAAGCAGGCTCCAGGCTCTGAGCTAGTTGTCAGCACAGAGCCCGATGTGGGACTCAAACCCACGAACCATGAGGTCATGACCTGACCTGAAGTCGATGCTTAACCGACTGAGCCACCCAGGTGCTCCCACTGAGTTGTATTCTTAAAAATAGTTAAGATGGTAAACTTCATGCTATGTGTATGTCACCACAACGATGACAACAACCATAAAAGCTGAACACTCTCCAGCCCCATAATTGCCTGTGAATTCCCTGGGGACGGCACCCTTTCCCTGGGATCCTGCCATCCATGATATCTACAGCCCATGGGTTGCTACTGTACCCATTCCTCTTGCCTCCAAATCCAACCCAGAGTGTGGTCCCTGGATCTGGTGGGAAGGGGGGTTCTGCCACATCGCTGGCTGGGCCCTGGGCCTTCCCAGACTAATGCTCCCTCGGTTCTAAGCAGGTCTACCGTGCTCCCCTCGGCCAGCCCTAGCAGCGCGGCTGTAGCCCCATATGGCTGGCCTGTCTGCCCAGAGCCCTAGAAAGGAGGCCAGGGCAGTTCCCTGACAGAGGGCAGAAATGATTGCGAAGAGAGAAAGTGGAGATGGAATGTTTTAAGAGACTTGCTAGGCTAGGGAAGGAGAGAAAGCCAGGGCAGCAAGCAAAGCAAAATGTGTAGCTTGATTTTATTTAAAACGGGAGGGTAGATGGATGCCCAGGTGCTCAGTCAGTTAATCATCTGACTCATGATCTGGGCTCAGGTCATGATCTCACAGTTTGTGAGTTCAAGCCCCATGTCGGGCTCTGCACTGATGGCATGGAGCCTGCTTGGGATTCTGTCTTCCACTTTCTCTGCACTTCTCACCCCATCTCTCTCTCTCTCTCTCTCTCTCAATCTCAGTAAAATAAACTTTAAAAAATAAAATAAAATAAAATAAATGGGAGGGTAGAGGAGGGAGGAGGCTATAAAGATCCATAGGTAGGGACACTGAGGCTCTGAAGGGCGAAGCAGCTCCTAGCCCAGGGCTCTCCCCATGCCCAGCTGCCCCTGCAGACCCTCTGGGCGCCTCAGGCTGGGGTGGAGACACTCACAGGAGGACTTGGCTCCAGGCTGCCTGCTTCCAATCACAGCATTGCCTGCTTCCCTCTCTGCCAAGAAGCGTACTTCCCTAATTAGCCTCCTTGTAGGGAAATCTCAGATAATTGCTTTCTTAATTCTATCATCATTTGACAAGAAAAAGAGAGAAGAAACCTATGACATATGATGATACATTTGAAAATGAAGTGTGCTTGCATAGGCACAGAATATTTCTAGAAGGGTATGCAAGAGCTGGTAATGTGTTGCCCTGGGTAAGAGCTGAGTGGACCGGTGGAGGCAGGGAGGAGACGGGTAGCGGGAGGCTGACAGTTCATTCTAAATACTTTTGTGGTGTTTTTGCTTTCCACCATGTGCATTACTACCTCTTTCCTCTGGAAGGGAGCTTGTTTTTGTTTGTTTTGTTTCATCTGAGGAAGCAAATTTTATCAATTAAAAAACTGACAGTGACATTCGGTCATAGCGCCACCCCGTATCAACTGACTTACATGCAGTTGAAATGCAAATGGGTGAGGAAGGGGGTGGCTCTAGGTGTTGTTCTTGACCAGCTCCATAATATTACTGAAGACCACGTGCTTTCCACTCCTCCACTCTGTGGCCTCTCAGTGTGTGGACTCGGTCCTCTTCATGGCGACGAGAATCAGGCAAATGATAAAATAGGACGATCCCCAGAGGTGGAAAAGAGGCCATGTCTTCCTTGGGCTTATTTTTAGGACTAAAGAAACCTTTCCCCAAAACCCTTCTACAGATGTAGCCCACATATCTCCACCTGCCAGAATTATGTGACATGCCCATGCTTGAACCGGGCACTGGTAAGGGAAGGTATGACTTTGACCACCTTAGAGCAAGCAGTACGCCTCAACCCATCAGACCCAACTAGCCCTCTTGAAAACAATTATTTTTTATGCCAGCCCCCTTCTAATTCAGAAACAAAATTCACAGATGACATAATTTACCTCTAAATACGAAGTATGCTTTAACTGTAAGGTAAAGGAGAAATTAAAAGTAATTTATAGGGGCGCCTGGGTGGCTTAGTCGGTTAAGCGTCCCACTTCGGCTCAGGTCATGATCTGACAGTTCGTGGGTTCGAGCCCCGCAATGGGCTCTGTGCTGACAGCTCAGAGCCTGGAGCCTGTTTCAGATTCTATGTCTCCTTCTCTCTCTGACCCTCCCCTGCTCACACACACTCTCTCTCTCTCTCAGAAATAAATAAAACATTTTTTAAAAAGTAATTTATAATAAAGGAATATATCCTTGAATAAGCAAATGCCCAGATAGTATAGTATATGGGGCAAGGTGGAGTCATGAGATACTGGCAGCTACACATGAAAATGCCAAGGCTGTGATAGCTACAAATGCAGACAGATGCAGGAGATGACTCAGCCAGCACAAGGCCATTGCCACAGAACAGCATGATTCTCCACAATGGTGAGGAACTCTTGATAAAGTTTCAGGCAAAACGGTGTGCGACCTTCCCTTGATTTATATGGCAATTTTGTTCCTAGGGTCCCAGGGTATACCAAAATTGTGCAAAATGATACTTTGAGTTTAATGTCAAGTGCAATGAAGTTCTAGGCTTAGAAACAGTTGTTGTTCTTGTTGTTTTTAACCTGTATAAATGTCTCATGGGACATCAAAAAGTCACATGGGACATGGGACCATTTTCTCAAGACTGTCCCACATGCTCTTGAATATTTAGCATTCCTAGACCCCATTCCTAAACCCCAGTGCATGTAGCAGCCCCTCCCATCCCCCACAAAGCCACCACCAATTTCCAGAACACACTTAGGGAATGGCACCAGCCCCTTTGAGAACTGCAGGCTTAGACCACCCGGTGCTCCTCACCCACGTAACTTCACAGAACTGGATGCCTGAACAAAACTGGGTTTTTATAGGAAACTCACAAGGCAACTGGAGGTTAAATAGACAGTTAGCAGTCTGCTAATCACAAGCAATAGTTGGATATATTTGCTTCTAGAGTTTCCTACAGTACACATAGCTTAAAATATAAATAAGAATGTCTCATTGAATGGGCCCAACTCATTGGAAATAAACAAGAAAGGGCTCTATTTTTTCTCCCGTTGCTGTTCCTTGTCTTGGCTCCGTCAGTGTTCCCTTCCTCGTCCCAGGTGACAGCCTGGGCAGTCCTGCAGCTTTTCAGTCACTTTGAACTGTCATAACCCTAGTGGTATTTTCAAGCAATGAAAGCACAGTCTTGTCTACATCGAGACTCAGTCTGGCAAAAGCTTCTTACTTCCTCCTGCTTGGACCTGACCAACGGCTGGCACAGGGCGGGGTGTACCTGTTCACATGCTCCCTCTCCACCTCCCTCCCCAAGAAGGTCCTCAATGTCAGTGACGCACTGATCTTATGTGACACATAAGCCCCCAGTGGTTCACCCTTTACAGCCTTTTCCCCAGGGGACTTTCTCCCACATGGTAGGCTGTTCTCTTAAGTGGGCTCTTTTCAAGACCGCTTAAGCCCAACTTCTGGGGTCTCCCTTTGGTTCCTAGAAAACGTGTGTATCTTTGTGCATCTTCCCAGCAACTGACTCTGACTCCTCACCTGACATCCAGCTCCAGGTCTGTCTCCCATCTTGAGACTTCTCCAGAGAGAAAGCAAAAGCCCTTCTCTGCCCATCTTCAATCCCAAACTGTCATGGACCCTTGCCACACAGTAGCCAAAATTTCCTCACTGGCCAGCCACTAGGCGGGGCAAGCATCCAGCTAAGGAGAAATGCCATTCTCTCCTTTGTAGGAACTCCACACTCCATGAGCTTTTCTCTTGAAGCCTCTTTTCTTGGCTCGGGTGTGAACCCCCAGTCTTGTCGTCCATGAAGAAAGGGAACAGGCAAACTCTTCAAACTCTTCAGTGAATGTCTTTTTGAGTTTCTAGCCTTTTGTTTTTAAAGCTTGGGGAAGAAAGTTAGGAAATTACTGAAAAAGCTAAAGTTCTCTTTGATAACCTCCTTGCAATCCAGATCTCTTTCCTTGCAATCTAGTGTGTATAAATCCAATACTTTTTAATCGAGTCTCATGTTGTATACTCAGAAAACATATACTATTCTGGGGCGCCTGGGTGGCTCAGTCGGTTAAGAGTCCAATTCTTGGTTTCAGCTCAAGTCATGATCTCACAGTTTCTTGAGTTCAGGCCCCGTGTTGGGCTCTGTACTGGCAGTGCGGAGCCTGCTTGGGATCCTCTCTCTCTCCCTGTCTCTGCCCCTTCCCCACTTGCTCTGTCTGTGTCTCTCTCAAAATAAGTAAGTTTTTAAAAAGAAAATATATACTATTCTATGGGTAGATTTGTTATTTAAATAGATGGCATCTTGCTGTATGTATTATTCTGCAACGTGGTTCCCCCACATTGTGCGTAGAACATCCTTTAGACCCCGTCTCATATCCTCTTGGCCTTTTGCACACAGTTGCTGTGGCAACCAGCTGCCTCCAGGGGTAGCCTGACCGCTTCACCTCAGCGTCACCGCCTTGTGTGGCTTCTTGCCTGCCCCAGGCATTCTGCTGCATGGGTCAGCCCAGAAGTGCCATTGAGTTCAATGTCCCTGGGGCAATCCTTGGCCAATGGGAGATGGGAACCTGTGAATCAATATATTCCACACTTCCGGGTCTCCCGCACACAATTCTATGGTGTATTCGAAGTGGTTTCTCAGGGGTCCCCAGTTAAACTGGGTCCCAATTGCCCACAGCAGTCATGTGCTTAATGGCACACACTCTGACCTGCTTTCCCGCCCCCCCCCCTTTTTCACTCAGCCTTCCAACACTTGATCCCAGAAATCACTTCCCCAAATAAATGACCTGCATTCAATCCCTTGTCTCAGGCTTTTGGTGGAACCCAAGTTCAAACACTAAATAAAAAATATTGTTAAAAATATGGGGTGCCTGGGTGGTTTAGTCAGCTAAGAAACTAACTCTTGATTTCAACTCAGGTCATGATCTCATGGTGTGTGGGTGTGTGAATTCGAGCTCTGAGCTCAAGCTCAGGGAGTCTACTTGGAACTCTCTGCCCCTCCCCTGCTTGTGAGCACATGCTCTCTCTCTCTCTCCCTCCCTCCCTCCCTCCCTCAAAAACAAGAAATAAATCTAGTTGATCTATTTGAGCACTTCTCAAAATGTGACCTGGGGACTCAGTTTCTGGTATCAAATCCTTTCCCTAATCGCCCTGAAGTTATTTGTCTTTGTCACTCTTACTCTATCATGAATCCACAATGGAGTTTTCAAGAAACAACATTAAATGTTAAGATGCAGTAGTCTGAATGCAGAAGCAGATGTAAGAATCCAGCCATCTTTCTAGGAAGCCAGAAATGAAAGAGATTTGCAAAAAGATGCAAAGTACCGTACTCTTCACTAAAATATTTTTGTTTTGGAAAATGTAGCTATGTTTCATTAAAATGTTATTTATATTAATATACATATTATGTTAATGTGTACACTTGACCCTTAAACAACATTCACTTTGTTGGATCCACTTGCACACAGACTTTTCTCCAATAAATACATACAGTACTGTAAATGTATTTTCTCTTCCTTAAGATTTTCATAATAACATTTTCCTTTCTCTAGCTTATTTTCTTGTAAAAGTACAGTATATAATACATATGGCATACAAAATATGGGTTAAGCAACTTTTATTTTATCAGTAGAGCTTTCAATCAACAGCATGCTATTAGTAGTTAAGTTTCCGAGGGTCAAAATGTTTTTATTTTATTTTTTAAATGTTTATTTTATTTTTGAGAGAGAGAGAGCATGAATGAGAGAGGGGCAGAGAAAGGGGACAGAGGCTCTGAATCAGGCTCCACGTTGACAGCAGAGAGCCCAATGCAGAGCTTGAACTCTCCAACCGCGAGATTATGACCTGAGCTGAAGTCACAAGTTGGACGCTCAAACCTACTGAGCTACCCAGGTGCCTCTCTGGGGGTCAAAATATATACAGGGATTTTCAATGGGGCAGGGGGTCAGTGCCCCTAATGTGTGCACTACTGAATAGTCAACTGTAATGGATTATTTTCAATGAATTGATAAATATTTAAAATTTTTCTCAGCCTTATAATTTCTAATGCTGTAAATATCAGTAGCTATAACCCCCATTTAAAAAAAAAAGGTTTTTTGAAGTCCTCCATAATTTTTAAGATGGCAAAGAGATCCTGAAACCAAAAAGTTTGAGAGCCACTGATCTGGTTCATGATTTCACATCTAAATCCAATGAATTCATTCTTATCAGTGTACATGCTCTGTTGATTTTACCTGTTCTCTTCTTGATGAATATTTAGGCTGTTTTCATTTCCTTCTGTCATGAAGAATGCTGCATAAATAACCCTGGGGCTGCAACTTGCGCAGGAGCACGCATGCTTCTCTCTGGTCAGTTCCTGCAATTGGAATGAGCATGTTTACAAGGTACGAGCATTTTTAGTTGTGAAAGTAAAATTGTCCTCTGTGTTTGCCTATACAATTTCCATTTCCTGTATCAGGATACAAATACTCATGGACTCGAGCCCTGTCTCACCAACACTTTATATTGTCCAACTTTGATTTTAACCAGTATGATAGTTGCACATGGAATTCTGTGACAACTATTTGTCTTTGGATTTCCCTGATTACTAGTGAGGCTGGTCATCTTTTTACATGATTACTGGCCATTTGTACTTCCTATTTTATGAATTACATGTTCATATCCTATGCCCATTTTTCTATTGGACTGTGCCTTTTTTCTTTTTGAGTCTTGGGAGCCCTTCATATACTCTGTATATTAAACCTCTGTTATATCTATGGCCCATATGCCCTTTCTTTCTCTTACACGTCTTTTAACTTCATGTTTTCTTTTGTCATGTCCGTGTTGTGCCTTTTGATGTCAGACTGATCAGTTTATTTCAGTACATTTGTTCTTCATATGTTTTGTTTAAAAATGTTTCCTACTTCCAGGGTGCCTGGGTGGCTCAGTAAGTTAAGTATCTGACTTCGGCTCAGGTCGTGATCCCACCACTTGTAAGTTCAAGCCCCGCATCAGGCTCTGTGCTGAGAGCTCAGAGCCTGGAGCCTGCTTCGGATTCTGTGTCTCCCCCTCTCTCTGCCTCTTCCCCACTCATACTCTTATCTCTCTTCAAAAATGAATAAATGTTAAAAAAAATTTTTTTAATTAAAAAAAATCCTTCCTACTCCCAAGTCATAAAAATATCTTTCCATATTATCTTCTAATACTTCTAATACTTTTTAGTGTTATTATTCCACAATTAAGTCTTTAGTATACTTTGAATTTTTGTTGCTTTGTTTACAACATGAAGTAAAGGTCTAATTTAAGTTTTCCAGATCACTAGCCAATTATTCTAATACCATCTATTAAATAGTCTCTTCACCTCATTGATTTATGACACCGAGTTCTAACATCTCACAAGTACCCATGTAGATATAGGCTCTCTATTCTGTTCCATTTCTTTATTTACCTAAACCTGTTCAGTACCTCACTGTTGGAATTCCCATCATTTTAAATCATGTCTTCTTACATGATAGTTATTTTTTCCTTATTATTTTTCTTTTTCAGAATTATCTATAGTTCTTGCCCATTTAGCCTTCTGGGTTAATTTTAAAATGAATTTTCCAAGTTGCATTAAAAAATTTTGCTTCCAGGGGTGCCTGGGTGGCTAAGTTGGTTAAATATCCAACTTTAGCTCAGGTCACAATCTCATGGTCATGAGTTTGAGTCCCACACTGGGCTCTGTGCTGACAGCTCACAGCCTGGGGCCTGCTTCAGATTCTGTGTCTCCCTCTCTCTCTGCCCCTCCCCTGCTCGCTCTTTCTCTCTGTCTGTCTCCAAAAGTAAATAAAACATTAAAAATTAAAAAATAAACATTAAAAATTTTTTAAATTTTGCTGGTAATCTCATTAGGATTACATTAAATTTACAGATTAATTTAGGAAAAATGATTATTTTTTACAGTAATGAGCTAATTCATTTATCTGAGTCTTCTTTCATTTTCTTCAAAGACTTTTATAATTTTTTGCATAGGATTATTATGCAAATAAATTTTTTGGCTAGGTTAGTTCCAAGATACGTTGTAGGTTTTCTGTTTGTTGCTGTTTGCTTTTATTATTGTTTTACATTATAGTTTTGTTGTCTCTTTTCCTATTGTATTACTAATTGATAATGTATATATATATACACATATATATATAAATGCAATTGGTTTTTATATGTTGATTTTATTTCTGGTCACTCTTTTTTTTTTTTTTTACGTTTATTTCTTTTCGAGAGAGAAAGACAGAGCATGAGTAGGGGAGGGGCAGAGCTTTGTTTCCCTGGTTCAGTCTCCAACCAGTTCTTCATGTTTATTTTCCTGATTCTGAGGAAGCTGGGTATAAGGTCCTGCTTCCTCTCTCCTTCTTCATATTCCTCTTACTGCTGTCTTGCCCCATCTGCCCCTGGCCTTTTACTGTCCTGTCTCCCCAGAGGTGTCCACAGAGCAGGACTGAGCTGGCATGGGGTCAAGCAGAGTGTCCAGGGATTAAAAGCAGCCTAAGACTGAAAGAAAGCCAATGTGGACTAAAAACAGCATGGATTTGGGGAATATAGGGAACTGCGTTGAAGATTCAGGTCTTCAGGAACGTGCTGGGGCAAGCCACTTACCATCAAATTTAAGGTTTATAAAGTGGGGATAATGAGAACACTCTCACTACAAGATTGAATTAATCATGTGACGTGCTCAGAACAGTGCCCGGTACATCATAAGTGATCAATAAATGTTAGCCATTGTTTTTTCACTCTGCATGGGGAGAAGACCAGAACACTTCTCAGAAAAAGGAGGTTGCCCACTCTGGATTAGTTTTCTAGGGCTGCCATAACAAAGTCCCACAACCTGGGTGGCTTAAACCATCAGAAGTTCTGAAGGCTAGAATTCCAAACTCAAAGTGTAGAGAAGGGCTTGCTCCTCTGAACCTGGTAGGGGAGAATCCTGCCTTGCCTCTCCCTGGTTGCTGGTTGCAGCCTTCAATGTGGTAGCACCTCTGCCTCTGTTGTCATGTGGGGTCCTTCCTGTGAGTCTGCACCCAAATTTCTCTCTTCTTTTAAGGACATAATTGAATTAGGACCCATCCTAATAACCTCATCTTAAAGTGATTACATCTGCAAGAATCCTATTTCCAAATAAGGTTGCATTAATAGATACCAGGGTTTAGAGCTTTAACATATCATTTTGGGAGACAAAACTCAACCCATAATACCCTCCAGGTTTTAAAAATATTTATCTTCTTGGCACCCAGATTGTTCCAATCAGGTGGATTTGGATGGGCATCTAAAATGAGAAGGCTAGCAACTCTTTTCTTTCTTGACATTGGCATCCCTCGCCAGCATCACCAATTTTGGGAAGGCTTCCCAAACTCCCTTGGGAGTTCACTCATTGTTAAAGTCTCCACCTGTAAACAATGACTCCTGAGCTTCTATTTCCAGGCCTGAACTTATCTCGAAAATCTAGCCACTTAGAAAATAGAAGATAAAAATCTTTCCTGGGGCGCTTGGGTGGCTCAGTCCGTTAAGCGTCTGATTTCAGCTCAGGTCATGATCTCATGGTTTATGGAATTGAGCCACACATCCTTGCTTTGGGCTTTGTGCTGACAGCATGGAGCCTGCTTGGGATCCATTCTCTCTCTTTCTCTCTCTCTCTCTCTCTCTCAAAATAAATAAATAAACCATTAAAAAATAAATAAACAGCATACTTCTAAAGTTATTCATAGGTCATAGATGATATCACTAGGGAAATCTGAAAATGAATTGAATGAAAACAATACATCAAAACTTATGAGGTGTAACTAAAGTAACATTTCTAGGGAAGTTTTTAGCATTAAGTGGTTATATTAGGGGAAAAAAGAGATCTCAAATCAATAATCAATAATCGTAGCTTCCAGGGCACCTGGGTGGCTCAGTCAGTTAAGCATCCAACTTGGGCTCACCTCATGACCTCACAGTTTGTGAGTTTGACCCCACTTTAGGCTCTGCACTGATAGAGCAGAGCCTGTATAGGATTCTTTCTCCTTCCCTCTCTCTTTCCATCTCTCCCTCTTTACCTCTCTCTCTACTCCTCACTCACTCATGCCTTCTCTCTCTCATACATACATACATACATACATACATACAATAATCTTAGCTTCGAACTTTAACTAGAAAAATTAGAACAGGGTGCCTGGGTAGCTCAATGAGTTGAATGTCTAACTCTTTTCCTTTTTGTTTATTTTTTTAAGCTCATTTATTTTGAGAGAGAGACAGAGAGAATGAGCAGAGGAGGGGCAGAGAGAGAGGGAGAGAGAGAATCCCAAGCAGGCTCCACACTGCCAACACAGAGCCCAATATGGGGCTTGAACCTACAAACCACGAGATCATGACCAGAGAGGAAACTGAGTCCAATGCTCAACTGACTGAGCCACCCAGGTGTCCCCAAGTTTCTGACCTTGATCTCAGCTCAGGTCTTGATCTCGGGGTGAACTCAAGCCACACGTTAGGCTCGATGCTGGGTGTGAAATCTACTTAAAAAAAAAAAGAAAAAGAAAAATTAGAACAAATTAAACTGAAAGCAGGCAGAAAGAAGGAAATAATAGAGATAAGATCAGAAAACAAATTATTTCACTGAAACAATATATTATAAGTAATAGAATTGGGGGACTGTGGTAGCTTAGTCGTTTGAGCATCCAACTCTTGATTTCAGCTCAGGTCGTGATCCCAGGGTCATGGGAGAGAGACTTGCATCCGCCTCTTCATTGTGGAAACTGCTTAAGATTCTCTCTTTCCTCTGCCCCTCTGCTCCCCCCTCTAGGAAATAACAATAGAATCAATGACACCAAAAGCTTATTTCCTTGAGAAGATCAATAATATTGATAAATCTCTAGGCAAAATGACCAAGAAAAAAAGAAAAGAACACAGAAATTTCTAATATTGGGAATGAAAGAACGAACATAGATGGAAAAATCTGTGAAATGTTAGAAAATTGAACCCAATACAATATAAAAAGGGTAATACATCATGACCACTTGGCATTTATCATGGAAATGCAAAGTTTGTTCATCATTCAAACATCAATCAAAACAATTTACCAAATCAAAAAGCTAAAGAAAACACACATGGGGCGCCTGGGTGGGCTCAGTCAGTTAAACAGCTGACTTCAGCTCAGGTCATGCTCTCGCAGTTCGTGGGTTTGAGCCCCGTGTCGGGCTCTGTGCTGACAGCTCAGAGCCTGGAGCCTGTTTCAGATTCTGTGTCTCCGTCTCTCTCTCTGTCACTCCCCTACTCATGCTCTGTTTTTCTCTGTCTCAATAATAAATAAAAACATTTAAAATTTTTTAAAAAAAGAAAACACGCGTGATAATCAAAACAGATACAGGACACACATGTAACAAATTTCAGTACTCATTCATGATAAAAAGAAAATGGTCAGCCAATAGGAACAGAAAAGGATATCCTTAATGTGATCAAGGGCACTTACAAAAACATACAAGTAATGTCATGCCTTATAGTGAAAGACTGAGCTTTCCCTTGAGCTTTCCCTTGAGATTAAGAACGAGGAAAGGATGCCCACTCGCCACTCCTACTTTACATTGTCTTGGAGATCCTAGCCAGTGCTACTGCTTGCATCTACACACATACAAATACAAATGTGTGTGTGTATATATACAGACGCATTCTCACACATTGTGTATACATACAAATACGGGTATATGTGCATCTGTATATATAGACATATGTACAAACGGTCACACATTTCTTGTGTGTATGTAGATACAAAATGGCTAAGCCACCTGGCAGTTTCTGACAGTGTTAAACATAATTGATCACACGACCCGGCAATCCCGGTCCTTTGTACTTATCCAAGAGAAATAAGGCATATGTTCCCACAAAAACCTATATACAAGTGTTTATAGTGGCTGCATGCACAATCACCCCCAAACTGGAAACAACCTGCCCCGTCCTACAAGTGGTGGATGGATAAATAAACTGTAGTGCTTGTGGACGACAGAACCCTGCTCGGCGATTAAAAAAAAAGCAACAACCATGAACTACTGATACACAGGCAAGAACATGCTGTATCTCGAATGCATCCACTGAGTGAAAGAAGCCAGACTCGAAGGGCTGCAGAGTATATGACTCCATGACATTCTGGAAAATGTCATGGACATTTTATGACATTCTGGAAAAGGCAAAATTATAGGAACAAATCAGTAATTGTCAGGGACTAGAGGCTGGGTGGGTAAATGACACGGAAGGGACAGTGAGAGGTCGTGGTGGGGACTGGGGGCCTCCTGTAAATTGATCACGGAGTGAGCACATGACTATATGCATTTATCAAAATTCATGCACCAAGCACGTGTGGCTTTTCCTGGATGTAGGGACATTTGTCAATGTGAATAAAAGGGACATGGAGCCTAGAAGCAAAGGGGCAGGAGCTGGGTCAGGGCGGCAGCTGGACTTAGGAGGGTTAGAGCAGCAGTTGTGACCAATGATTTGGACAAGCCATCGCAGGACAGCTCGGGTTGGGTGAGGACCGGGCAGAAGGCCCCAGCAGGGCTCCAACCAGAAAGGCAAGTGAAACATAAAAGCCTGAGACAGGGGCATCCGGGTGGCTCAGTCGGTTGAGCATCTGACTCTTGACTTCGGCTCAGGTCATGATCTCATAGTTCATGAGCTCGAGCCTGCATCAGGCCCTGGACTGACAGTGCAGAACCTGCTTGGGATTCTGTCTCCCTCTCTCTCTGTGCCCCTCCCCTGCTCGCTCTCTCTCTCTCTCTCTTTCATAATAAATAAAAATCAACTTTAAAAAAAAAGCCTGAGACACATCAGAGACGTCTCGTCCTCGGCTTCCCCAGCTTGACGTGTCTCAGGATGACTTGAAGAAGGCATTAGAAAGACCGAAGCAGGAGGTCGCCATTGCTCAGCTGCTCCCCCTGGTGCCGGAGCAGGTGAGGAGGCTCGAGGGGCCGTGGCCCCCGAGAACAGGGACAGGGCAGATCTGAGAACAACTCTCACATCTGTGTGGAAGGGGCAGGGCAGGAGGTGCTGCGGTGAGGTTTTCGGTTAAGAGGTGCGAGCGACTGGGTAAGAGCTGTGGTGAGCCAGATTCAGACCCCACTAAGGATGTAGAAAAGGCCACTGTCCCGGGAGCGTGTGCACAGAACTGCTGAGTCCCAACAGCAGGCAGGCGGGGTGTCCCACGTCCTGGGGACCCTCCCACAGCTTTCACTCTCCTTCCATTTCCTTCACGGTACAGAAAGCCACTAATGCGTGTGCACACGCTGACCGCCCTTTTTTCCTTTTGCTCCATGACCGATGATTTGCTCGGACAGACGTCCAATGGACGTGTGGTTGAGGAAACCCTGATTTTGTAAAGACTCCCTCTTCCTCAGTTACTGGCTGGCTCATTCCGCTTTTATCTTTATCTTTAAGTAAACTGTTGTGCCCTGTATATAGACAACAGATCTGTGCATGTCTTATTTGGAGAATTTCAATGCCTTTTTTTTTTTTTTTTTTGCAAATGGTCCAGGGACCATTCCACAACTCTTTGTGCGTGTAGCTATTTCACGGAGGGCACTCTGTCTCTAGGTGTGGACACAGCGCTTCAGGTAGAGGCTTTTCCCTTGAGTCAAGCATATAGTTATGTAAGTACAGTTCTGGTTCTGGGGTTCTGATTCCAGGGTGAGGCCTGGGAATCTGCGTTCTAAACAAGTGCATGAAGTGAGGCTGTCGCTACAGGCCCCCACGAGCCTGTGGGACACACTGATCTAATCTAGAGATGGAAAAACTGAGGGACGGTCCCGCGTGTTCGACTGAAGTTTGGAAACCTCTGTCTGAGTCGGCTTCTGACTTTATTTAGAGGGAGGAAGAGAAAACCTTTTTTATAATTTTTTAACGTTTGTTTATTTTTGAGAGACACATAGAGTGAAAGTGGGAAAGGGGCAGAGAGAGAGAGGGAGACACAGAATCCAAAGCAGGCTCCAGGCTCTGAGCTGTCAGCACAGAGCCCGACGCAGGGCTTGAACTCACAAACCATGAGATCATGACCTTAGCCAAAGTCAGACACTTAACCAACTGAGCCACCCAGGCGCCCGGAGAAAACTTTTTAAACACTGGCAGGTACCTAACTCGGTGCTTGGTGACATGAAGGCAGAAGGGGTCTTTAACAGCCGGAGGTGGGAAGGCGTGGAATGGGGTCCAGGCTATATGCCCCTGCATGAGGCATGCAGCTAGATGTCCAAACAGGTCTGAGGCAGCAGAGAGGCACACCAGAGTGGCATTTGGATACAACAGTGTGGGATCCTCATACAGAATTTGGGGTGCTGGAAATGGAGGGGTTCCATCTATCCTCCCCAGCCCCCCTCTACAGTTCTTCCTCCCAGGGCTGTGTTGTGGAAAATTATAACCCCAACTTTCTGCCCAAGGTGCCCAGGAGTAGCTCTGGCTTGGTGCGTGTGCTGAGGGTTAAGCGTGGGGGTGTAAACTGCAGGGGCCAAGAGACCAGTAAATGGACAAATGGACATGCGGTTGAAAGCCTGTGCCACCTCCTCCCACCTCACCCCCGCCCCCTCCAGCCTGAGCACCCCTGCCCCCTTCCTCCTGGCCCCCTGGCCACTCCCCAGGGCGGGTGGGGAGCACTGCCGGCCCTGATTGGAAAATGCACTGGGGTGCCGGTTTCACAGTCAAGCACTCCCTGTGACTGTCCTCTCTCCCTTCCCTTTCCTCCCACCCCAGGAAACACTCAGTGTGTGTGTGCGTGTGTGTGTGTGTGTGCACGCGCGCGCATGTGTTTCTCCCTGCATTCTGTGCAGCAGACAAAGGCTCTTCTGTCGTGGGTAATTTCAGCCTCTTTTCAAGGCAGACTGTCTCATCACACCTGAGCCTGACGTCCTTACTTGCCTGGCTTTGCAGATTACTCAAAGGGCACGGACAGCAATAGCACAGGGAACAATTCCACTCCTTCTGGGCAGGGATCCATTTTTCAATTATTTCTTTATCCCATTTACTTAATGACCAAATCCAGTGCCATCCCATGTTTTATGGCTATGAGCAGACCCATGATGAAGGGAAATGGCTTCATACCCCTGCCAGTGAGGGGCTCTGCTGCCTCCGAGCCTAGAGGGACCCAGGGACACTTCCGGGCTCTCCTTTTTCTGCACCTCTGCCTCTGGCACCCCTCCAGGGTCAGCTGCCCCCTTCTGCCCTTGAATCTTAGGTTCTAATGTCTCCTGGACCCCTCCCCTGGACAGTAAACACAGGCCCCAGCCCCACAAAGTGCTTCTCAGCCCTTCTTAAGTACCCTCACCTCCCCACCCCTGTCCTCCATAGAAACTGCTCTACCTGGCAGTGAGGCCAACTGCCAGTGACTGCCACACCCCCCTGCAAGGCGCTGTGCCAAGTGCTTTCCCAACTTCTGCGCCCTTTAGCCCCTGTGACGACCACATTTTATATGGGTCTAGATAGGGAGAGCAGAGTTGATAAGCGATTCACTCAAGGTCACAAATAAAAGAGCTACAACCTGAACACGGCTCTGATTCTAGAAACCGTGCTCTCAATCACTTCCCTAGCCAGCCTTTGAGAGGCCACCAGGGACCTCCCCAAATCAAGCCCCTGGCTCCCCTTGGCTTACAAGCAACGTTTGACCCTTCTGACCTTGGAGACCCCCTTGGCTCTCCTCTGTTTCCCTTCCCCTCCACCCTTCCCTCTTGGCCAACATTGCCCTCCTCCTCCATCCCTCCCCCCAGCCCAGGTTGAATGTTCAGCCTTCTCTTCTCACTCAGCTTTACCTAGCTGGCTTCCCTCCAGGGTACCTAGGGGATGCCCCAAGAGCAGATGGCCAAGTCTAAGCTGAAGGGAAAAGAAATAAGAGGACCAGAGATCTTCCCATTTGGTTTGGGTCTTGAAATAGGCATCGGGTCTTTGTGAAGTAGACGTCTTAGCTCCTCCCACTCTTCCTCGTGTAAATATAACAATAATGGCTAGTGTTTCCTCTGTGTTTATCCTGTGTCAGATCCTATGCTAAGGCCTCCACTAGTATAGCTTACTGAATCTTTACAGCACCCTAGGAATTAAGTACTGCCATTGCCTTCATCTTACATAAACACCGAGGGGTTTTATGGAGAGGTAAGATGACCTGCCCGAGGTCACATAGCAAGACAGCAAGCCTCACACAGGCAATGCTAGGGAGGCTGACCTTAAATCCTGAGGCTCCTGACCTTGGTAAAGACCTGGGCTTCAGCCTGCAAGGAAGCACAGGGACCACACCTGCGGCAATGGGAACATATCAGAGTAACCAAGGAGACAGAAGACCAGAGGGCTTTCTCCTGAACATCCACCCTGGGCGAGGCCCTCCCCAAAATGACAGATTTTGACAGACATGGATTTCTTATCTATCTTTACAAATGGGGGCTTGCAGCCAGTTTAATTTGATTTAAAGCAAATAAACGAATGTGACATGCTTTCATCCACAGCAAGAACTAGCCCCTTTCTCCGGTGCTTCTAGAGCATGGGGAACCTTTCCCTGATAACGGTTCTTCGCACGACTGTTCTTCCTCCCTTGGAGACCCCGATCTCTCCTTAAGGGAGAGTAGGCCATTTTTTCACCATTTCTGCATCCCATGTACCTGGCAAGGGCCCAGCATACTGTGGGCCTGCAGTAAGCGGGAACCAACCTTCTGTGTCAGCACAGAAGATAGCACTGTGTTGCCGCTCATTTGCATTTCTGTATCCCCTCCCCCGCCCCCTCACCTCATAGCTCTCCAAGCACCTAGAACAGTGCCTAAACTCAAGCAGGTGCTGCATGGAAGATGGGATGCGTGGATGCATGGGTAGAGGCATGCACGCGTGGCTGGATGCACATGTGGCTATGTGGCTATATGGACTGACAGAAGAAGCCAGTGACCAGGTGCAGGAATAGGGATGCCCGCCTATTTGGGCCACTGCCATTTCCTGTTGGCTGAGCAATGAGCTTGCCAAAGGGCCAATCAACTTGAAATGCAAGGAAGCCTACGGCCAGAGGGAAGTTCTGCTGTCTCTCCTTCACCCTGACAGCCGTCACCTTAAGGGCTAACGGAGGCCCTCCAGGCCAACTCTGCCATCAGGAAGGAAAAGGCCCTGACAAAACACTTTGAATTCAGAAAATTAACATGTATAATGCAGCCGGAGAACTAGGAGATATTTCCCCAGCCAAGCACTGGACAGCACCATTCTGGCGGGTTCTGAGGAGCCCCGGCTTGCAAACTTCCTCTCTCTTCCCTACCTCTGTGCCCATTCCAGATACCCCATGGTGTGTGACATGTGCTCTCATTATCTTGTGTGCATGCACATTGATCCAGCCTCTACTCAAGAGCCATTTGACCACATCTAGCAACAAACTATTTTTAAGTTTATTTACTTTGAGAGAGTGAGCAGGGGAGGGGCAGAGAGAGAGAAAGACAGGGAATCCCAAGCACTATCAGAGCGGAGCCTGACGCAGGGCCCGAACCCACCAACCGCAAGATCGAGGCCTGAGCCAAAACCAAGAGTCAGACGCTTGACCCACTGAGCCACCCACGTGCCCCTCTGGCAATATTTTTAATGGGCATACCACTTGATCCATGCATTCAATTCCTAGAAATTTATACCGCACACATAGTCATATACATGTACCAAAAAAACCCCATAAACACTGTTTGTAAAAGCAAAGCATGGAAATTACTGGACTTTCCATCAAAAAAGACATAAATAAATAAGGCACATTCTGCAGCCATCACAAAGAATAAGAATCCCACTGCTCTCATACAGAACAGTCTCCGGGACTCATGCTAAGAGGGGGAAAGCAAGATGTAAATCCACGCACATCATTTGCTACTGTTCCGGATGGTCTTCTTGAGCCCAGAGGGAAGAGAAGGGACTGCACTATTTCTCGGACCCTCCTGTGGTCTTGGGGTCCTCAGTGGTTCACTGCAGAGTCTGTGGGTACAGTGAGCGCCCGCCTACTTTGCAGCAGGCCCTTCTTTCCTAATGAAGCATTTGTTGGTCCCGTCCTCTTTGGGATGCCTCAGAGCACCGAGGTCAGAATGCCCACTGAGATGGGCACTGGGCCACCCTCCCCTCTCCAGCACCCCTAGAATGGAAGAGACTGTAGCCAGGCTGGCATCCCCACATGGCCCCATTGCTGCCTTGTCATGGGCTATGAGCTCTCTGAGGCCTGGGCCCTATCCTGGACAGGTGGGTACAGGGAAGCTGGGAATGCAGAAAACAGCTGCAGGATGGACCTAGCAACCGACCCACCTTGCCTTGTGTCCAAGATGGGCTGCTGGGTGGGTCTTGGGGAAGGGTAGCCCTGCCCCCTCCAGAAGAGCTGCAGGGCTCATCTGGAGGAGATTTGCTCGTCTCCACCGGGGCAGCCGGACGGCAGCAGGTGCTCTGCGTTCCGAGGATGGATGCTCCTACCAGGGCTCTAAGTCGAGAATGAGTGATGCCCAGAAGCAGGGCAGGGCTGAAGGCCTGCTGCCCGTGGTGGCATCGCTGCCCCCAGCAGCAGAAGCAGCAGGGCCAGTGGTGGCATCTGGTGTCCACACCGATGACCACGGCGTCCCGTCACACGACCTCAGCTGTCTTTCTGGCAGCCTGTGGCCCCTGCCTTTTTCTTCAACCTCCCTAGATCCTGTGAGGGCCCGTATCTGCTCCAGACAGTCAGACCCCAGGTCCGTTGTGGGCAACGGAGAACCCCGATGGTCACAGAAGGGGAGGGAGGGAGGAAACGCGATGCGGGCAGGTCCCTCGGTGACATCTGGGGGAATTTAAGTCTGTTTTCAGCCCAGTTGGCACTGTCCCAAGCAGCCTGGACAGACCGCACGGTGCCCCTCTCGTTATGTTTGTGCTCCTGGCACCCACCTCTGCCCGCACACGTGTCACCTCGTATTGGTCAGACATTGGCCTCCTTTGTTGGCTTGTGGGTGTTTGGAGGGCATTTTGTTCTTCCTCTCTCTGGGCCTTCGTTTTCCCATCTTTAAACAAGGGATTGGAGGGGCACCTGGGGGGCTCAGTCTGCTCAGCGTCCGACTTTGGTTCTGGTTATGATCTCTGGGTTCGTGAGTTCAAGCCCCATGTCAGGGTCTCTGCCATCAGTGCAGAGCCCGCTTTGGATCCTCTGTCCCCCCCACTCTCTGCCCCTCTCCCACTCATGCTCTCCCCCTCAAAAATAAACATTAAAAAAAAAAAAAGATAAACAAGAGATTGTTTAGCAGCCATTACCCCCAAGGCTGCTTCCACTGATCATTTTATGGGTTCAGCATTCAACCAATCAGCTCTCCTGGAAGGCTCTGGTTGGGTTAAAAACTTGAGGAAACTTGGGCCGCCTGGGTGACTCAGTCGGCTGAGCATCTGACTCTTGGTTTCAGCTCAGGTCATGATCACACAGGTCATGAGTTCGAGCCCTGAATCGAGCTCCATGCTGATAGCATGGAGCCTGCTTGGGATTCTCGCTCTCTCTGCCTCTCCCCAGCTCATGTGATCTCTCTCTGTCTCTGTCTCTGTCTCTCTCTCAAAGTAATTAATAAACTTAAAAAAAAAAGAAAAATCTTGGGGAAACTTAAGGCCCAGAGAGAGGAAGCATGAGTCGTCCAAGGTTAAACAGAGTCAGAAGTGCAGAAGTGCAATGATAGGTTCATGTTACCTTAGGACTCTGGATTCTCTAAGAATTGATGCCCATTCTGTAAACAGAACACTCCTCTCTTGCACTTAAGTGTTTGTTTGCAGATCAATACCCATTAACAACTGGGGGAGATGGGCAAAGACTCTCGCAAGGGCTCCAGGTCTCTCTGGGTGTGTCCAAATCAGAAGGACTCACTATCGGGGGGAGGGGGTGGGTATGGTAAGTCACTCCCACCCCCGGCTGCATTCAGTCCTCTGGGACCCCACATTGAACCCCTCTCGGACTTCATGGTGGACCACTCAACATGTAGGCTGCCTTCAGAGGCCACTAAACTTCTCCATAGCAAAGTGGGCACAGTTGTTGACCGAATGAATAAATGAACCTCCATCTTTTCATCTCTAAGTGACGAGGTGAGCTTAGATTAAGACTCCCTGAAGTTCCTTCCAGCTCTGATGTCATCACCACTGCTAAGTGGCTGTGAAACTGGATAATGCAGGGTTCCCTGGCCCTTATCAACGGTCTTTCTCCCCAGCTAGATAAAGGTGTGCTTGATAGCAGGGAATGGGTGCACGGTGGGTCGGTGTCTGTGGTCGGTGGGAGTCTCAGCACTGGCCCATCGGACCAGGTCTGTCCCCCAAACCGGGATTTCTCACAGACAACTGTAGATACAGGCTTTGGTTAATCCAGCATTTCTCATTCCATGGGCAGCTGTAACTGGGCAATTTGTTGTGGAGGGGCTGTCCTGGGCACCCCTGGTGGCCACTAGATGCCAGCGGCACCCTGCCCACCTCCCCCGTCGGCAATCACAGTGGTCTCCAGACTTTGCCAAATATTCCCTGGCGGGGGGCGGGGGGAGGGTTGTGAAATTGGCCCAAACGAGAAACACCTGGCTAATCAGAGATGCTTCAAGAAACACACCCCCATGGGCAGTTCGAGGGCTGTTCACGAGGCAGAGTGGTTAGCCCTGTGGAATCTGGAATGCGTCAGTCTCCTCATCTATAAAATGCGGGTGATAGTCATGGACCTGGCTCATGGGTTGGCCATAAGGACTTGATGAGATTGTTAATACATGTCAGGACACACAAGACAGAGCTTGGTACATGTGAGGGCTATGTGACTGTGCCCTCTCATTACCCCTACAAGGAGGGAGGACCCTAAGACAAGACAGGAGAGTGGGAGCTTCCTGAATGTAGGGGGATCTTGGTTTCTCCTTACTAACTTCCCAGCCTAAAGAAGATAATGTAGGCAGAGTTAGCAAACACTCAGCAGAGAACGACGCCAGGCGAGTCTGTGGGGGGCAGCAAGAGGCATGATTGTTCCTGAAAGTCTCGCTGGAGAGAAGCCACAAAGCCGGAGGTGGGCTGTCCAAAGGTCCCATGAACAGAGCTTTGGAGATGTTCAGGGGCTCGTGTTTTCCTGGCCGGTCCACACAGCAGCCTGCCCCCAGCCGTCACCGGGGCTTATTTAGCTTGGTCTCTTTGTTCTCAGGCCCCCAAGGTAATCATAGTCTGCTCTCCTTTCTGAGCTCCCAGAAAGCACGTCCTGCAAAGGGTAGTTACAAGGCAGGCTTTCCAGACAGGTGCTTGCTGTGGTCCAGGAACACATGTATCAATAACTTGTAGCAGAATGTCCCACAGTGCAGTTTCCAGAAAGAAGCTCCTAGAGAGATCCCACCCTGTTTCAGGGACCCCTTTCTCTCCAGATTTTCCTCCTGTCCAGCTTGGAGCTCTGAATCGTCTCCCGTCTCTACCAAGTTGCCTGAAATTCACAATCCCTATGATCTCAAATGCAGGACAGGTTACCTCCCATGAACCTCAACCCTCTGCCCCTGGGGGTGGGGTGAAGGATTAGAGGAGAGGTTGCTTTTTGTAGCAAACTGGGTCCTTAATGGTGGTATCCCAAAAGAGCAGATCTCTCTCTCTCTCTCTCTCTCTCTCAGAGAAATGTTGCCTTCCTCCTACCCCAGGCAGCTCAAATAGTAGCCTGTCTTAAAAAATAATGTAATTCTCCTCTTTAAATTTTTTTTATTTTTTTATTTTTTATTTTTTTAAAATTTTTTTTTTAATGTTTTATTTATTTCTAGGAGAGAGACAGCATGAGTAGGGGAGGGTCAGAGAGAGAGGGAGTCACAGACTCTGAAACAGGCTCCAGGCTCTGAGCTGGCAGTCAGCACAGAGCCCGACGCGGGGCTCGAACCCACGAACCGTGAGATCATGACCTAAGCGAAAGTCGGAAGCTTAACCAACTAAGCCGCCCAGGCGCCCCTAAATTTTTTTTAATGTTTTATTTATTTCTGAGAGAGGGAGAGAGACAGCATGAGCAGGGGAGGGTCAGAGAGAAAGGGAGACACAGAATCCGAAACAGCCTCCAGGCTCTGAGCTGGCTGTCAGCACAGAGCCTGATGCGGGGCTTGAACCCACGAACCGTGAGATCATGACCTGAGCCTAAGTCGGATGCTTAACCAACTGAGCCGCCCTGGTGCCCCTGTAATTCTCCTCTTTAAAGAAACATCCGCACGTACCAATAGGAAAGAGATGGACTCTTTAAAGGGAGAGTTCTCGGAAGAGCAGGGAGAGTGGATCTGAAACGCAGGCCCTGGCCTCTGGCTTATCGGTGTTTAATTGTGCCGTCTGCATCCCTGCATTCTGGAAGCCCACATCCAAAGGGTCGGGGAAGGCCCTGCAAAAGGGAATGTCACAGGCAGCAGGGAAAGCTTCCTCAGCAGCCAAAGCTTCCCGGAGGGCTCAGAGCACTAAGAGGAAGCCCCAAGCCCCTTCCCTCTCCTCCCCCCCTCCTCCCCACTCCGTCCTCCTCTGCCCAGCTCCCCCTGTAGTGCTACTGCCCCCCACCCTGAGCCTCTGGTGGCTCATCCTTCCATGGCTCTGGCCTCGAAATGGGCAGGATTTTATAGACTACGAAGTCAAGGGGCGCCTGGGTGGCTTAGTTGGTTAAGCATCCGACTTTCGCTTAGGTTATGATCTCGTGGTTCATGGGTTCAAGCCCCGCGTTGGGCTCTGTGCTGACTGCCTGCTCAGAGCCTGGAGCCTGTTTCAGTCTGTGACTCCCTCTCTCTCTGACCCTCCTCTGCTCACGCTGTCTCTGTCTCTCTCTCCTAGAAATAAATAAAACATTTAAAAATATATATATAGACTAGGAAGTCAAGTTCAAGTTGGGGCCATCCCAGAATATGCAAGCGGCAAAGGCTCATGAACATTTTCAGCGCTAACCTTCTCAGTGCTGGGAGAAGGAAATGGGAACAGGGAGATGGGAATGACTAAGTCAAAGGCACACAGAGCCGTTAGGGAACCCTGGGTCCCCGCGGGATGCAGCACGTACCTCTGACCCCAGCCACGCCCTTGAGTACCTGCTCCAGAGGGTATGTGGCTGGGACCATCCTCTGTCTGCCTGTCACTTAAAAGGGCCCCAGTTGACAGATCCCAAAAGACCACAACTCACCCTCACAGCAACTCGGCGCCATTGGCACCGCATCCTGATCCTGCCCACGTGGCCGCCAGCCAGTGCTTGCAAATTTCAGTTTACAACTTTATTAGAGGGTTGGGTCAACAAGCGCTTTACTTAACGAAACGGAATCGAATCAAAGTTAAAATATCAAAGGTTATCACATGTCATAAGGGTAAGCTCTGTCTCTTAACACTGCTATTTCAGTTATGGATATAATATAATCTCTGTTTAAGTGTATATGCACTGGGTCAGCTTGGACAACCCTGGAAAAAGATGGAAAGCCATTGCCTTAGAATAACTTGACAAATCAGACATCCAAACAAAGCTTTCAAAAGTGAGTGTTTGCGGGGCACCTGGGGGGCTCAGTCGGTTAAGCGTCTGACTTCGGCTCAGGTCACGATCTCACGGTTTATGAGTTCGAAACGCATCAAGCTCTGTGCTGACAGCTCAGAGCCTGGAGCCTGCTTCAGATTCTGTGTCTCCCTCTCTCCTCCTACCCAGCTTGCACTCTCTCTCTCTCTCTCAAAAATAAATAAACACTAAAAAAGTTTTTTAAAAAATGAGTATTTGCCAACTGAAAACGGACACCTTGAGCCCAGAAGGACTTAGGTGCTGTCACCACAGCAAGAAAGGAGTTGGGGGCAGATACCCACTCACACTATACTGAGCTCAGCTGTCCTTAAAACACTGTTCACCACATGGTGCCATTTGATTCTAACTGTTGGAGGACCAGTGTTCTCAGCTGAGAAATGGGCAGACAGAGGACCTTCCCGGGAGGGTTCCAAAGATGTCAGAGGCAATGAAAGTGGGGAGCCCTGCACAACGAGTGTTCAACAAGAGCGGGATGGTAGCTGGTGGGTGAGGAGGCACCGTGTCTGGCAGAAGGAACTCCAAGGTCTTTGGGCCCCTTGCCCAGCGAGTTTTCCTGTCCCCGCTCACAGGGACCTCTGCCCAGGAGTGTTTAAGACCCTGGCTTCTGCCTCAAGGAAGAGCCTTCAGGGGCTGACTGGGAAATGGGGGCCTGTCTTTGGAGCATATGCCAAATGTGGGACACCCTCAAGGAGGGAAGGTAGAGCCTTGGAGCAGGGTCAACGGTGGCTTCCTAGACCCCAGACCTGAGTGGGGACCATGCAAGAGATGCCTATCGGGGTCACTGTGTCAGACACACTCTTTTAACTTTTTTATGTTTCTTTATTTTTGAGAGAGAGACAGAGAGAGTGAGTGGGGAAAGGACAGAGAGAGAGGGAGAGAAAGAATCCCAAGGAGCCCACCCGATGTGGGGCCCGAATGCCCAAACCGCGAGATCATGACCTGAGTCGAATCCAAGGGTCGGACACTTAACAGACTGAGCTCCCCAGGCGCCCCTCAGACACACTCTTAAGGAAGGATGTGTGGGGCAGACTCCAGGCCTTTCCTTTCCTTCTCTCCTTTTCCGAAAGGCTCTTCCAGCCTCTGGCCCACCTCTCAGGTCTGCATCATGCCTTTGAGCACCTGAGGGGATGCTCCTCTCCAAAGTGCATTTCTAAGGCCTGTGGTTAATTTTTCAGCAGCTGCTTGCCTTGCTAATGGTCTGGGAGACCGACTGGGCCTCCACCCACCCCTGTGTAAGTGCCCAGGCCTCCCCCGCCCCTGCCCTGCTTGGGCAGGAAGCCCAGGGCTGCCCAGGGGCTGGCCTTACCACACTGCTGTCAGCCCCCATTTGTCCTCTGCCAAGGACTTGGTCCTCTGGAATCGTATTTTACTCCAATTGTCCCTGGTCCCTGAACAATAAGCCTGCAGAAGTGAAAGGTTGGGTCTTACTGGAGAGGCAGTAAGATTCTGAGGTAGGCACAGCTTGGGGAAAAATGCCAGGGCACAAAGGCTGATAGGAAAAAAACTGGCTTTCTGGGCCTGGAGACTTTCCACTGTCACCAGCACCATCAGGATGCCCAGCCCCTCCTGGCTGTGGCTATTCCTTCTGCCAGCACCACACCGGCCGCCATGGGGGTTCCCCACACTGTGCCCGGCCAGGCCCCAGGCCAGAGACCAGGCTGGAGTATGTGAGCCTCTGAGCCCGTTAGTCTGCGACCCCAAAAAGAGATCACCCTTGCTTTTTAGGCTGACACCATTAGAGTGTAAGTGCCTATCGCCATTTACGGAAAGCACACCTGCCCCTCGCCCACCACCATTATTTCAGTGTTTCCCAGAAAAGTTCCCACAAGGGCTCCCACGTGAGGCCCTTCCTGCTGCCACATGAGGCGACCATGCCCCCACGTGTGTGGGCACGGCTCTGTCCATGGAAACCACCGATGCCTCCACTTGAGCAGGGGACAGGATCCCTGATGGCCCAAAGCTCAACTAGGCCCAAGCATCTCTGGGCAAAATGTCTTCCAATGCTTGGAGTTAAGCCACGCCCCGCACCCTGGGCTCACAGTCGTCAACCTGACCTTGCCACTCCACCGTGTCAACATGGGTTCCCTGGGAAGGAGAGGGGGCGGGGGGGGGCGGGGGGAGGTGGGGTTGTNAACATTAAAAAAAAAAAAAGGGAACTTCCTTGCCCAGTTCTGAGGCCCCTCATTGCCCACCCCAGGGGAATGACTGACTAATAGAACATCCGTTCCCTGTAGCACAGAAAAGCCACCCAAGGTGTGGTCTAGGCCTGGACATGGATGGCTTAAGAAAGAGGAACAAATACCCCGGTAGCTGTCATAAACTTCAAGTACCCACCTTGAAGGTGGGCCTGCTGTCTTTCGTGAAGACAGTGACAGAGCGCCTGCCAAGCACCGGGCAGGAGATGGAGGAGTGGCCCGGGACTAGCATGTGAAGTGGGCCTGGGTCGCACTGCAGGGGTCTGGAGGCTCTGGGCGACCCCACGCCCATCACGAACACACATGACGGCATTTAGCCACAAGGGGGCACAGCATTGGAGGTGGCAGTGGTGAGGAAAGGGCATGGACTCAGAATCAGGCAGCCCTGGGCTGGATTCCAGTTGTGTCGCCTCCAGCTGGGCCAGGGGGAAGTCCACCGCATTAGCCAGACCTCACGGTCCTTTCCTACAGAATGAGGACATTGCCTCAAACCCGGCCATCTGTGCCTGGAATCCTCCTGTCTGGTGTCCCCTCAGTACCCCTGGTGCCTTCCTGCACAGTGGGGCGTAGGCATGGCGGGGAAGGGGGGCTGCCATCCATGGGTCTCCCGCCTAAGCCGTTGAGAAGAGGGACCGTGCAGAGCAGAGGGAAGGTGGTGGACCTCTCCCTGTGAAGTCCTAGGAGGCCTTAGGCAAAGTCAGAAGTGACAGGGGCACCTCATCCCCCACCAGCCACCATCCCAGGGGCACCCAGCCTAAGGCCAGCTGCATTTGCATGCACTTTGCATAAATTTGCATAAAGACTGTATTCCTGCGTCTTATAACCAATTATTTCACTCTGGCATCTCTGCACTCCAGGAAAGGGCGCTAGCAGAGATGTGGCCCCAGTAGACTTTGTGTCAAAAGGGCACCCGGAGCCCCAGCCCCATTCCACCCCTACCTCCCCCAGCCCCTTCACCAAACATCTCCCTTGGGCCTGCACCTCCCCTCCCCCATCACCTGCCGCCCCTGAATCCTTTGAGAGCTACTGTCTACTGCTTCGTCGCGACCACCAGAAATTCCAGTTTCCCGGGGAAGGCAGGGTCTTGACACCTCTGATCCGCCCCTAGTCTTCAGCATCCCTAATTTAACCAGATGAGAGTCTTAGGTGTGGAGGAGATTTTTGAGATGCCTAACGCAGGGCGGTCAACCTGATCCCACCTAGAGATAGGTGGGAGGGACCCTGCTCTAGATAAGGGCTGGGTGGGGCCTGGAGTCCTTCCCTTGATCAAGGCCCTCAGCCCACAAAGGCGTCTGCAGAGCAGGCTCCGCAGGGCATTTGCAACCCCCTTCCTTTCACCCCTGGGGGAATGGAGGCCCAAGGAGGGGAAAAGTCCCGGCCAAGGGCAAAGTGGCTGTAGCAGAGCTGGAACCGGGAGTCCAGAGGACCTGACCTCCTCGTGGACCCAGCAGAAGTAAAGAAGATGCCAGGAGGCTGCAGGCCTCACATGGCAACTTCCAGAATCAGAGCAGCCAGATGGGCCTGGGCAGAAATGGGGAGACAGGGTCCTGCTTTCAAGAATACAGAAATCCCACCCTGGGGGCTGAGGGCTTCCGGAACTCCAGGAAAGACTGGAAGGGAGGACTGGGCCTCGCAGCCACCCAGTCAGGCCCTCCAGGGCTGGTCCACGGGACACAGTGCACCCAGGGCCCTACCACTCTCTTTCCACTCCCTCCCTCTGCTTCTCCTTAAGGGGTAGGTGGGGCCTGCAGCCTGCAGTCCCGCCCTCGGCCCAGGAGGCGGGGGGGGGGGGGGGGNGACAGATTGTGGCAGAGAACCAGGGGCCAAGGGAATCTAGGGAATCTAGGTGAAGGGAGAAATGGAATTACCATGAGTTCTAGGCCTCATTTACAATCCGTGCTCAGTTTACCGCGCCAGTTCATCATCCCCATTCACAGATACGTTCAGCAGGCAGACGTGGGAGGCCTAGCAAGTGGTCACCTCCAAGGTGGAGCAAGGCCAAGTCTCCCAACTCTCAGACAAGGGTGCCAGGCGCCCTCTGACCTCCCGGAAGGGGTGGGGGAGGAGTGCTGGGCATACACTACCTATGGGTTCCTTGCCATGAGGTCAGGGTGATGAGGGAAACAAAGGCAAGAAAGATGTAGCTTAAATTAAATCCCCTTCCAGCCTGCAGTCCACTGATAGATCCCAGACACCTGCAGCACGTTACTTCCCTCATGGAGTTGGTGGCTGCCTTAATGCCTTGATATTTACGTGTCATTAAAAACTAAAAGCAGGGGTGCTTGGGTGGTGGCTCAGTCAGTTAAGCATCCAACTTTGGCTCAGGTCATGATCTCCTGGTTCGTGACTTCGAGCCCCATGTGGGGCTCTGTGCTGACAGCTCAGAGCCTGGAGCTGCTTGGGATTCTGTCTCCCTCTCTCTCTGCCCCTCCCCTGCTTGCACTCTGTCTCTCTCTTTAAAAAAACAAAACAAAACAAAACAAACCCTAAAACTAAAAGCAGCCTTATCTTGACAATAGCTAAATCTTCAAGGTCCTGGAAGACCCTGCTTTCAGACATCAGGAAATTCTTTAAAAACTAACTTTATCTCTCTCCTCCTTTCCTCCACAAACTTAAAAGTATAGGTCGCTCCTCACAACCTCAGTGCAGCCCTTTCTGCCCACAGGTCCTGGGCCCGTGCTTGAATAAAATCATCTTTTTGTGCCAAAAAAGGTCTCAAGAATTTTCTTAGCTGTTCGTTCACAAACTCCACTTCAAACTTCATCATTTTGGTGCCCTTATGGGGGGCTTCAAGTCTTTTCATCTGGACTCTGAGCCTCGGTGCAAAGCTGCTGGGTAATTACTCTTCCTTTGCTCTTGATGCCCTCTCTTTATTCCTATTCCTATACAGAGTTGTTCTCTTTCTTTTGGGGGGGGGGGCATGGGACAGCCATGTAAGTCACCAGGCTGGTTTTCCACGGCCTGGAAACTGGTATGAGGTTCCTTCCTCATTGGTCTAATGTGATCCCCTCCACATCTCGGGTCTAGCCACTTCTGGCCACAAGACCCCCACTGGGAGGCGGCCCACATCAGTACCCAATTGAATTAAATCCAACCTTGACTGTTTCCTAGGGAAGCTGGCTGTAAAAGACCACACGTTTTAGAAGGTCACTTAGATCCTGATGGACTTTTTAAAAATGTGTATTTAGTTTTGAAGGAGACAGAGACAAAGCATGCATGGAGGAGGAGCAGAGAGAGGAAGACACAGAATCTGAAGCAAGCTCTAGGCTCTGAGCTGTCAGCACAGAGCCCGATGCCAGGATCGAACTCATGAGTGTGAGATCATGACCAGAGCCAAAATCAAGTTGGATGCTTAACTGACTGAGCCACCCAGGTGCCCCATGTCTGTCTCAAAGTTGTGGATAATTGCTAAGGTAGCTTTCAAAGTCTCTGGTAACCTGAAACTTTAACGTTTTGTTTGGATGATAAATTGGAATTAAATTCATTGGACATCTAGATCTTTTTCCATATAGGATAGAATGCTAAAGCATTGAATACTGAACGTAGGTTTGAGTTTTTGATTTCTTATTGCAGAGAAACTAAAAATACTTCATTCTATTGGAAAACATGCTTTGTGCTTAATTAATTCATACATTTGCAATCTAAAAAATTCTGGTATAACAGTTTACAATTGGTTACTGCTTGGTTTTCACTGGAGACTAAAGGTTTGTAAGAGTTAAAATTCTGCTAAAGGTAGTTAAGACTGCTAAAAATAAGGTGGGCAACTCTATAGGTAGAATAGTAGATATGTAAAAATGATAGAAGGAAAAAAATACATTTTTGTCAAAAGTGAAAGAAAGTAAATTTGCCCCAAATGAGACTGGTTGTTGGGAAAGAAATGGCTTGGGACCAAATCTGAGTGCAAAGGAAAGTTGTAGAAGGTTTGTGAAGGGAAATCTTTGGAAAGAAATCTTATGTATGGTCAGGACAGACTAAGGTTAAAATACATGGATTTTAAATACACTGTAGAAGATTGAAATTCTCCTTTTCTCTCTGTTCAAAGACAAAGTTTTCTTAAATTACTGGTTTGCACTTGATAAGAAAATGTAAACAAAATTGTTTTCTCTTTTCTTTGTCTGCCTGGAAAACCAAAGCCTATGTTCTGTGTTTATCAAGGCTTTGATTACTTAGTTAAAACCTCTCAATGTTAAAGGAGCTAAGTTTTGCTAACAACTATATAACCCTACATATTTGCCTTTAAAATCTCTTATTGCCGCCTTGGTTAAGTAAATAATTAAGTTTTAAGTTTTATAAGGATCCATAATCCTATCTAGGCATGTGCTTTCTGAGGTTTTTAACAGGCTCCAGGATTTAAGTTGTAAAGGAAGGCTTTTAGACTAATGGGGCTTTATTGGGTATGTTAACTTATCTAGAAGGCACTGTCAAACAAATAATGGGAAGCCTTAGGTTGTTTGCTTGCATAAATGCTATACCTCTTCACATATATTTATATATATTTCCTGAAGTTTCAATATGTTTTGATAATAAAGTCACCACTTGATATTCTGATTATCGAAGTGCTCCGTGTCACAGAAATAACTGAATTTCCTTATCAATTGAATCCTAGTCTTTTGTTATTTTCAAAATAATTTCACCTTCAAGGAGACTCATAAAAAGGATTTTTGTAAACAAATACAAGTTTTTGATATCTTTGAAATCATAAAACTGAAATGGGAAGTAATTTCCAAAACTAACAGGAAAGGCTACATTCAAACCGAATAAGAATCAGTAACATGGGACTAAATAAACTGGAAAAGATGATTATACTTTTGTGACTCTTGTCTGAAACATTGCTGGTTTTCTACTATTTGCTGAAAGTACCTATGACTTACAGAAATGTGATAAAATATTCCTTTGTGAACAATTTGCAGCATTCAACTATTCTCTCTGCCTATGCCCTCTGAAATTCAAAAGGTCTCTCGGCAAATATTTTTTCTTTCGTGGCGATGATAATCATTGACATAAGTCAATAGGAGTGTGTTCTGCTTGTCACAGGACACTACTGGGAACATTGGTTACTCTGCCAGGGCTTTGAGTGGGATGTCATGTCTGAGAGATATCCATAGACTCAGACATGACCCGGTAGCTTTACGGACCTAAGGCTGACTTTAGGAAATGTGGAGCCATAAAGCCCCTTGGAAATGTGGGCTTGATACCTTGCTTGTAGAGTTCCCAGCAGCTCCCCAGGTGAGTAAAGAGTGTCACTTCCTGGCAGGTACAGGAACCTCAGGATGCTTTGGGGACCTCGTGAAGAGAAATTCACCCAAATCTACAGGTATTGCAGGCATGCACTTGGCTTGGCTTTTGGCTTAGAGCCGCCACTAAAAGTTCAATCGAGTTTCCTTATAAAAAGTTCCAGCAAAGCAAATTTTAAAAGATGTATATAATCAATAGCTAGTCTTGCTGAGCATAGGTAAATAATTAGGCCACGTTCTCTAAAATTGGACCTGTCTTACAAACCAAGAGTCTTGATTTGGCAATCTCTGAAAATAAGGGTGATTTTGGAGACAAAGAAGTTATGTTTCTTTTTTTTCTTTTTTAAATTTTTTTTTAATTTTTAAGGTTTTTATTTATTTCTAGGAGAGAGAGACAGCGTGAGCAGGGGAGGGTCAGAGAGAGAGGGAGTCACAGACTGAAACAGGCTCCAGGCTCTGAGCTGGCTGTCAGCAGAGAGCCCGACGCGGGGCTCGAACCCACGAACTGCGAGATCATGACCTAAGCGAAAGTCGGACGCTTAACCGACTATGCCACCCAAGCGCCCCTTTAATTTTTTTAATGTATGTTTATTTTTGAGACAGAGAGACAGAGCATGAGAGGGGAGGGGCAGGGAGAGGAAGACACAGAATCGGGAGCAGGCTCCAGGCTCTGAGCTGTCAGCACAGAGCCCAACGTGGGGCTCGAACCCACGAACCATGAGATCATGACCTGACTTGAAGTTGGAAGCTCAGCCAACTGAGCCACCTAGGTGCCCCAAAAAAGTTATGTTTCAATAACACATCTTTGTGGATGCTAAATTTGAGTTCTGATTGTCTTTCAATGTTTACTCTTTGCCTAAACTAGACGACGTGAGGTAAATTTCAGAGAAATTGTCACAAAACTCCTATATGACAATCTTTGTGCCTGTTGTGCTACGGACTGTTCAAAAGGATCACCACAGACATTTGAATCACAAACCAGGAAACCCCATCTGATTCCCACTACCTGTTCCCACTCTATCTGAGGATGCTTCAAGCCTGATGTCTAGAATCTTCTCACTGGAAGCACTTGAGACCCAGACACTCAGTTTTTAATTTGCTCTAACCATTAACCTATCTTCTTTTGTTTCCATAAAAGTACCTCTTATTAATTACCTGAAAAAAACCACAACAATGTCTCTTTGATAAATAACACCACCTACTACACAATCAAGGTCCTTAAATGACTCTCAAAATAACATATTATTGCACACTGTAATAACTCAAGTGTAGTAAACAGTTCTACAAAATAAAATGACATTAGATGTTTTAACTGCTGCACAAGGTGGGGCTTGTGCTCTCATAAAAGCAAAATGCTGTGTATACATTCCAGAAGACCACAAAAATATTTCTGAGTTTCTAACTGACAAATACTCAGATTGGCCCTTTAAAAAAAGATCCCTCTCTTTCTGTTAATAATTGGTTAAACTCCTGGACCAAAGAAAGATTTTTGTCGACTCTCAAAGCACTGTTCCCAACAAACAATAGTCCAGGGCCAAATTCTACCCAACATTTAAAGAAGAATGAATACCTAATCTTTTGAAGCTTTCCCTACCAAANAAAAAAAGAAGGAAAATTTCCAAACTCATCCTATGAGACCAGCATTATCTTGATTCTAAAACCAGACAAAGACCCCAAAATGAGAACTATGGACCAATTTCCCTGATGAACATGGATGCAAAAATTCTCAAGATACTAGCCAACCAAATCCAACAATACATTAAAGTAATTCTTCACCAACAGCAAATGGGACTTATTCTGGGGTGGCAGGGCTGGTTCAATAGCCACAAATCAATTAACATGATGCATCATATAAATAAAAGAAAGGACAAGAACCACATTATCCTCTCCATAGATGTAGGAAAAGCATTTGACAAAATATAGAATCCTTTCTTGATTAAAAAAAAACCTCAAGAAAGTAGGGATAGATGGAACATAAACAAGATCATAAAAGCCATATATAAAAGGCCCACAGCTAATATCATCCTCAGTGGGGAAAAACTGAGAGCTTTCCCCCTAAGGTCAGGCATATGACAAGGATGTCCACTCTCACCACTGTTGTTCAACATAGTGTTGGAAGTCATAGCCTCAGCAATCAGACAACATAAAGAAATAAAAGGCATCCAAATTGTCAAGGAAGAAGTCAAACTTTCAATCTTCGTGGATGACATGATACTCTACATGGAAAACCCAAAAGACTGCACCCAAAAAACTGCTAAAACTGATCCATGAATTCAGCAAAGTAGCAGGATATGAAATCAACGTAGAGAAATCAGTTGCATTTCTATACACCAATAATGAAGCAGCAGAAAGAGAAATCAAGGAATTGATCCCATTTATAAATTGTACCAAAACCCATAAAATACCTAGGGATAAACCTAACCAAAGAGGTAAAAAAGCTGTACTTGAAAACTGTAGAAAGCTTATGAAAGAAATTGAAGAAGACACAAAGAAATGAAAACACATTCCATGCTTATGAGCTGGAGGAACAAATGCTGTTAAAATGTCAATACTCCCCAAAGCAATCTACAGATTTGATGCAATCCTATCATGGAGCTAGAACAAACAATTCTAAAATTTGTATGGAACCAGGAAAGACCCAGAATAGCCAATGTAATGTCGAAAAAGAAAACCAAAGCCTGAGTATCACAGTTCCAGACTTCAAGATGTGTTACAAAACTGTAATCACAAAGACAGTGTGGTACTAGCACAAAAATAGACACAGAGATCAGTAGATCAGAATAGAGAACCCAGAAACGGACCCACAAACATGTGGCCAGCTAATCTTCAACAAAGCAGGAAAGAATATCCAATGGGAAAACAAATAGTCTCTTCAGCAAATGGCGCTGGACAGCAACATGCAGAAGAATGAACCTGGACCATTTTCTTACACCCTACACAAAAATAAGCTCAAAAATGGATGAAATACTTAAATATGAGACAGGAAACTATCAAAATCCTAGAGGAGAAAATAGGCTACAACCTCTTTGATCTTAGACACAGCAACTTCTTACTAGACTTGTCTCCAGAGGCAAGGGAAATAAAAGCAAAAATGAACTATTGGGACGTCATCCAGATAAAAAGCTTCTGCACAGTGAAGGAAAAAATCAACAAGGCTAAAAGGCAACCAAAGGAATGGGAGAAAATATTTGCAAATGACATATGAGATAAAGGGTTAGTATCCAAAATCTATAAAGAACTTAATCAAAGTCAACACCCAAAAAACAAGTAATCCAGTGAAGGACTGGGCTAAAGACATGAATAGACACTTTTCCAAAAAAGACATCCAGATGCACAGCAGACACATGAGAAGATGCTCAACATAACTCATCATCAGGGAAATACAAATCAAAACCACAATGAGATACCACCTCACACCTGTCAGAATAGCTAACATTCGTAACTTAGGAAACAACAGATGTTGGCAAAGATGCAGAGAAAGGGGAACACTTTTGCACTGATGGTGGGAATTCAAACTGGTACAGCCTCTCTGGAAAACATTATGGAGTTTCTTCGAAAAGTTAAAAATACAGACACCTGGGTGGCTCAGTTGGTGGAGCATCTGACTTTGGCTTAGGTCATGATCTCTCAGTTTGTGGGTTTAAGCCCCTCGTCAGACTCCGTGCTGACAGCTCAGAGCCTGGAGCCTGCTTTGGATTCTGTGTCTCCCTCTCTCTCTCTTTGAACTTCCCTGGCTTGTATTCTGTCTTTCTCAATCTCTCTCAAAAAGAAATAAGCATTAAAAAAATTTTTTTTAAGATGTGGTATATATGTACAATGGAACATTACTCAGCGATCACAAAGAATGAAATTTTGCCATTTGCAACAATATGGAACTAGAATGTATTATGCTAAGTGAAATAAGTCAGTCAGAAAGAGATAAATATCATATGCTCTCACTTATGTGGAATTTAAGAAGCAATACAGATGAACATGGGGGAAGGGAAGGAAAAATAAGATAAAAGCAGAAAGGGAGGCAAACCATAAGAGACTCTTAAATCCAGAAAACAAACTGAGAGTGGCTGGAGGGGTGTTGGGTGGGCGGATAGGCTAAATGGGTGATGGGCATTATGGAAGGCCCTCGGGATGAGCACTGGGCATTATACATTAAGTGATGAATCCCTAAATTCTCTTACTGAAAGCATTGTTATACTTTATGTTAACTAACTTGGTTTTCAATAAATTTTTTTTCAAGGACCCTTATTTGGGCTTCTTTTTCTTTCTGTTACTTTAATCATGTTTTGCTGTTTTCTCCCAAGTCTCCTCCTGATGCCAAGACTCCTTCATGCCGTAACTTCAAGCCAACAGATGATCCTTTCTGTTCAAGAGAACTCCCATATGTTTTCAACTCTAGATACAGCTAGCTTAGCCTTTCCTAACTCCTATTAAACTCTCAACTGACCAGCCTTGACTCATAGGGAGGGACCTATCTGTACCCCTATTTATTTAGCAGGACAAAGCTCTAGAAGGTGAGACCTTCCACCTTCAACAACCTTTCAACATTTAAGGGTCAATGATGTTGGGGACAGGGGGGCAGGGAATGAGAGAAACAAAGGTAAGAGAAATGTAATTTAAATTAAATCCCCTTCCAGCCTGCAGCCAACTGATAGACCCCAGATACCTGTGGCACCTGACCTCCCTCAAGGAGTTGGTGGCTGCCTTAATCCCTTGATGTTTACTTGTCATTAAAAACTAAAAGCAACCTTATCTTGACAATAGCTAAATCTTCAGGCTCCTGTAAGACCCTGCTTTCAGCATCCAGAAGTTCTTTAGAAACTAACTTCTCTTCCTGCCCTCCACAAACTTAAAAGGAGGCAATCAGTCACTCCTCACAACCCCAGCGCAGCTCTTTCTGCCCATGGTCCTGTCCCCTGCTTGGATAAAATCATCCTTTTGCACCAAAATACATCTCAAGAACTCTTTCTTAGCCCTTTGCTCACAGACTCCACTTCAAATTTCATCAAGAGGAGAAAGACTTCCCTGAGCACTTTTCACAGGAGAGGAATTAGATCAGGGCGCAGGACAAGGAAGAAGACGTTACCAAGGGGGAAGAGGGGACCTGATAGGAAATACGTTTCTCATGGAACTGGCTTCTTCATTGGTCTGTCTTCCTCTCCCTGAACACCCTTTCTTTTCCTCTCAGATTGGGTGACTGTGTTTGAATGAACCCTACTAAGCACCAGGCACTTTCCTGGCAATTTCTCACTTAATTCTCACACTACCCGAGGTGGTATTTTCTCCCAGATTACAACTGAGGGGATCAAGGCTCAGTAGGGAGACCAATTTTGAACCCAAGTCGGTGTGTTTTCTTACCCTCCAGATGCTTTCAGAGACCAAGCCCAGCCCCCTCCCACTCCCAGGAGACCCTGTGCCCGGCTGGGGACAGCTTGATGGAATGTCACCTACGCAGGGCAGGCGGGCACTGTGAGGACGGTCTGGGAGAGAGCCCACTCTGTGGCTCACCCCCTCTGGTCACGCCATTCAGACTGCCCCTGCCCAGTCCTTGGCACTAACGGGGAACACCAAAGATGCACTGGCCATGGCCCACAGGAGCTTTCCACTTAGTGAGGCAAAGGTAGTCAGGGGGGCCTGGTTCGAATCCCAGCTCTGCCATTTCTTTAGGGCATGAGGCCAAGCAGGTCACCTTCCTCATCTGAAAATTGGGCCTGATCCCATTCACCTGGCAGGGAGGCTTACATGGAGCGATTTAAAGGCAGCACAGCGCTGGCCTCAAGGTGGGGCCTCAGCATCTACTCGTCACTTTCCTTCCCTCACCCTTCCTTGAAAGCCAAGACCCACGGACCAGAACTGAGCAGGTTCAAACACATCCCCAGGTGGGGGAAGAGCTTATCTCAGCGGCTGGCCACAGAGTGTTTGTAGATGAGCCCGAGGTCAGTGACCCCACCTCTGCCCTCTGGAGCTGCCTGCGACACTCCTGTCCTTGAGCAGCCTCACCTGACTCTCTCTGCCCACCCCCACCTGCCTTCCTCCGCCCACCCCCTCACCCTGACCCTACCCCTTGCGCTGTCTGTGAGTGAGCTGAGTGCAGACAGCCCACCTGGGAACCCAGCCACTGAAGGAGCAGCACGTGGGGAGATGGCTACTGAGGGCTCTGCCGAACGGGGTCCGTCTGCCCCGGCCTGCAAGGAGGCCCCTGGCACGAACGACAGTACCTTGCACTCCCAATCAGGTGAGATCTGTGGATGGGCACAGAGGAAGCAGGAAGGGGCACGGTGAGAGCCCCTTATCACGGTCCCCCTGCCCCCGCCCAACCCCTAGCTAATTGGGTTTTCTTTCTTTTTTTTTAATGTTTTATTTATTTTTCTTATTTATTTATTTATTTATTTCTAGGAGAGAGAGAGAGACAGCGTNACACAGAATTGAAAACAGGCTCCAGGCTCTGAGCTGGCAGTCAGCACAGAGCCCGACGCGGGGCTCGAATCCATGGACCGTGAGATCGTGACCTGAGCCGAAGTCGGACGCTTTAACCGACTGAGCCACCCAGGCGCCCTTGGTTGGATTTTCTTTCCTTGGTACCACACGGCTGAAGTTCAAAGGCACCTCCTTCTCCCTACTGCTCTGTTCTTTTCTCAAAATTCCAGTGGAGGGCATGCCATGACCCTGCTCCTGCCATGAAAGGGTGACGGCCATCAAGGGGGAGAAAGGATGGCCCACTGGGGCACAGGGATGTTTCCTATTTTTTTTGCTTACACAATTGGCTTTTTCCAAAAGCAACTTAAGATAGCTTATAGCGAAAAAGATTAACGATAAGGCTGATCGTAATGGTGACACAATCACGGACTAGAGGAAAATAAAGAGGAACTTAAATATATTCACTAAGGATAAGGTAGTCATGAAGATGCATCTGAGTATCCTGGTCCCCATGGTACAAAAGGAAAGAGTATCAGTTACTGGAAAGGAGGAAGCATACTTATCGTACATTTCTCTTCTTGGAGCTTTGTGTAAGGGGCATTGAGTGTTGTGAAGGACAAGGTCATTTACTCCTTATTTATACAAATTCAGAAGCAGATGGAGTCAGATTTGACTCATCAGAGACTCTGAGAAAGCAAAGGATACGGTATTAAAGTGACACTCAGTGAGGGTGAGTGTTGTCTGGTAAAGGTTTCTGATCATTGGCCTTGACCCCAGTGTTCAAGAAGTTGCTGGTTTCATTTGTACCACATCTCTTTCAAACTTGAAGATACGTGTAATCTTCCGCGGATCTTGTTGAAATGCACTTCTGATTCAGGACATCTGGGGCGGGCCTGAGACTCTGCAATTCTAACCCCCCACCCCTACCCCACCCCCAGGCCATCACAGGCACCGCGTGTGGAACAAGGGACTAAACTAAAACCCATGGGGCGCCTGAGTGGCTCATCGGTTAAGTGTCCAACTTAGGCTCAGGTCATGATCTCACTGCTCCTGGGTTCGAGCCCCGCATCGGGCTCTGTGCTGACAGCTCAGAGCCTGGAGCCTGTTTCAGATTCTGTGTCTCCCTCTCTGACCCTCCCCTTCTCACGCTGTTTTTCTCTCAGAAATAAATAAAAAACATTAAACTTTTTTTAAAAAAATAAAAAATAAATAAACTAAAACCCAGACTTCTCCAGTTATGTGCCTTTGCAAACTCCAACTGAAAGACAGTGATAATGCTACCATAGATGGATTCTTCTGGGCTCATTGGATGCTCCCTGGAGGTACTGGCCCAGCTTCCTACTTCTCAGTGGTCAGTCTAGTCACAAGCCAAGACACTTGATCTTACACAAAGAGTTAAGTACCTACTAAGTGCTAGTGAGCTCCCTTAGAGGAATGGTTGCTCCTGTCCACCCCTCCACACCCCCTTCTAGTACTTGCCTTTAGAACCTTCTCCACACTCTTGTTCTGGCCACAGTTAAATCTCCTGTGGATATACAGCTCATTCCACTGAGCTCAGAGAGCTTTTTCCTCTTGGGAGGGCCTATGTTTCAACAGAAGACTGGAAGAAGGGCAGTCTCACAGTGCCTGGGTGGCTCAGTCAGTTAAGTGTCCAACTCTTGATTTCAGCTCAAGTCACGGTCTCACGGTTCGTGAGATCAAGCCCTGAAAAGGCTTTGTGCTGACAACGTGGAGCCTGCTTGGGGCTCTCCCTCTCGCTCTCCCTGCCCCTCCCCCCTCTTTCTCTCTCTCAAAATAAATAAATAAACTTAAAAAAGAAGGGTAGCCTTACACCAGAGTATCAAGTTCTGAGGTGCAGGGGTGGGGGTCCCAGTGCTGTGTAAGCCACATCTTATAATGTCATCCAATATTGGTTCAAAATAAGGTGCGAAGTGGAAACAGTCTATAAGTTTAAATCCCAGGCCCCAGGCATACTTTTGCCAGCTTGCCTCCCCCTCCTGGGCCTCTTCCTCACAGACTGTTCCTATCACCTGTCGCTGCTTCTGCTCTGGGTGGTTCTGATGTGATCCATTCATGACCCACTGAGTCATCACAGTGGCAGAGAAATCCCCCCATTTGCCCAAATCACCCTTGGGATCCCCCACCCCGAACTGCAGCCCCATTCCCTCCGTCACATGGGGGAGTGGCTCCCTGTGCCCAGAGGCTTGGAGGACAGCCCTGGTGAGGAGCACCGTCCCAACAGGACTAGATCCAGGTGGCCCGGCTCCCAGGTGTCAGAGTACATTGGGCACACGGCTTCTTGTGGCCAGCTCCCCATAGTCAATTAGGATGTTTGTCTTGTGAAATGGATGGGCTCCATCCCAGCCTACAGATGCTGGATCGATCCAAGAAGCTGAAAGTGCACAACGTTCTTCTCTCTGGCCCAAGAAGGCGATGAACCTAGATCCTCTTCCTGGATACTCTCGTCTTCTTAGCCAAAGGGCTGGCCTTGTCTTCAGAGAAAAGGGCTATCTCAGGAGGCTGACCCCTGGGGCTCTGTGAAGAGAATATTCAGCAACTCTAGGCCCAGACTTCCAACCGTGCGTATACTGAGCACTTCCTGTGTCCCAGCACCGTGCTAGTTCTGGGGACAGGCAAAGGAGGGTAGCAGAGGAGGTCGGAGCCACCGGGGAAGCTTCCCAGAGATGCCGGAGGAGGTAAAGAAGGGTGAGAATTCATGCACTCAACAACCATGTGCCAGACACTGTTCTAGACACTGGGGATGTAGAAGGGAACGAGGCAGACAGAACTCTCTGCCCAGGGTGGAGGGGGGGCTCGCATTTCTGTGGGAGAGCACAGTTTTAATAAACATCAAACAGGAAGAGTGTGTTTTAGAGCATGTTAGGGAAGAAACCCTTTTGCATCCGAACTTCGGATCAGGTCGTGATCTCACAGTTCGTGAGTTCAGGCCCTACTTCATGCTTTCCGCTGTCAGCACAGAGCTGCCTTCAGATCCTCTGTATGCCTCTTTCTCCGCCCCTTCCCTGCTCTTTCTCAAAAATGAACATTTTTTTTAAAAAAGAAAAGAAATAGGGCACGGTACATGGATGNGGGGATGGGGTAGGTCTTACAGAGATGATATTTCAGCTAGGACCTGAAAAAGGAAGGGAGCGCCATAGGGACATCCAGGGTCCAGTCAGAGGAAATGACAAGTGCTGTGGCCTGCCTGAGGACCCTGTCTGACCTATCCATTGGCCTGAGGACCCTGCCCGATCTATCTGGGGAAAAGGAAGGAGGCCACTGTGGCAGGATGGGGGTGGGGAGGGTGGAGTGGAGAAGTAACAGGATCTGTTGAACATGTAGAAAGGATGGCTCTGTTCTCGGCCTGACCAGACATGAGGCTGACACAGAGGAGGTGCTCAGCCAATGTTAACATACTGTCCTCTCCCCTAGATCAGGACAGAGCTCATCTGCTTCCGAAAGTTTGCCCCCCACCCAAATAGTCAGGAAACATTTCTTGAGCCCTCATCCACACCAGATCCCGTGCCAGATAAGCTTCCACTCAATATGCTCCCAATCCAGGGGGAGACAGACAAGCAAAGTGCCAAAGGCCAACAGCGTGGGTGGTGTCTGTCTACTTAAGCACTTGAGCCTCAGCAGGGCATTCACCTACCTACCTCCTGTCCCTTTCAGGTCCCTGGATGTTCTCCTGCGGAAGTTCATGCTCCCCTTAGGACATCCCCCACCTCTGTAGCCCTCTGCCAGGCCAGCCTTCATCTCTCTCCAACTCCTGGGGAGCCCCACAAACAGGCCCACCGGGTGTCTTTGGAAGGATGCTGGGCACACCCAAGGGTCCCTCCAAGGACGCTGGGGGACCTCTGAGAGCCTCCATTTCTCAAGCACAGTCTCCTCGTGGCATCCACGGGTATTGTGGGAAGGATGCTCAGAGATGGCCAGCACCCAGTGCGTGGGGGCCACCAAAGGGGGCTAGGGATGGGCTCCTACCTTCCCGAAGTTTATAAGGCACTGTGGCAGCAGCCCACCATCCAAGGGCAGGGACCAGGCATGGGGCACCTGGGTCCCTGGCACTTGGAACCCTGTGTGGTCTGGCAGGACTCCTTGAGTGTTGAATGGAAAAGGGACCTGAAGAACTGCCACAGGAGCTCAGAGGGGGTGTTGTGTTGGGGTGGGGGGTGGGGCAGAAAGAGGCAGGAGAGGATCTGGGCTCCGGAGAGCTGGGGGTAGAGGGTATTTTAGGCAGGAGGAAACCTGTGGAGGGGAGAGCAGGCTCTGGCTCTCAGGGGTGGATCTCCGGCTGTGGGTGGGGAGTGGGGAGAAGAGGCCTCTCACAGCACCCCCCTCCCCACCCCCATTGTGCTCTTTGGGGTTGATTTGCAGGGCTCAGATAACTCCTCCCCAGGGTTTATCACCCTGGCCCAGCCTAGCTCCCTGGAGTAATCTGAAGGCCTTTATCAAGGGCTGATGGAATACGTGCCCCCCTTCCTCCAGGCATATTCTAGACAGAGTCCCAGGGGCCTGGAACCCCCACCCCCCAATCAGCCTCCCAGAAGATGAGGGGCCTTAATGCCAACAGTGCCCTACCTAACCAGAGCACTTTCATCTTCACCTGTAAAGGGAGGGGAACGGATCAGCAGCACCTGCTATGAGGCCGCAGATGAGAAAGGGCTTCAGATGGGCACACGCACCTCTAGAAAGATACCCCAAAGTATTCCCACCTTACAGCCGCCTCACTGCGGTGCTGTAATGCCACCCATATGGGGGAAGGGAGGGGACAGGCAGTGTTGGGGCCCGCTTTCTCAGGGGCAAGGTAGTGTTTGGGGGCCCAGGAAGTCTAGACAGAAGTCAAATTTCCATTTCCCCAAGCAGCTGGTCCCAAGGGCCCTCCACCAGCTCTGAGGCCTTGAAACCCGAGGACTATGGGCAAGGATCAAAAGTCTGCCCTAAGTGTGGACAAGGGACAGAGATGTGTCAGGACCATTGTACTGCCTTGCTGAGAAGAGGTCTCTGTTGCCTGCTTCCTTTACAAAAAAGAGGGAAGCAGGATCCAACCTGATCCTTTGGCCTCTTACCATCTGTGCAAACCTGACCTACCACGCACCCTCGGTTATAAAATGGCAGGTGGATTGGAGGTGTCCCTCAGATTAAGGAAGCGGGACACAGAAGTCAGCCCTGGTCTTCAGGGCCCTCACTATCCTCCTTAAGTGGCGCCCCGGAGTTTTGCACACTTTCCCCCGGCAGGGAGGAGGGAGGGGAAGTAGATCAGGAAGTGGGCGGGCTGGCTCTGAACGCCGGGCCCGGGGGCGGAGGGTCGTCGGGCGCAGCCTCCGGGCTGCAGGGCCGGGAGGATGGAGGACCCTGCAGCTTCCCGATTGCGGTCCTGGGGGCGGCGGCTGAGGCTGATTACCAGAGGCAGGGGGGCGGGCGGCCACC
>NW_027532589.1:4704701-4731974 GCF_008692635.1 Crocuta crocuta
GGTGAGTGACCACCCTCCGCCGCGTTTCGCGGGGCTGTGTGCCTGGGACCCCTGCTGCACCCTGCGCCACCGCCGCTCCGAAGCCGGGCGCCGCCACGCGTCTGCGGGCCACCGGGGCCGCTGCGACCGAGCCACGTGCGCCTGGCGGCAGAGGACCCGGATCCCAGGTCCCCCACTCTGCGCGCCTGCTCCCTGGGGACGCCAGCCGCGTGCGCGGTGCAGGGAGGCAGGGCCGGGGGCGCCCTGCCCGGGGCGGGACTAGTGAGAACGCGCGTCCGGAGCCGGGCTGCAGCCCTGCGGACCGGCCAAGTGCGCAGGTCCTAGGTCCCCGAGGCTCCGGCCGGCGGTTCTCAGGGACGGGCGGGGAGCGATGGGCGGGACCTTACCCGCGGGGCCTCCCAGGCGCTTGTCAGCCCCTGCGGAACAGGCCGACCGGGGCGGGGCGCCCGACCTTGGACTGGAAGGGGCCAGGCTGACCAGTGGCTGCCTCTGGCCGTGAGCTCTTGCCTTGGAAACTCAACCCTCCTGCCTATTTCCCCGAAACCTGGGGGCAGGCTGCCCACAGGGGTGTGGTTGGAACTTTGGGCGCTCCAGGTAGATGAAAGGGAAGGTGCACGAAGCTAATAATGTCTTTGGGGGCCAAGAGGCGGAAGCCAGGGAGAAAATGAGGGCAGGTCGTGCAGGAGCCCTGGCAGAGGGCACCGAAAGGCCTCTCAGGTGTCCAGGGCCGCCTCCGAAACAGACTCTAGAAGTGGGGTTCTGGAAATAGCCCCAGGGAAGTATTTCTGTCCGTCAGAGTGCAGTGATGGTATAATTAATAGCGGACATTTATTGTGCATTTATCTGTGCCAAGAAGCTTGCTACGCAGGCACTGTCCCAGTTAATCCTCAGGACAGGAAGGCACGGCTGTCATCTCGTTACAGATGGGGAAACTGAGCCTCAAAAAGCACAGGTATTTTTGGCAAAGATACACAGGTAACAAGTTGCAGAAATAGGGATTTGCACACAGATCTATCGGACTTACAGCCTGCTGGTGGGACTGACAGGGCACGTTCTCAGAGGTGGCAGCCCAGAAAATGCAGTGCTGGGGTCCAGGAGAGTCACAAGGCCAAAGGGTCTCACAGGGGTGTGCCTCCCCTCAGCCACCTGCCTGGTTGGTTAAAAATACAGATGCCTAGATCCCATCCACCACTGACTGATTCTGGGTCTTCATGACCCCTGCCCTGTACCCAGCCAGGAGCACCTGGAGGACCGAGATTGTCTTGCTCATCTCTGTGCCTGTCTCCATCCCTGGTGGCCTGTGGAAATGGGGAGGGGGGTAATGGGGCAGCTTGGAGCAGGTGCTGGATCATTGTCTGATGGGTAAATGGACTTAGTGGGGCAGGGGGCATCAGTGAGGTTTAGATGGTTTCCTGAAGGAGGTCTTGAATGATGGGCAGGTGGCCTTAGCCGGGCAACATGGGGGAAGGCCTGGTGTCGGCATGGGGTGACCTCAGAGCCAGCACAGAGCTCATTCCGGGCCACCTGTTCACTAGGAGGTGGGACAGCCAGTCCCAAGCCTGCTGAGCTCCCCAGGACCTGTGGTCACCCTGGGATCACAGATGTGACCTGTCCAGTTCATTTCCTGTCCTTGCCCCATGGCCCTTCCCTCCTTGCACTTATCAGAGTATTGGGGAGGGCTCCTGGTAATTAAGAAGTGAGAGTTAATGACTGTGGTCCAAAGGTGTGCACCTAAGCTGTGGGGGTGGAGGGGGCGGGTNGGAGCCCCTGGCTTTGCAGTCAGGTGGAACCGAGTGTGAAGCTTGGCTCTTTACCATGTGACCTTGGCCCAGTCCTCAGCTCTCCGCACTTGCTGCTTCATCTGGAAAACCTTGCTAAGGGATGCCACACTCGCTATCTCTATAAAAGTGACAGTAATGCCTGGCTGAGGGATTAGTTGTGTGAAGTGATGAGTTTTAGGAGTGCAATAAATATCAGATCCTCCCCACTTCCCCCAGGATTTGAGTGTTAATCAGCTGGGGACCTTTGAGGCTCATTGCTCTTCCAGTCCGAGCCCCTCAGTTCACTAGAAAAGGGTAGCTAAAACCCAGAGAGTGGCCTCCACATCCTCTTCTGTGTTGTAGAGCTGGCCGCGGGGCTCAGGGTTCGAGGCTCCCTGCTTAATGCCTGTGCCTTCCAGACTGGGAGGAAAAGTCTGGGCCTCCTGCCTCACTCCCTGTCCAGGCTGCAAAAGAACACTCAGGCAGGTTGGCACGCAGGCTCTGCGGTGATGTCCTGGCTCTCTGAGGCTGGCTCTACCCTTTCCCGCCCTCCCCGCTGGCATCGTGGCCACGTCTCCCTTGCCTGGGTGGCCCAAGCTGCAGAAGATGAGTGCTCCGTGAAACTGCTTTCTAGCATCTGGACCGAGAACGGGCCTCTTGATTTAAAACCAGGAAGCTTGCCTTTTAAAGCAGTTATTAAAAACCAAAGCCAAGCTGGCTCTTTTCCTCCCTCCCAGGGGTTGGGGGGAGGGGGGCTCTTTTCCCACTCAGATCCTGTCCTTGTCAACTCGTCCCGAATCCAGGAGGCTGTGGAGGTTACAGAACTTGGAGCAGGGAGCGAAGGCATGGGGACAGGCCACTCTAGGTGATTTTCAGACATTTGACTACAGAATTCTCATTTCCTCCTGCTGCCCTCTGCAGCTGGGCCTGCCAGCTCTCCGACCTGCCCAGATGTCTACAGGTCAGCCCTTCACCTCCTTGGCATGCCACGGACGCTGCTTGGATCACACCTGAAATGACAGTCATCGTCACTGAACATTCAGTTCCCCACCTGTCAGGCCCCAAGTGTTGTATATGCATAAGCACATTTGAACCTTTAAGTCTCTTAAGGAGGTAGATGTCATTTTCCCAGGTAAACACGAGACTTCATTCTTTCCACCCCAAACTTGAGAAGCCCTTAACTACTAGCTTATATATATATATATACACATATATATGTGCTTATATATATACATATATATGTGCTTATATATATGTATATGCTCATATATATACTTATTTATATATGTATATATTCATTCAACAAACATGTACTGAACACCATCTTGGTGCTAGGCACTCAAGACTTGAGTCCCACTTCCGGTGAGATGAGTGTCCATTGTCATTTCTAATGCTGCAAAAACCCACACTCTCCACTTATTTTTTTTAAGTCTTTATTTTGAGAGAAAGAGAGTATGAGCAAGGTAGGGGGAGAGAGAGAATCCCAAGTAGGCTCTGCATAGTCAGCGCAAAGCCCTGTGCGGGGCTTGAAGTCACAAAATCATGATCTGAGCTGAAATCAAGGGTCCTACACTTAACCAGCTGAGCCAGCCAGGCGCCCCCCCGCTTAGTTCTGATTAGAAGTGAGGGGGCTCAGCATCATGGAGGCCCAGGTCTCACAACTCATGCGAGCCAGGATCCGAACCCAGAGACGGCAGAGCCTAGCTGGGGTTACTGACCAACATGTGTGCGATCAGGGCGGGAGCGGCGACTGAATTCTGACTTGTGCAGGATCAGAAAAGGCCTGCCTTTGTCACTTCAACCTGGGCAGAAGGTGTCTCTCCGCCCCCGGAGCACTGGAGAATTACCGGCTGCTCAGCTCTTCCCAATCAGTGGGTCCTCATAAATCACAGTCACCTGGCAGAATGTGCAACAGGTGGGCACTAATTGTCCTGCAATCAGGCATTAACTTCTTCCTGCCTCACTCGCGTCTGCCTAATGAGAGCCAGGTGGAGTATCAGCAAACCCATTCCTAAGTGTTCCAGAGCTATCCGATTAGGAGATTAACCTGTAAGAAAATAGAGCCGCAAGATAATAAAGTCAATCAGAGGTATAGGGGCCAGCAAATGGGCCATCTCAGTTATCGGAGAAGATGTCAGGTTTCTCCAAGCCAGCGTGCTGGGGCCTGTGGAGGATGACCCTTCCCGGTGCTTAACACCCGATGCTTGTGGTGCGGCCATCAGGCTGGGCAGAGGGTAGGCTTGTAACTTTACTGGCGGGCTTGGGAGGTGACAGTATGTCCTGCAGTCGGGGTGAGGGTCTCTTTGAAGGTGAATCATTTTCAGGCATACAGCAGGAGGGTATGGACTGTGACACGGGCCCTACAGGTGACATCTGCGTGAAGATAGGGTGACTGTAGCATCACTAGGGTGCTCTGGAATCTGAGGTTTGGAATCCGAGGGGCCATGCCGAGGCTGTGTGACCAGCCAGGCCTGTACGTGGGATACGGTGGGTGGGGTGGGGCATCCAGTCGCCACCGTCCAGTGAGCAGCCATGAGAGGTAAGACCAGGCCCTTTGTGGTTGGTCTCTGCAGGTGGCTCCGGACTGGTCAGAAATAAGGTAGCGGCTGGAACTGGAAGGGAAGGAAACAGGCCGGTGCCGGGCGGGGCCGCCAAAGATCGTGTTGGGAGTTGGGGACTTCTGTCCAGGAAAGCCCTGCCCTCCTGCTGCTCCCGGATTGGAAGGCTGACAATGCTCTGTTGTGTGTCGCCTCTTGGGCCTGTTGTCTTCCTGTAACCTTTGCTACGGTTCTTCTTGAACGTTCTAATCTAGCATGGCTGTGGGCGGCAAGGGAGCAGGGGAGCTCAGGGCACAGCTGAGGGCTCACTGAAAGCCCCAGGAGATGAGTCACAGCTGACCTGGACCCCTGTCCGAACTGTGGGTGTGCTCCTGCCCAGCCACGCCTGGAGGGTTTGCTTTCTTAAGAAAAGTATGAGTTCCTGACAGTACAACCTCTTCAAAGGGGTGGGAGCCCCCCAGAAGCTTCGGTAGGAACAGAGGATGCTGAGCCCGTCCCAATTGCTGAATCGGGGCAGCAGCGGGGGTGGGAGGGGCTGGGAGGGGCTGGGGAGGCTAGGACTGCCTAGAAACCTGCCGCCTAAGCTCCCCTGTGATCCCGTGTTCACGGCGATCCCAATCTGCACTCACTACCTTTAGACAACACCGCCTGAGCCCCATCAGCCCGAAGGCATCTTGGGGCCTCACAGCAGAGTACCCTCAGCAGGGCTGTGTGGCTGCACAGGGCCGCGCCAGCTCTCTGCCCTCAGAGAGCTTACAGTCTGATTGGGAAGCTGAGTGACCCCCGCAGCACCCCCAGGCATGCAGAGGGAGAAGATTCCAGAACAGCATGCAGTGAGCGGTCCACAGGGAAACGCAGGAAATGTGTAAACCAAAGCAGCCCTGAGATGTGGGTCTGGGGGCTTTCACTTTCACTGTTTTACTTAATCATCAGAACAGAGAAGGAAAGGAATCTGCCCAAGATCACACTGCTGATGCAGCTGAATCTGAATTCACACCCAGGTCTGTCTGCTTCGAACCTCTGTGAATGCAGAGCCAGGAGAGACCATTGCAGGGCTGGGGGTGCTGGGAGGTGTCTTCAGTGCCTGAGGAGGGGGGATTTGGCTGGACCAGATGTCAAGACGTAAGGTGGAGGTAATGTACATTGGCAGAAGTGGGGGGTGGCAGAGACTAGAAAGGAGGGAATGGAAGATGAGCTAAGGCAGGGGAGGTCTGTCTGTGTGGACCGGCTGTTGCTGGACTCGGGAGATTGAAGAATACCGCTGCCCGCAGGAGGTTTCTCTCTGGTGGAGGAGACAGGACCCTGGGCCACAGCGCTGAGACGGCCATGCAGGCGCTGTTCTACTGCTTATAATAACAGAGTGAGCCTGCCCGGAGCCCGGCCGTGGTATTCTGCTTATCCAGACACCCAGGGTTACCCAAAGCTCCTGTTTTCCGAGATCACCAGTTTTCAAACCAGTTGAAAGCAGTTGCATATACTTGTCCTAAGCCTGGATTTGGTGTCATTAATGTCAATGATAAAAAGCCTCCAAACCTCTGGCCTCCCTCCATGCCATAAGCCATAAGCCTGGCCTCTGGGGTCACTAGAAAAGCCAGCAGCAGCAGGAAGGCACATCCCACCCCTGCTTTGCCCCGTGACAGTGCTGTCTTCTGTCTGTGGCTCCTGCTGTCTCCACACTGTGGGTACCGACAGGCAAATAAAGGCCACCACGAAGCCTTCATTGGCACAAAATGCTGAGAAAACAATCACAAGCCAAAGACGCGGCGGTGATTGCAATAATCACCCCCAGAGCAATTGATAAATTGCCACTTTCTGCGGCCGTTATGTTTGGCTTTGTAATTTGAAGAGTAAATGTACCTCTCTGTCTCTCTCTCTTACACACACACACACACACACACACACACACACACACACACACACACACGGGGAGGTGGCCCACCCTGCGTTGGATGACACGTACTCATTTGATGCATTGTGGGCTCTGCTGGCTGTCCTGCCTCAGATCCTGTGGCAAAGATGCTGCAGTCTGAGCCACTAATTATCACCAGTGAAGTTTCCTCCCTAAACAGGAAGCATCAACCAGAAGGGCTATCTTGCAGTGCAGTCTGTAACCAAGCATCAGTCAGCACTCCCGGGCCAGTCCCTGTGGCCAGGAGCTGGCGTGTAGGCCGGGGGTGGGGGCAGCTGTCCAGGCCCGGCAGGGCCCTCTCCTGTGAGGGTCAGCCTGAGCCCTGCCTTCTGAGTCAGAGTCCTGCTGCCCACGCATCGGAGGGAGACCGAGTGAGAAGCGGTGGCCTGGATCCCAGTGGGGCCGTCAGGGGACTCCTGCTTCTGACACTGGTGTTGGCAAGATGTCGCATCAGCCCATTGTTGGTGAGTGCGGTTAGGGCGCAGATCCAGGGTGGCATGGTGGCACGCGGGCCTCTCCCACAAGTGCCACCAACCCCGGGCCCACTTACGCATGCCCCAGCCTCTCAGGGAGTCGCAAGAACTTGGCCTCAGCTCAGGCACCGCTCATTTGGAACTGGTGGTAAAGAGTGCAGTGAGATGAAGTTCTTGCCCAAATAAAGTGGGAAACATCATCATCTGTCTGTAAAGTCGGGAACCTTTCTCAAAGTCAAGGGTTCGTGGATGGATCGGATGGTGCCTTCAGTTAGAGCAGTGGCTTTGTGGGCTCTGATGGATCAAAAAAAAGATGTTCATGTTTACGATGCAAGTCCGTGGAAGGCTGGCCCTTTGGGAATTGTACACTTTACTTATTGGTAACCGTTTCTGAGTTGGTTTAGTGCAGAACTGCGGCTGTAAGTAATCGAACCGGATTTTTCTAGAATGATTTAAAAATTCTCAGTGTTTGGAAAAAGCCCTATCAATTATTCATTCACTTCTACTGTGCAAAGCGGTATGGTGAGAAACCTTTTTTTTTCTGGCAGACTAAACTTGCACGTAGATATATGTGTGGATGGGCCTGTGTGTGTGTGCACCTGCCCAAGCTTTTTGTATTCTCTTTTGTAGGAATTCTCAGCCTTTCTTTAAAAATATAATGGTTTTATTTTTTATGATGTCTAAATAACGATTCCAGGCAGTAGTGTAAGAAAGACGACAGTAAAATGTTTGTAAGAGGCCATCAGAAAGGAACAATGCCCACAGAGAAAATAGAAATGTACCAATTAAGATGTGTGCGGCTCTAACCCAGCTTTTAAACCCTGGTTTGAGACTGACTTCCTTTGCCCTGTCCCCACTCAGGTCAGCTGTGAGGGATCTGGGGTGGGTGCCTGGGCCCAGGCGGAGCCTCCTTCTTGCCTCTGGGACCCTTCAGGCTGAGGGAGAGGGAGGGCCTGGGACCCAGCTGGCATGGTTTGGGATCTAGGATAGAGGGCAGCCCTGGATTTGCAGAAATAGCTGAGAATGAGAGGCTGGAACTTGTGAGTCTGGGCAGCTCAGTAGGGCGGATGGAAAGGCGGGAGGAAGGGAGCAAACCCCCCTCCCCCCCGAACCCCGTGCAGACCTGGTGACTGGCTATTACTCATGCCCACAGCACGAGCTGCCTGGCCTCACCACCCTGGAGGCTGCTTGCATGCAGGGACTAGGTGGGACGAGGGCAAGAGTCAACTTGCGGACCTTAAGAAAGGCTTCAGTGAACCTCAGTTTTCTCATCTGCAAAATGGAAATCATGATAGCTGTATGCAGGCCAGCCCCCGAGAGTGCAAGTTCACGGTCAGGATCTCTCCACACTCGGAGTCTGGCCGCACCACCCAGTGTCTGCCTTTCCTCTGACTCCTGATTATTGCAGATGTGCCACGTGCCAGGCTCTTGCTAGGTGCTGGGCTGTGACTGTCCCACTGCCTCTGTTAAGTGAGGGTGGACCTCGCAGCGCTGGGGATGCCCGGAATTTCTACATGATGTAACTTTAGGGGCAGTCCTGTGGGGAAGGCAGGGGGAACTAGAAGACTTCCCGTAAGCTGCTTCTATTTGCATAGCAAGTAGCCAGCTTTTTACTGAGCTTGTTTCTTTCAGATTCATAAAATGGGAAAGGTTTTACAGAAGCTGTTATTCATTTCACCTGACCGGGAATAGCAATATGAAATATATATATCAAAGGGTGTTAGTTTTACTATCAACATTAGCGCCTGGGGAGGGGTGATGGAGATGGGTGGAGGGTCAGGGACCCCATCACCATCTACTCCTAAGGGAAAGTAGCCATCGTTGTATGCTGGCCCCATCCTGGTATCTGTGCTGCAGAGAGTCATGAGGCTCAGAGAGCAGGGATTCGTTCTGTCTTGAAGAGGAGGTAGTGTGAGGGCTTCGCAGAAAAGGTCACCTTTCTGCCGGACCTTGAATTTTGTCATTTGGAGGGATGGGGCTTTCCAGGCAAAAAGATTAAATCTGTGACCTGGGCAGGAAAAAGCATGAGGTCTAAGTCAGGTGGCCACAGCCAGGCCTCTCACCTGGACATCCCTCAGGCAGGCTGGGCAGACCATTCTGAATGATGGTTTCCTCCTGGGTCAGAAGCCCATAGGCCCTGGAGCCATTGCTTCAGCATCCCCAAAGCCCTCTTTCATGGGTACCCATGTGCCAGGCTGTACCCCGATATGCCTCACCTCTGGTGTTTGATATTCCACTTCGGCCAGAGCTGTGTGAGTCTGTGTTTAAACTCATCTGTGCCTAATAAGTCTCTGAGTGATTAAGTGTATCAAAGACTGAAATGGGTGGCCGGGTCTGACAACATGATCGGGCTGTGGTAGGGATTAGAAATTCATGGTCGTGTTTAATCACCACGGGGTACAGGAAGGTCTGCTAGGTTCTGAGAACAGCCAGGACTCCTAGGGGCACTGTGAGCCCGCAAGGCCCAGACACTAGCAGTTAAGCCATTCAAGCCATGAACATTAATCGAGCACCTAGTTGATGCCAGGCCCCAGTATAGGTGCTAGAGACACAGAAATGAGTAAGAAGCGACCCCCACTGGAGTGGGGTGGTAGAAAAACAAACCAGTGTGTGCAGTCAGTGGTAAAGTGCCAGATGGAAAGTGCGCGAGGTCCCGTGTTTTAAGGGGCCGGGAGGAGGCCAGGAGGTCTCCCAGCGCTGCCTGGACCAGCCTTTTGAGCTCTCAGGCGTTCTTGCAAATGTCAGAGGTCTGCATGGAGTCAGCCCTTGGTGGGTGGGAAGTAATTGCATTGCCCTCCCCTACACAGAGCATTTGGAGGGTGGAGGCTGACTCTCAGGGCCCTTAGGAGCCCAGAGGAAGATGCTGCCGAGACTCTGGGAGAGCCTCTCTGAAGCTTTTTTGAAAAAGTGGCCCATCAGCTGGGGAAGCATGCATCTCCAACCAAGCTCAGGAGGCAGGCCCGTGAGGCGGGCTGAGCCCCTTGGCAGAAGCCCCTGGCACTGCCCTTATTTGCCTTGGGTGCTTCTGCTCCTTTCCCCATGTCTACATCTCATTCTGCCCAGTGATTGGGGGCTCTGATCTCTGATTCTGGCATGGGGGGTGCGGGGGGCAGCCACAGCCCACAGGAGATCCATCTGGCCCCAGGATTTGCAGCTCCAGGTGTCCCTGGAAAGCAGGAAGCCACCCAGCCCCAGACGCTGAGGCTGCAGATACAGCAGCAGCCGCTGCCTGATAGCCTCCAGCCTGGCTGGATTAACCAGCCCTTAGGGAGCCAGCTGCCCCCACACGCCAGCGCCCTGACCTCACTGGGCAGAGATAAGCCACTCCCTGGCTCTCCCCAGTGCCTGGGCTTGCCCTCATGAAAGCACTTCTGTCCTCACCACAGGGCGCAACTGGCCTCTCCCCTAAGTGCCCCAAGAGGCTAGACCATCTTCTGGCCCCCTTCCAGAATGGGTACATAGTAGATATTCAGTCAGGGAATAACAAATGAGGACATTTTGCAGACCAGGATCCGTAGGACCAACTATTGCATACAGACGCACAGGGTGTGCACTGCACAATTATAGAGGTTACTTACTGTTTATGTGGATTACAACGTAGGTGGTGCCCCCCCTCTGGGGCGGGGAGGGTGGGGTGGGTGTCATGCAGCATGGAGACCTAAGGGCTTCACAATTTCTCTGTGTCAAGCCTCTGGCCTTGGTGCTGACCATGGGGACTTTGTCCTTCCCCCTGCCGACCAGCACTGACTGCCATCCTGCCTCTCTACTGGCAGTGAGTGGTAATGAACTGGTCCAGTGAACACTTCTTCCTGACCCACCTGTCAAACTGTGCCAGTGGAGGAGCCCTGGGTATGAAGTCAGGCCACCTGAATTCTCGGCCATCCAGAAAACTCGGTCCTCCGGGAAGGTGTCTCCAGTCAGGGAGTTGGGGACTCCTGGGCCCCCCAGGATCTGTGTGGTTGCCCGGCACTGCCCCTGTCTTCTCCCTCAGCCTGCAGTGGGCCTGGTGATCCACGTGCGGGGAGGGGGGTGCTGAGAGCACCTTGTGGTGAGTTTGCCTCACTGCCTCGGGGCAATGTTGCCATGGCCCTGATCGCCTTTTCACGGGAGGGACCCAGCTCTGCGTGGCCCAAGAGGTATGCAGGGGTGGGCCACAAGCACCTGCCTCCCAAGGCTGAAGGGAGCAGAGGGAGAGAGCACTGATAGCAAGAGTCCTGGGGAACAGGGAGGACTTGGGAGGGAGACTAGGGGCTGGGCCTGACCTTAAAACCCCAGGAAAAAAGTCGAATCTGGAGAGGTTCACCCCTTGCACAGCCCCTTTTATGCTCATTTTCTTTAAAAATAACTTTTTTAAATGTGTGTTTATTTTTGAGAGAGACAGAGAGCGAGCAGGGGAGGGGCAGAGAGAGAGGGAGACACAGAATCGGAAGCAAACTCCAGGCTCTGGGCTGTCAGCACAGATCCCGACGCGGGGCTCGAACCCACACACTGTGAGATCCTGACCTGAGCTGAGGTCGGACGCTCAACTGACCAAGCCCCCGAGGCGCCCCTTATGCCCCTCGTCTGAAGCAGTCTTCAAAGTATGGTGCTGGGAGGAGGAGCAGCAGCAGCAACAGTTCCGGGGAGGGAGCCCAGCAGTGTGTTTTAACAAGCTCCCCCTCCCCGCCATGACCCAGGTGCAGCTCGGGTGTGACCTGGTACATGCGTGTCACTGGGTGGGCTGAGCGCTGGGGTCGCGGAAGTGAGTCTGACTCCATTCCCACCCCCCGAGGAGCTGAGAGCCCGGGGAGGAGACTGACGGGAAAGAGAGCAATACCTTCGGTGGGGAAAAGGGCTGCTTTCGGGGACAGAGAGGCAGCTGCTGTGGATTTGATCCGGGAGCTGGGGATCCTGGGGAGGGAGGGTGGCCTGGGGACACCAGTGGCATGAGGACCTTCGCTTGCAGGGAGCCGGATGTTGGGCTGGCAGTCCTCAGAGAGCTCAGGGGGCCCACCGCCCAGTCCCAAACCACCCTCGGGCCCCACTCCCGGCCACCGGCCTCTGCCTACTTCTCCCTCCCATCTGTGTTCTGCCGCGCCCTCTTCTTCCACTCCCTGGGCCCCAAAGAGCGGCCAGCCGCTCCCCGCAGTTGCCTCGGTGGGAAACGTGTGCATCCCTCCAGGCCGTCATCTCGGGGCACATTTTTAGAAAATTATAGAGTAAGTTTTTCCAGTCAGCACAGAACGCCATGTATTGATTGAGGTGCTTCTATTTCTGCTTTACGCAGACTAAAGGTTTTTAAAAATCGTAGACAAGAGAGGAACATGAAAAGGGAGCGAATTCAGCGTGCTCTGGTGGTGGCACTTTGTCCCGTAATCCTTACTACATCTCATTTAAGCGGGTAACACGTAGGTGGGTATGGACGAGGAAACTGAAGCTCAGAGAGGTAACGTGACTTGGTGAGGCCACCTAGCTAGTGAGGGGTTGGGCTGAAATACAGCCCCAGCTGCCTCCAGGCCCGGGTTCTTGCTGGCCTACCTTGCAGTTTACTACAGCGGTGATCCTGAGCAAATCTGGAACATCCAGACCTTTTCCTGAACCTGCGATCTCATGGCTGTACTCAGGGGAGGCAGCCTAGCCTGGCAGGACATGCTCCCAGTGACCACGATGGCTCTTGGGGGCCGATCCTCTGCTGAATTAGACCTCATACTAGGAGATTATCAACTGTGTGCTAGTTTCTGGCTGCTCGTCCTTATGTAAACTCTCTGTCGTTTGGGAGAGTAGCAGATGACACATCTCTGCCCCCTCTCATTGACGCCCATTTGCCTTGCTCACTGACCCATCCCAGGGGCCAGAAGGGTGGGCCTCAGACCTCAGTACCTTCCTTGCACGCCGCGCACTGTGGCCCTGGGTGGCTGTCTGCCTGCGTGGTGTGGAGCTCAGGGAACAAGCTGCATGAGTGGAAGGAAGCCAAGTAAGCTAGCCCATGATGCCATCTCCCCAACAACAGTAATTCGTAGCTCTGAATACATAAGCCTCACTTTTCTAGAGGTCATGGGGCTCAGGAAGTCGGATATGTGGGAAATGGCCAGGGAATGACTTAGAGCCACCAACGCTGATGTCACGGAATCCATGCATTAAGTCCACGAGGAGCCCCTGGACTGTCACCCAAGGCAGGTGTATTCTTGGTTCATGCACTCCATTTCCCTTTTTTGGTATGTTGTTTTAAGTTTATTTATTTTGAGAGAGAGAGAGAGAAGGAGGGAGGAGAGGGAGACAGAATCCCAAGCAGGCAGCACAGTGTAAGCGCAGAGCCCGATGTGGGACTTGAACCCACAAACTGTGAGATCATGGCCTGAGCCAAAACCAAGAGTTAGACACTAAACCAACTGAGCCACCCAGGCACCCCTCAATTTCTTTTTTTTTTTATAATAACGTTATTGAGTTATAACTCACATACCATACAACTCACCCCTCTAAAGTATACAACCCAGTGGTTTTTAATATGTTCGCAGAGGTGTACAGCTGTCACCACCCTACACCTTAGAATAGTTACATCACTGGGGGGCCTGGGGGCCCCAGTTAGTTAAACCTCTAACTCTTGATTTCACCTCAGGTCATGATCTCCTGATTTGTGAGTTTGAGCCCTGCACACTGACAGTTCACAGCCTGCCTGGGATTCTCTCTCTCCACCCCCCACCCCCCTGTCTCTCTCTCTCTCTCTCTCTCTCTCTCTCTCTTTCTATTTCTCTCTCTGTCTCTCTCTCTCTCAAGAAGAAATAAATTTTAAAAAGAGAACAGTTTCAGGGTACCTGGGTGGCTCAGTGAGTTAAGTGTCCGGCTTCAGCTCAGGTCATGACCTCCCGGTGTGTGGGTTCGAGCCCTGTGTCGGGGTCTGTGCTGACAGCTCAGAGCCTGGAACCTGCTTCCGATTCTGTGTCTCCCTCTCTCTCTGCCCCTCCCCCGTTCGCGCTCAGTCTCTCTCTGTCTCTCAAAAATGAATAAACATTTTAAAAAATGCTTTAAGGGGCGCCTGGGTGGCTTAGTCGGTTGAGAGTCCGACTTTCGCTTAGGTCATGATCTCGCGGTTTGTGGGTTCGAGCCCCGCGTCGGGCTCTGTGCTGACTGCCATCCCAGAGCCTGGAGCCTGTTTCAGTCTGTGACTCCCTCTCTCTCTGACCCTCCTCTGCTCACGCTGTCTCTCTCTCTCTCTCTCTCCTAGAAATAAATAAAACATTTTTAAAAAATGCTTTAAAAAAACAGAATTGTTTCATCACTTGAAAAAGAAACCCTGTACCAATGAGCCATCACTTAACATTTCCCCTGCCCCCGCCCTTTTCCTGGCAAACCACTAATCCACTTTCTGTCTTTATGGGCTTGCCCATCCTGGGCATTTCACATAAATGGAGTCCTACAACGTGTGGCTTTTTGGCGGCTGGCTTCTTTCATTTAACATACTGTTTCCAAGATCCACCGCGTCATAGCCTGGATCAGTACTTAACGGCTTTTTATTGCTGATTGATACTCCATCGTGTGGCTAGGGTACGTTTTCTTTATCGAGTCACCCGTTGATGGATGTTGGGTTGTTTCAACGTGTGGTGTGTTGTGAGCACCGGGAATGCTGGTGTAGACATTTTCGTGTGTTTTCAGTTCTCCCGGGTGCCTACTTAGGAGTGGAATGGCGTCCTACAGAAGTCGTCTGTTCGAGGACTGCCTTTCACGGTGGCTGCTCATTTTGTACTGCTGTAATGTCAACCCTGGGAGGGGAGGTGGCTTCCAGCGCTTCTAGATCGTCACCAGCACCCCTTCTCTGTGTCTTGTTGCACGTCCAGGTGGAGTAGAGTGGCATCGCATGGTTTTAACGTGTGTCTCCCGGGGGCTCATGACGTCCAGCATTGTTTTGTGTTCTCTGTGACGATTTGTCAGCACGAACTGTAACATTTTTCATATAGTTAACTTATAAGTGAAAAGAGCTGTAATAGGAATGCGTCCCTCCCCACTGCCCCCTGCCTCATATTGAATTTTACTGACCGGATAGAGTTTAAACCAAGTTTGAAGCGAACTGTGGGCCACTTGAGAGTAAGAGCTGTGCTACTGCCCTCTCTTGTGCCCAGGGCCAGAAATGTAGGCTCAGGTCCACCTCGGCGCGGGAGGGGGTGGAGGGCACCCCGCCTCCGTCCAGCTGCCAGGCTGCCAGGGCCAGCCCCGCCACCACCACATCTGGCCCCGCCCTGACCCCTCTGAGGACGTGGACTGCCCTCACCACTTGGGCCTGAAGGGATGATTGCTGGCCACCCAGGAGAGGCCGTAGGGCCGGCTGCCCGTGTCGGGACTAGCTACTGTGAGTGGCCTGCCAGACGGCGGGAAGGGGAGCCCGCGGGCCCCACAGGGCTCCCAGCCACAAGTGCAGCCCATGGCATGACCTTGCTGGCAAGTGGGAGGAACCAGGCAAGCCCGGGCAAACACCCAGAGCATTTGGGGCACGCGGTTTGTGCCGGTTCCCGCACAGGGAGCCTCAGTGCCCTTTTGTGTGGGACGGAGGGAGGGTTGGTGGGGGGGCAGGCCTGTGTGCCCCTGCAGGCCCTGCCTGCCACCCCCACTCCAGCTGTAATTTGATCCCCTGCCTCCCACTTCCCTCCTCCCTCCTCCGGATCTGTAAATAGAACCAGGGAGCCAGGGCCCATCCAGGATTAGTCACTCACTCTCTTACCTCTGGGCCACATGGACAGGCACGGGGCTGCGCTGGACCCCTGGGGCCTCTAGGCTTTGTGCCTCCTGACCTCCCTTCACCCAGGGAGGGAGCTGTCGGCACAGACATAGCACCTTCTTCTGTGTCTCCCTTTCTCTCTCTCTGCCCTTCTCCTGCTCATGCGGTCTCTTTCTCTCAAAAATAATAAATGTTAGGGAAAAAAGTGTTCAGCACATGGTAGTTACTCCAGCAATAGGAGACAGAGGAGGGAGAGGGCAAAAGAGACTCTTCTGTCCGGGAAGGACCCACCCGGGGTCCCTCCAAATTGCTAACAAACATGACTGGAGGCTTCAGGTGGTTACCCACCCCCTCCCCATAGGGCCAAAAGTCCCGGCAGGGCTGGCGTCCCTGGGTGGCTGGTGCAGTGAATGGGGAAGGCCCCCGTGTATCTGAGTGACACAGGGAACACGGAAGTCCCTGTGGAGCAGTTTACATTCGCCTCCACCCAAATCCCCCGTGCTGGTCCCGGAGCCTGAGGCCACCAGCAAAGCCTGCGTCCTGACCGTCCCCCCTTGCCCAGGGCCGAAGGGGTGTTGGGGTCTTCTGTGCCCTTGCTTTGCCTCACCCCTGCTGCTGGTGCAGCGAGTATGTGCTTAGGACTACTGACCGACACCCACCGAGGGCCCAGCTGTTCTAAGGGCTTTGCGTAGATCAACTTCTTTATTCCCACAACCTCCCCTTCAGGCGGGTGCTGTGATTGTGTCCCTTGTACAGCTGGGGAGACCGAGGCACTGACAGGCCCAGGCAGAGTTGGGTGCCAAAGGTGGCCTTCCACAGACAGGCGGCTCCCAGGCCGGCGCTGCGGGGGGTCATCAAGAGCCCCGCTTGCATCTACGAAGGGCAGCCCATCGCCGTTTGGAAAAATAGCCTTGTTCTCAGAACCAGGCAGAAAACTCTCTCCCATTTTTCAGGGAGGGACTGTGCCCATCAGAGCGTGCAAGGGAGTCCCACATGAGCTGGAGGGGGTGGGAGGGGTCCTGGCTGCAAGGCGTGTCCCCTTCTACCCTACCCCCTTGTCTCAGCCACAGGGTCCCAGCTCTGCTCACTGGGGTATCTCTGGACACGTCCTCTGTCCAGGCAGTAAGACTCTTGGGGAAGCTTAGCTTCAGAGGCCGGCAGACCTGTGTTCCCTTTTACATTCCCCATTACCCTCTGTGCCGCCTGGAGCACGCTCCTCAACCTCTCTGAGCCTCAGTTGCCTCCTCTTTAAGTTGGGGCTTCTAATTGCACCTACTCTGTGGGGTTCTGTGAGGCCTAGGTGACTGTCACTGTGGAAAGGCCTTAGAGCAGCAGTAGGTACCCCCTAAACAGGAGCTGTTGCCACCGCTGCCTTATCAAATGTCCAGGTGGCAGTTTTCAGAACCTTTTAAGATTGCGTTATCTGTCATCTCCGAGCAAAGTGTGACCTGCAAAGGTCTCAGCTGGGGCCCAGAGAGACACAGGGCTTGTTGGAGGAGGACACGCAGAGGGTCCACGATAGAGCTGAGGCACAGTCTCCTGGTCCCCCCGCCCCCCCTCCGTTGCAGTAGACCCTGAACCCACCATACACACATGCATCCCTCACCCAGGACACTGCTGTGGAAAATGGGAAGAGGGGGTTAAAAGCCACCCCTGCTGCTCCACCGGCTCCTGCTGGCAGCGGGTCTAGCCCTTCTCTGCCGAGGATTGACAGGCTGGCGAAGCCCCTCTCGAGTTCTGCTTAGAATAATGCTCTTACATACGCAAAGTAACCTAGGGTTACAAAGGAGACCAATTATAGTGAAACACAGCTCCCAAAATAGGTTTTTAAGTGTGCAGCAGTAATATGCGTGCTTCTTTATCAGTACGTTAAATAACAACATGGCAGGTCTGATATTTACTCCCACCCTTACTGTGGTACAATGGACGATGCTATCTATGTATTTAAGGTGTACAATGTGATGTTTTGATATACATAGACACTGACATGATTACCACAATCAAGGTCATTAACGTACCCACCTCTTTACATAATTACCACCATTGGGAACACTGGAGAGCTCCTCTCAGCAAATTTCAAGTATACAGTACTCTATATATACAGTATATACGGTTATATATGACTGTGGCATGTGACTATATATACGGTATATACATGCATACGGTTATATGACTATACATTAGTCACCATGTTATACATTAGATCTCTCAAATTTGTTCATCTTATAACTGAGAATGAATGCCATTTGACCCCCATCTCCCCACCTTCCAGCCTCTGGTGACCATTCTACTTTCCGCTGCTAAGTTTGACTTTTTCAGATTCTACATACAAATGGAATGTTGCCGTATTGGTCCTTCTGTGTTGGTTTCTTTCATGTAGCATAATGTCGTCCAGGTTCATCCCTGTTGGCACAACTGTAAGGATTTCCTTCATTTTTGAGGTTGAACAATATTCCATTGTGTATACACACAATCTTTCCTTTATCCATTCATCATCAGTGGACACTTAGGTCGTTTTCATATCTTGTCTACTGTTAGTAATCAATCATGCCATAAACGTGGGGGGCAGCTATCTCTTCGAAATAGAGATGCTGTTTCCTTTGGATAAATACCCAGAAGATGGATTGCTGGATCATATGGTATTTCTACTTCTAATATTTTGAGGCGCCTCCATGCTGTTTTCTATGTAAATGTAAAATGGCAGCACCAATTTACATTCCCATCAATGATACACAAGGGTTCCCTTTTCTGCACATCCTCACCAACATGTATTCTCTTTTGACTTTTTGGTACTAGGCATCCTAACAGGTTTGAGGAGATAGGTCATTGTGGTTCAGCATTACATTCCCTGATGATTAGTGATGTTGAGCATCTTTTTATCTACTCGTTGGCCATCTGTATGTCATCTTTGGAAAAATGTCTACAGGTTCTTTGCCCATTTTTTAATTGAATTGTTTGTTGGGGGAGGTTGTCTTGTTTTGTTTACAATTTTTTTTTAATGGTTATTAGAGAGGGAGAGAGAGAGCAAGCAGGGGAGGGGCAGAAAGAGAGGAGACACAGAATCTGAAGTAGGCTCCAGGCTCTGACCTGGGCTCAGAGCCCAATGTGTGGCTCAAACCCACAAACTGTGAGATCATGGCCTGAGTCAAAGTCGAATTCTTAACCAACTGGGCCACCCTGCAGCCCCTGTTTTGCTTACTACTAAGTTGTATGAGTACCTTACATATTTTCGAAATTACTCCTATGTTGGATAGATGGTTTACAAATATTTTATCCTGTTCCATAGGTTGCCTTTTCATTTTGTTTATTGTTTCCTTTGCGGTGCTAAAGGTTTTTGGTTTGATGTAGTCTCCCTAATTTGTCTTTACTTTTGTTGCCTGTGCTTTTGGTATTAAATCAAAAACAAAACAAAGTGTTGCCAAGACACATGTCAAGGAGTCTTTTCCCATGTTTCCTTCTAGGAGTTATACAGTTCAGGTTTTACATCCTTTTGGAGCAAGTCCTTAATCCATTTTAGGTTGGTTTCTGTGTATGGTGTGAGGCAAGGGTCTAGTTTCATTCTTCTGCATGAGTATATCCAGTTTTCCCAGCACCGCTTATTGAGGAGACTGTCCTTTCCCCAATGGGTATTCTTGACACCTGTTGAAGATAAGTTGACTTTATATGCATGAGTTTATTTCTGGACTCTATTCCATTGATCTCTGTGTCTTTTTATGCCAGTATTACACTGTTTTGATTCCTATAGCTTTGTAATATAATTTGAAATTGGGAAGTGTGATGCCTCCAGCTTTGTTCTTCTTGCTCAAGATTGCTTTAGCTATTTGGGGCTCTTCTGCAGTTCCATACAAATCTTAGGATTGGTTTTCCTATATCTGTGAAAAATACCATTGGAATTTTGATAGAGATTGCTTTAAATCTATAGATCACTTTAAGTCCTATGGATATTTTAACAATATTAATTCTTTCAATCCATGATCATAGGATATCTTCCTATTTATTTGTGTCTTGAATTTCTTTCATCATTTTTCATAGTTTTGTATATACAGATGTTTCACCTTTTTATTAAATTTATTCCTAAGTATTTTATTCTTTTCAATGGTATTGTAAATGGGATTCTTTTCCTCATTTCTTTTTCAGCTAGTTCATTGTTAATGCTTAGAAGCGCTACTTGGGGTGCCTGGGTGGCTCAGTCGGTTAAGTGCCCGATTCTATTTTGGCTCAGGTCATGATCTCACAGTTGGTGAGATCGAGCCCCACTTACGGCTTTGTGCTGCCAGCATGGAGCCTGCTTGGGATTCTCTCTCCCTCTCTCTCTCTCTGGCTCTCCCTCCCTCTCTTTTTCTCTCTCTCAATAAATAAACTAAAAAAAGAAAGAAAAGAAAGAAAGAGAGAAAGAAAGAAAAACAACTGATATTTGTATGTTAATTTGTATCCTGCAACTTTGCTGAATTAGTTTCTTAGTTTTAACAGGCTTTTTTCATGTGGAGTCTTTAGAGTTTTCTATATGTAAGATCATGTCATCTGCAAACGGGGACAAATTTTACTTCTTCTTTCCCAATATGGATGCCTTCTCTGTCTTTTTCTTGCCTAACTTCTCTGGCTAAGATATCTAGTACTATGTTAAAGAGAAGTGACAAGAGGGGCATCCTTGTTCCTGATCTTGGAGGAAAAGCTTTCAGCTTCTCCCTATTGAGTATGATTTTAGTATGGGCTTGTCTTATATCATTTTTATTATGTGGAGGTATACTCCTTCAATACCAATATTTTAAAGAGTTTCTATCCTGTAGAATATTCTGTGGATACATGAAGAGAACGTGTATTCTGTTGCTGTTGGATGGGATGTTCTGTGTGTGTCTGTTAGGTTTATTTGGGCGAAAGTATAGTTCAAGTCCAGTTTCTGTGTTGCTTTTCTGTCTGCATCCATTGGTGAAAGTGGGATAGTGAAGTCCCCTATTGTTATTGTATGGTCATCTATTTCTCCCTTTACATCTATTAATATATGCTGTATATATTTAGGTGCTCCTATGTACTATGATTTTTTAAATTTTCTTAATGTTTATTTTTAGAGAGAGACAGAGAGAGCAAGTGCAACTGGGGGAGGGGCAGAGAGAGGGAGACACAGGAAGCAGGCTCCAGGCTCCAGGCTGTCAGCACAGAGCCCGATGTGGAGCTCAAATTCATGAGGCATGAGATCATGACCTGAGATGAAGTTGGATGCTTAACTGACTGAGTTGCCCAGGTATCCCATATGTACCATGATTTTAAGTTAGTGAAAAGTTTATATAGTATTTGAAGAACTCTTTGACAATTAAACTTGTGATATGACACTGGTCAGTGCTGGTGACAACCTGACAGGTACTGCTAATACTGTTGTGTCTCGCTGCTTATGTTCATCCTTGAGGGACGTAGCAAATTTCAGTTAGAAGTTGGTGACAGGGCACCCGGGTGGCTCGGTCATTTAAACGTCCGACTCTTGATTTTGGCTCCGGTAACAATCTCACAGTTCATGGGATCGGGGCTCGTCCTGGGCTCCATGCTGACACCATGGAGCCTGCTTGGAATTCTCTCTCCTCTCTCCCTCTGCTCCTCCCCTGCTCACGCACTCATGCTTTCTCTCAAAATAAATAATCTTAAAAAAAAAAAAAGAAGTTGGTGACAATGACAGCAGAATGTTTCCTGTCTAAGTTTACTATAAACTCCTGGCCAAAGCCAGGTTTTCCATCATGTTCTGTCATATGTGAGGCTCAGTAAAGGAGACCCCAGGGCACACACCCAATCTCAAGGCCCCACTCACCATTCTGTCTCACTCCATTTCTACCCTGTGAGAGCAGGATTCAGGTCACTCAAACATAGAGCACCATCGTGGTACCAGGCCCTATGACCAATGGAGAAACGCAAAATCAAATAAGATGAGGGTCCCCTGCCTTCAAGCTGCTCTAACGATAACTGTCACATACTCCTTTGAAGAGAAGGACGGCACTGCATGGTACTTACCATGGAAATTCCATACCCTTCTCTCTCCGCACCCTTGTAAATTTGCAAATGTGTCCCAAGGAAATAATCCAGGACTAAGGACAATGGGTGGAGGGCAGAGGTCCTTCCCCCTCTTCCCGAGTCTCCCTGGGAAGGCGCTAGGTCTCACTCAGCTTGTCCCTCTGTGCTGGGATATAGTAACACGAAGGGCTGCTGGGGGACTGTCTGACCACCATGTGGTCAGACAAGAAAGAGGAAGGTGACATGAAAGACGGTATTGGAGCTTTCCACTGACCAAGTTCTGCTTTCTTTCCAGCCGCCAAGATGTCAGGAGACATGGACAAGCCTCTGATCAGCCGCCGCCTGATGGACAGTGATGGGAGCCTTGCCGACATCCCCAGCGAGTCCCCCAAAGTGGGGGTCCTGGGCAGCGGGGACTTTGCCCGCTCCCTGGTCACACGCCTGGTGAGCTCCGGCTTCAGTGTGGTGGTGGGGAGCCGCAACCCCAAGCGCACGGCCGGGCTGTTCCCCTCAGCGGCACAAGTGACTTTCCAGGCAGACGCAGTGGATTCGCCTGGTATCATCTTTGTGGCCATGTTCCGGGAGCATTACTCCTCACTGTGCAGCCTCAGCGACCAGCTGGCTGGCAAGATCCTGGTGGATGTGAGCAACCCCACGGAGCAGGAGCACCTTGGGCACCACGAGTCCAATGCTGAGTACCTGGCTTCCCTCTTCCCCACCTGCACAGTGGTCAAGGCCTTCAACGTCATCTCTGCCTGGACCCTGCAGTTCGGCCCGAGGGATGGGAACAGGCAGGTAGGTGCCAGGGGAATTCCAGACATCATCACAATAAATGTAAATGGCTAACTTTCGTGGAGGGTCCTCGGTATGCCAGGCTCTTTATGTGCATTACCTCAGCTCATCTCCCGTCGCTGCAAAGTTCCATTTTACAGATCAGGAAACGGAGGCTCCTGGATGTTAATTAACTTACTTAGACCAAGTCCCACGGCTGGAGAGCTGGGGTTTGAACCAAGTTCATATGAGCCTGAAATCCATGTTCTTTCTTCTGTGACCACGTGATTTCCCATTGGGCAAAGGGGAAGAGGTTGATGACTTTCTTTTTACTACTAGGAGTCAGGAAAGGACAGACTTTGCGTTGAGGGTGGGCTGAGAAAGAGGAAAGTAACGCATGTATGTGCCAGGTCCTGAGGAAGCAGACAAGCCCCAAACATTAGCTCTTTGATTCTAAGAGCTTCCAAGAACTGAGTCAGTTTCTCAGAATTGTCAATAGCAGGTTTTTTTCTAGAGGTGGAAAATGGCTCCAGGAAATGGCCAGGGCTGCCTACCGTTCTTGGGAGGAGGGGCTTTTATGAAGATGAGGTGGTTTTTAATGTGAAGAGGCCACCTGCATTTTCCTGGAGGAAGGATGTCTGGCTCTGGTGTGGGAACAAACTGGGAACTTCTACCAGTTTGTCCAGCCCAGATGCCTCCTCTGCCCAGCTCTGTGCCAGTCTGTGGGAGAGCCCACAGTTGTCTCGGCACCCCTGATCAGAGCACCCTACCTACAGCCTGCATCATGGGGCTCCCGTGTGTGGACAGGCAAGGGACGGCAGGGGAGAGCTGGGAGGCAGGGCCTGCAGGGAGCAGAGCTAGCAGCCGGCTAGGGAAGAATTCAAGGTCAGTTTCGGCTAGGTCCCGCTTCATGTTGTCAGGTTCAGGGAACGGGGAGGACACTCTGGGCTGAGGGCACAATGTGCAAAGGTACAGAGGTGAGAAATGATGCTCCTGGACCTCAGTTTACGCCACTGAAAAATGGGGACATACTAACCTACAGGCTTGAGGGCTGCATGTATAAAGCCCGGCACATAGTAGGTGCTAAATCAGCAGCTATGGACCAGACCGACCATAACAGTGTCAGCAAGGCCACAGTGTTCAGAGATCTGAGGACACTAATGTGCTGCGTGGAGCATGTGGTGGGCAGCAAGGCCGGGGTTGACTCGTGTGGTGGCTGAGGGCCGTAGGGGGCCAAGGGACACCACTGAAGGGGACACTATGCGCTGAGGGATGGAGCTGTAACCACAGCTGCACATTCTGGGCCGTCTGCAAAACCCAGTTACTGAGCGACCCCCAGAGCTGGCCACAGTTCTCAAAGCAGCTACTCCGGGGAGCCCTGGAGGGCTGCCTAGGTGGGTGTGTTGTTTGTGGTTGCTGATGGCAGTGAGCTGGACAAAATGCTCACTGCCAGGTGAGCCCTGGGGCCTCTCTTTAGATCGGGGGCATGCTGGACCTGGGGGCTGGGAGGCTAGAGGGATCCAAGGAAGGACCCTGGCCTGGGAGTCAGAACTACCTTCTGTGGCCCCCTGGCCTCGGTTTCCTCAGCCCCGTAGTGAGGAGTTTGGCTTAGACACTCTCTGAGGCCCTGGCCACCCCTGCAGCCCGCCACCCAATCTGACCCCCGCCCTGCCGCCTCTCCACAGGTGCCCATCTGCAGCGACCAGCCGGAAGCCAAGCGCACCGTCTCCGAGTTGGTACAGGCCATGGGCTTCACGCCCGTGGACATGGGGGCCCTGGTCTCGGCCCGGGAGGTGGAGGCCATGCCCCTGCGCCTCCTCCCGGGCTGGAAGGTGCCCACCCTCCTGGCCCTGGGGCTCTTCATCTTCTTCTACATCTATAACTTCGTGCGCGACGTCCTGCAGCCCTACGTGCGGGACAGCAAGAGCAAGTTCTACAAGCTCCCCGTGTCTGTGGTCAACACGACGCTGCCGTGCGTGGCCTACGTGCTGCTGTCGCTGGTGTACCTGCCCGGCGTGCTGGCGGCCGCCCTGCAGCTGCGCCGGGGCACCAAGTACCGCCGCTTCCCCGACTGGCTGGACCACTGGCTGCAGCACCGCAAGCAGATAGGCCTCCTCAGCTTCTTCTGCGCCGCCCTGCACGCGCTCTACAGCTTCTGCCTGCCCCTGGGCCGCGTTAACCGCTACGAGGTGGTCAACCTAGCCATCGAACAGGTACGTGGTGTGGTCAACCTAGCCATCGAACAGGTACGTGGCACTTCCCCGGGCTCCGTGGTCCCGGCCCCCCTGGCCCCGCCCCAGCAGGCAGCGGCCCCGCCCCAGCACCTCATGCCCCGCCCCGCCATGCCCTGGCCTCTCGCTCGAGGTGCTGAGGATTCGTGAACCACCCAGGAAAGACCCTGTGCTGGTGGGCACAGCCCAGGGCGGGGAAGCACACACAGTAGGGCTGCAAGTTAGGCTCTTCGGAAAGCCAGGCAGGGAGTACAGTGGAGTACAGTCTTAAAGGTGGCCAGGGGAGGCCTTGCCGAAGGGGTGATAGGTGAGCGGAGACAGAAGGAGGGGAGAGTGGCCAGTGGCAGCCGGCCTAGGGAGCAGCAAGAGCCGAGGCCCTCACGTGGGAGCTTCCTGGCACGTTTGAGGGGCCTCCGGGCGCCGGGCAAAGGGTGGTGGGCTAGGTCTGAGTAGTTGAAGCTAGCCCAGGGAGGCGCTGAAGGCGGAAGAAGGGCTTTGGCCTTAGACTCTGAGTGAAACAGGAAGCCAGTGAAGGGTTTTGAGTAGGGGAAGTGATCCGCCTGACGTTTTACCTGCCTCTCGCTGCTGCATGGAGGATAGGTGATGATAGGAGGTCAAAGGCAGATGCCGAGAGAGCCGTTAGGAGGCTGCGCAGGAGCCCAGACAGGAGTCAGTGGGGGCTTGGAGTGGGGTGGGAGCAGCAGGGGCCAAGAAAATCCTGAAAGCATATTTTGAAGCCAGAGTACACAGAATTTTGAAATAGACAGATGGTATGTGGCATCGTTAGGGAAGACTCCAAGGTTTGGGCCAAAACATCCTGATGCAGTTGCCAGTCAGCTGAGGTGAGGAGGGCTGCAGGAGCAAGGTGCTTGGGGGTGGGGGGGTGGAGAAGAGGGGTGTTAATTTCCATTCATTTAGGAAACCCATGGGGTGCTTATTTGCAAGAAGGGTTCCTGGGGAGTGGAGGGGCCTTCGGGCCGAGCCGGATAGCAGCACCTCATCATTAACTAGGACCTGTGCCCACAGAAGAGGGCCCCTCATGCCCCCTCCTGGGTAACGGGCTCCCAGGGCCTCCATCGTTCTGAGTCCCAAGCTCAGGTCCATAAGTAACACTGCCTTTATTTCCCCCCATCTGCTTAATTCGCCCCCCAGCCAGGGACATGGGTCCTTCCCGCTGTAGGATATTAGTCCCCCAACAGAGTGTGACCTGGGTGCCAGTGACATACTTCTCATCCACCCTTCCTTCGGCCTGGGTGGCCCTGGAAGTGTCTGTTCTTGCTTGGGAAGCAGGGATCTTACCAGGGCCGGGCCCCTCCCAACCATGGAGCTGTCCCCTCAGAAGCCAGGCCGCTTCCCCAGGGCAGGAGCTGGAGGCAAGGCTGGGCCGCCGCCAGAGAACCACAGATCCCAGCCCCTGTTCACTCCTGGGGCCCCCACTTCCCTGCTGGCGGCTCATCAGATGCCCTGATTCCTCCCCACCCACAGCCACCTGGCATCACTGTGCCTGTGGGCTTAGGCTTTCCTGCGAGGAAGGAAGAACCCCAGATTTCAGGCAGAGAAGCAATACGCCCTCTGGAAATGAAAGGAAGGGAAAAATCAATAGGCACGAACCCTTAAACCGAGCATGCTATATTCCAGGTACCATTCTAAGCGCTTTACATACTGTGAATTCATTTAACCCTTATTCCAACAAGGCAGGGGCTATACTATTTTACGGATTTTACATCCTTATTTTATGGATGAGAAAACTGAGGCACAGAGAGGTTATGTAACTTGACCAAAGGCACACAGCCAGTCAGTGGCTGAGCTGGGATTCAGATCTAGCCATGCTGCTGCAGATCCATGCTTATATCCTTCCTGCTTCCTGTGAGGAAATAAGTCCAAATTCACAGTTGAGTAAACGGTCTCAGAACTCTGGTCATTCATTCATTCATTCACTGAGCTCCTGCTCTACCAGACCCTCCGGCCCCGGAAGGGAATAAGACAGTCTTGGCCATTGCTGTAGCTGACATGGGGTGGCATGGAGGCTGAAGGCCAGAGTCCTAAACTCTTGGCCTCCAGCATCACTCATTAGAACAGAGACCTTGACCTTCAGTAAGTGACAGCCCCTCTTCTGTCCTCAAGGCCCTGATGTAGAGCGAGGCCTCTCCCAGTGCTAATGTTTTCGATGCTCTTCCATGATATTTTCTTACTTCTAAAATGAGCCAGCCTGCTCAGCAGGAGGCTCTGCATGGCCCCTCAGGGACCAGCACGGTGTTTGCTGCCCACATCTGAGTGGCAGGTGCTTCAAGCCGTGGGTGGAGACAAAAGTGATGCCTTCTCCCTCCCAGAGCCCAAGGCAAACCCCGGTGCCCCCTGTTCCCCCACCCACCCTCTGATTGCCACTGTCTAAATTCTCCGCCCTGCTAAGGCTCTGCTTGACGTTACGTTAATCCGGTTTTGCCACCATGCAAATGCCAGAGTGCAGAGGGGCGAGTGCGAGGTGATTTTCCCGAGGTCCAAAGCCCTGTAGGGCTGCAGGTCCCCCCACCCCCATGGGGGTTGCCAGGCAACCATCCCTCCCATAGGACACGATCACTTGGAGACGCTGAAGGCCTGTCATGCAAGGGGGCTTTACAGTGTCCTCCTGGAGGACATTGCTCTGGAGGGCAGAGCCAGGGCTGACAGAGTATGTCAGGGAGAGGGGTGGTTAGATGGAGGTGGGGGGTTGACACCGGGCGGAGCAGCCCGGAAGTGGCGGGGGGTCTCCTGAACCTGGAGGTGTTGGGGTAGAAGCTGGATAGAGGGCTGGCTCTGAGATAGAGGGCTGAGGCTGTTCTCAGACTCCTGCCTGTCCTGTGACTTTTCCAGCCTGTCCTCAGGCCATCCTCACCCCCCCCCCCCAGCCCCCC
>NW_027532589.1:4732024-4763673 GCF_008692635.1 Crocuta crocuta
ACCCTTCCCCCGGCCACCCCCCCCCCCCCCCCCCAGGCCTCTCGTAAGACAGGCACTCACCACCGTGGCTGTGCTCTCTCCTGTGACACTTGGGTCCCCTGCTGTCCTCCGAGTGGGCAGAGCTCATTCCTCCTGGCCCAGACTCCCTGCCCTGGGACACCTTGACAGTCTGGCAAACTTCTCTTCCTCCTTTAAAACCCAACCTCTGCTAAGCTCCTCCTGCCTGCCTGTCTCACCACTCCCCAGAGCAATCCATTGTATGTCATCCATACTTCCGTGATTTTTATTATGCACTGCTTTGTACTCACTCTTTTACAGGTCTGTCTTCTGCCCCCACTCAGTTCTGTGACTGGGCTTCCACCCCTTTGAGGCCCACGGTTCCTAACACAGATTCCCCGTGCATGTTGGTGGAGTGGCTGTAAAATTAGCCAATGCCAGGCATCTCTTACAAGGAGGGCACACTGAGCTTAGGTGGGGCAAGAACGAGTCTAACTTCCTAGCTGCCATTAAGAACAACAGCGCCAGCCATTTATTTTACTAATCGCCACCTGTGTGTCCGTCACATGCTCCTCATTTCACAAACATCATCCTGTTCCCCCTGAGATAGACAACATGAGAAAGACATCTGGGCTGTTAGCCAGGGAAGGGACGGCCCAGGGTCCCATGACTGCCCCCTAGTGGCAGCATCGACACAGATTCCGGCCTTGAGACTGAAGCCATTCTCCCACTACCAAAGGCTGCCTTTCATGTCCTGCCCCCACCCCTTCTCTGGGTTTGGCTGGTGGTCAGCACCACCTTCTTCCCACCCACCGCCCACCCTCGGGACGTGGAGAGGGACTAATGCCACAGCCTCACTGGTCCTCCTGCCCCTGAGTCCTTCAGGATCTAGCCTTCAACGCACAGGGAAAGGAAGTTGCACACGTGAATGCCACCGTTCCATCCTTGCTGGTGAGCACTGCCCTTGTCATTGTCAAGGGGGACAACTGGGTTAGCAGTGGATGTGGGAGAATTGCCAGGGGAGTGAAGAGCTGTTGAACCCGTATTCCGGGTAGCTGTGTGTGGCGCTGGTCACTGGGGACCCCACTGGGTGGCCCAGTAAGTTGGTTAAGAATCCCACAGGCTCTAGAAGGCGGCGGGATGCAGATCCCTCACGCAGGTTCCTTGCCACCCACTGGTCCCCTGCCCGCCTCACCCCTCCGCTTCCCGGAGTCACCACAGAGTGGAAATATTAGAGGAAAGAAAACAAGACATTTTGCAAGCAAGCGTGGTACGCGTGTAATCATCAAGACTCTTATGTCACGAACTGCCTGATTTCACCGAAATGCAGAAAGGAATGACTAATGAGGCATAGCTGAAGAACAAACAACTTGCAGGGAGATGACTTTACTTGGTGGCCGTTGTCGACACTGCAAAGGTGTGAGTAAGACTCGGAGCCTGTGACACAGGGGGACCTCTCCGCCCCATGTGGGGTTGTAGTGGTGAGACCCCTCCGGCAAATGCTGACCTGTGCTTAGCCCGATCGGGGATTACAGACGTGGCCTCTTGCAGCCTCAGCGGAGAAACAGAGGCCCAGAGCCACATATGACTGGTGGTCAGGATGAGAACCTGAGGCCCCGGACTCCTGGTCCCTTAGTGGCTTAAAGACACCCCCGTGAGCCTGTCCTAAAATAGAGCAGAGATGATCGTGTCACTCACCTGCAGGAAAAGCACCAGGGGGATGGCGCGTTCTCGGTTCCTTTAAACTGTGCTGTCGGGTTTTAGCCATTTTGCTCAGCCCACCAGATTCATTTTTAATATTGTATCTGTACCTGGGCTTGGGCTATTTTTTTTTTCCCTGCTGAGAAAGTGTCTCAAAAACCTGTATGAGTCATTCTGTTTTGCACAGCAGAGATCCGCCGGCTAAGACAGACTCACATTTCCGGATAGAAGATACTGTTCCCAGGTCTGCAGCTATAGCACGCAAGTCCTGGCATTCGTGGTGTTTCTCATAGAACACCTTGACTTCCTGGGACTCTGCTACCTGGTCTAGATGGAGAATGATGCTTCTCCTGGAACGACCTTAATGGAAGTTTCCTTGTGTGCGCGCCATACGTACGAGGGAGCGTCAGCTGGGAGTGGCAGGCACAGAGGCACGCCGGGTGGGGAGGTAGGAGGTAGAAATCTCTGGGCTCCACGGGGGATCCCACAGCTCCGTGAGGGCAGGTACCCTTGCTCCTGGCAGCCCAGGGCACAGCACACAGCAGGCGCTCCATAAGTGCTCGCTCCTCAGTGATGGATGTCCGTCTCTATTGCCTGGCAATGGTCGAGCCAAAGCTGTATTCTTCAGGCAGGAATGGGGAACGGAGGGAATGGAGTGGGAAGGCGGAAGCTGGTGGCTCTGAGTCAGGAAATGCTGAGGGGGCTAATGTCTATGCGTGTCTTTGTGTGACCTCAGTGGAAGCCAGTGGCTGGGGCAGCTTGAGGGATAGGAGGGCAAAGGTTGAGGGTAAGACGGTCTGGAAGGGGAGAAGGCAGCGGAGGCATGAACCCATCTGGCTAAAGGGATTCCAAGCTAGGAGAGTCCTTCCTTCCTTTTGGGGACTTGGGGACCAGAAAACCATGTGCTAAGGTCATGTGTCTTACAGACTTCTCTGACTCTTTGCTTTGCTGTTAGCTCACATGACTGTGCAGGTTGACTGGCCCCGGGAAGGTCTGTGAAAGCCAAGACCCAGATTGCCCAGGTCCTAATCCCAGCCCTGCCATCTACTACCCTGTGCATGACCTTGGGAAAGTTACTTGATCCCTATGCCTCATTTTCCCTCCTCTATAACATGGGGATAACAGGGACCCCTACCTTGTGGGGTTGTGAGGATTAGCTGAGCCGATGCCTGAAAAGTACTTAGAATGGGATCAGGCACATGTTGAGTGTGGCGGGAATGTTAGGCATTTCTCCAAGTCCTAAAATACCGGCTCGCCCACGCCCCAGGGCACCGACCTCTGCCACTGTGCTCATGGTTTCTCTTCCATCTACATTAGGTCTTGGCCAACAAGAGCCGCCTGTGGAGTGAGGAGGAAGTGTGGCGGATGGAGATATACCTCTCCCTGGGAGTGCTGGCCCTCGGCACGCTGTCCTTGCTGGCCGTCACCTCACTGCCATCCATTGCAAACTCGCTCAACTGGAGGGAGTTCAGCTTCATTCAGGTAAGGTGGTTCTGGTAAGGGAGGCCGTCGTGTGCAAGCACCTTGCCTTCTGTGAACTACCTCGGCTCTCGTGACCTGTGCAACAGGACCATTCAGTCAGATGCCAGGGCCTTCCGGAGCCTTGAAGGCTCAGCTGAGCCTCCGATAAAGGGGACTCAGTCTAAGCTGTGTCCTCATGACATCCGGGGAAGCCAGGTATAGGCATGTGAGAAATTAGGCAACAGGGGCGCCTGGGTGGCTCAGTCGGTTAAGCGTCCAGCTATTGATTTCAGCTCAGGTCACCATCTCACAGCTGGGGAGACCCAGCACAGAGCCTGCTTGGGGTTCTCTCTTCCTCTCTCTCTGTCCCTCTCCCCCACCCAATCCCTCGCAAAAATAATTTTTTTTTAAAAAAGAAGAAAAAAATCAGAACACTGAACCCAGGACTAACTATTCTCAGTTTGTCCAGTTCTTGAGCTTCCCAAACAAAGTCCCACGCTGGGCAGCCGTTACACGTCTCGCCCATCTAGCTGGGGATCAGTGAGCCTGGCGGCCTCCCATTAATGTCATCTGCTGTCCCCTCAGGCCCTTGATTCTTGCAGGGCAAAGAGGAGGTGAACATTGGGATCACCAGTGGATAGGGGTTAAAACATAGCGTTTTCCAGAGGACACCATTCCTCTAAAAACTCCAGGAGAAAGGAGGTCTCTTGTCACATAAATCTGAAAAAGATTCGCCTTTGTCTAAGAGCCTCACCGTGCCCTCGGACACATCAGATTCTGGGAGCATCTACTGCAGACCAGCCTTGTTAACCAGACCTATTTGAGCATGAGCTCCTTCCCTCCCCTGTTTTGCGTTTTCTGGGTTTTGTCTCGTTTTTGCTGTGATATTTTTCAGATAACCGTTACTTACACGCCACCAACCACAGTTTCAGAAATGCCGCTAACAGCACGGGGTCTTCACACATGTGTTGGTTCAGCAAACACTTACTGAGCACCTGCTGCGTGCCGGGCGTCGTGTTCGGTCTGTGATGTGACAGGGAACGAGACGGGGCGTTTTTTTCTATTTCTTTGGCATCTCCCACTGTTCTCTGTACAAAGTACGCGGTCGGCCCCCACGTGTTGGTGGATTAACTCACCCCCTCCGTGGATCGGCGCTGACTAATACTGGATTCTGCCATCAATACTGTATCAGGGCAGAGAACAGCTATTCTATCCACCCCCGTGATCAACAGCAAATCTGTCACATAGCCCCCTGTGTGGCGAGGACACAGTACAGGATTCACAGAAGGACGCCGACGGTGCATGCTCTTATGTAATCCAAATTAATTGTTCCTGATTGGGGACGCTTACATCTCCCAGGCTGTGGTTGTTTTGTTTTGTTTTGTTCTTAAGTGTCCCCGTTTCTGAATCTCCCTGGCTCGGCTCATCTCCGAAGGTCCCCGCAAGAGCGCTCGGGGCTAACGTGGGCCAGCATCGGAGGGGGAAGAAGGAATTTTATTTATCTGCCGCTAATCCTCATGTGTTGCACACCCAAATCTAGGATTTTCCTGTGCCTGCCCAGAGTATCCTGGGGTGCATGGTTTAGCCACAATTAAAACAGACCACGGGTTGCTCCCCTCGCCGGAAAGTTTTTCCGTTAAGCAGCCGTAGATTATAAGCCCCGGCTCCGGCTGCCGGAGAAAGCCAGAGGATTTGGTTTTGTTAGCAAAAGCTGCCCCAAACCTCGGCAGCCCTTCTAGACTTTACATATTGAAGAGTTGAAATATAAATATGGAAGCCCCTCTGTCGCTGCAGGAGCAGAGGGCTGTGAGGCCGGGAGATGGCTAGAACGGCAGGGTTTTACTTCAACGCCCGTGTTCCATCCACAAAAACAAATGCTCTATCTCCCAAGAGTGCTAATAAGGAGGAGGAACTGGCAGAGGCCGGGGTCCGGCGCTGCCTCCCTCTGTCCCAGCTCTGGAACTGCGGGCGGATGCCACTTTACGCTCTTCAGAAGATGGGTTAATGCCCACAGAGGTGTTGTGAGCCACTGAAGGGGTGATAAGTGGAAGAAAAGAAAAAGCATTTTGCTGTTATTCTTAGGATGCGTGGCCAGCTTTCCATCATCCCTAAGTGGCCAACCACCCATTTCTGAGGTCACGAGAGGTGCGGAGACTCCAGCCCTGGGCATCCGAAGGGTCCGGGGCAGCGTGGGCAAACTGCTGTCGATTGTCACTGGTGGCTCGTGAAATTAGCTTGGTGGGTTGCGACCAGCTTTTTAAGAACGAAATAGGATGTTAGAAAAGGTCAGCGTGCCCTGCCTGTTCCGAGAATAGATATTTTCTCCTGTCGTCGTATTTATGTGGGTGGTATATATACCTGGTTGTGTCGTGGGCAGTGATGGCTACCGTGAGCCACCATCACGAAGTGTGGAGTCCCAGAATTCCCTTGGAGAAACCGACCCCTAGGCCACCCCTGACCTATGGACTCAGATGCTCGAGAAGTATGTTTTTATAAGCTCCTTGGGGGGACTTAGGTGCACATGATATGTGTGGTAACTTTGGGGGGGCGGGTGGACACACGTTGTGGAGCCTCTGATGCTACAAAGGCTTGGGTGATGAGTCTCCTAAAGTAGTTGTTCTTAGTCCTCCCACACAGGAGCATCTCTGAATTTCTAAAAGCTAGTGATGCCTGAGCCCCACCCAGATCAATCTCCTACATTTCCGGGCCAGGCTTGGGCACTCATATTAGTCCCCAGTGCCCCAGAGGATTTTACCCTGTAGCCTGGGGCACGGGAGGCACTGCCCGAGCATCTGAGCAAAGCCCAGTAAATCCACCTGAGTAAGGGGAACGACAGTTTGGGGCCAGGAGCTAGTTGAGGAATGCCAGGGGGGTGTCCGGCTTGTTCAGGATTTATTCCTGATGGTCCCTGCTAGGGACCTTTCCTCACCCCCCCGCCTCAATTTTTTTTTTTTACTTTTTTTAAATGTTTATTTTTGAGACAGAGCACGAGCAGGGAAAGGGCAGAGAGAGAGGGAGACACAGAATCTGAAGCAGGCTGTCAGCACAGAGCCCAATGCGGGGCTCGAACCCAGAAACCATGAAATCATGACCTGAGCCAAAGTCAGACACTTATTTGACTGAGCCACCCAGCTGACCCAACTTTTTTAATTGTAGTAAAATAACACAGCATTTATTCGTAACCAATTTTTATTTATTTTTAACTTTTTTAACATTTATTTATCATTGAGAAATGGAGACAGGCAGAGCATGAGCAGGAGAGGGGCAGAAAGAGAGGGAGACACAGAATCTGAAGCAGGCTCCAGTCTCTGAGCTGTCAGCACAGAGCCTGACATGGGGCTCGAACTTGTGAACCCTGAGATCAGACACTTAACTGAGCCACCCAGGTGCCCCAATTTTTTTTCTATTGTAGTAAAATAGCACAGAATTTATTCTCTTAACCAATTTTAAATGTCAGTTCAGCGATATTAAGTACATCCACGTTGCTGTACAGCCATCCCCACCATCCATCTCCATGGCTCTTTTCATCTTGTAACACCGGCCCTGTGTCCCCATTAATCACTAACTCCCCACTGTCCCCTCCCCCAGCCCCTGGCAACTGTACGTACCTCACGGAAGTACAGCCATGTAGTATTTCTCTTTTTACGATGGGCTTATTTCACTTAGCATCGTCGTGTCCTCTGGGTTCGTCCATGTCAGCGCATGAGGGGGAACTGCCTGCATTTTTATTTTTTTTAATGCTTTCTTATTTATTCATTCATTCATTCATTTGTTTTGAGAGAGAGAGAGAGTGGCACAAGCAGGGGAGAGACCGAGAGAGGGAGAGAGAGAATCCCAAGCAGGCTCAGTGCTGTCAGGGAGTGAGGAGCCCAACACTGGGGCTCAGTCTCACAAACCATGAGATCACGACATGAGCCGAAATCAAGAGTCGGGCGCTCGACCGACTTGAGTCACCCAGGTGCCCCAAACTGCCTTCCTTTTTAAAGGCTGAATAATATCCCACTGTTTCGAATGATGCCATTTTGCCCATCCTTGCATCTGTTGGCGGACGCTTGGGTTGCTCCCACGTTTTGGCTACTGTGCGTAATGCTGCTATGAATGTGGGGCATACGCCTCTCTCTTCAGGACCCGGCTCGTAATTCTTTGGGGGTGTATGCCAGAAGTGAGTGCTGGGGCACATGGTAATTCTATTTTTAGTTTATTAAAAATGTCTTCGATAGCAGCTGCCCCCTTTTGCATCCTCACCTACAGCGCATAAGGCTTCGCATTTCTCCATATACTCTCAATGCTTGTTTTCTGGTTTTTTGACAGTAGCCATCGTAATAGGCAGGAGGCAGCATCTCACTGTGGTTGGGATTTGCATTTCCCTAGTGATCAGTGATGTGGAGCGTATCTTCATGTGCTTATTGGCCATCCAGAGCTCTTCTTTGGAGAAATTTCTATTCAACTACTTCGCTTATTTTTGCATTGGGTTGTTTGGTTTTCTTTTTTCCTTTTTCAAGCTTATTTATTTTGAGAGAAGGAGAGCGTGAATGGGGTAGGGGTAGAGAGAGAGAATCCCAAGCAGGCTTCACACCGTCAGCACAGAGCCTGACCTGGGGCTCAAACTCACGAATTGTAAGATCATGACTTGAGCCGCAGTCAAGAGTCAGACGCTTAACTGACTGACCCACCCAGGTCCCCTACGTTGTTTGGAATTCTGTTTTTGAGTTTAGGAGTTCTCTGTGTATTCTGGATATTCATTACAAATACTTTCTTGGTGCTGGATATCTTTTTAACCGCAGTCTTCAATATCAGTAGATCGGAACTTAGAAAAAGTTGGTATGGTTTAGAAGTTGCTAAGAGATTTGGAGTTCTGGAGAGATACATCTCAAAGTGATGTGGATTTGGCTGTGACTCGCAGGCAGGGAGCCTTCCACCTGGGAACTGACCATTTTAATATGACCTAACTGGGGAGTAGCACAGATCCAACTATGGCTTTTCCCAACAGGCTGGGTTGAGCCAGGAAATTGTTAAAGATGGGATAAAGACCTCCTTGATGTGGTTAGAAGCTCAGAAAAAACAGATGGCTAGGAAGGATTGAAACGGGGGGTCTATTGGCAGCTAGTATTTTTTAGGGCTCAGAAATGCTGTGCCTGGGAACCTCCCTATGAACATAAAGTGGATAGCCATTAGAAAATGTTTGTTTTTGCATAAAAGTATTGTAAGCAATTCTCCCAGTGTTTTTTCATGTACTGAGGTCTCCCGCCCTGGTGTCTGGACTGAAGCCGTTATCAGTGAGGCGCCCCCCCCCCCCCCCCCCCCCCNCATCCTAGGGAGCAGCGAGAGTGAGGCACGGTAGCAGAATCGGACACACTTAGAACCGTGCCTGAGGGGAGCGCAGATGAGACTGTCTCCCAGTCAAACCCCTGGATGGATGCTGACAAGCTGGGCTGAAAGGAAATCGCCCGATCGTAGCTTTCCTGCAGAAAGCTCAACCAACCCCTAAAGACTATAGCGAGGAACCGTCCAACCCTTACAGGGTCTCCTTGGAGAAAATGCGTTACGTGTTCATTGCCTGATGGGTCACTGCTGTGTTCATCCCTTCGGCAATGAACATAGGGCTTTCTCGCCTCCAGATCGCTCTGCGGCTCCTCAGTACTGCCCGGTGCCTCTCCTCCACGCCCGCCGCAAAGCCCTGACTCTCGGTGCCCCACGCCGCCTGTCACCCCAGCCTCGTCTGGGGTGGGGGCTGCAGAACGCCCATCCACGTGGCCCTCCCCCCACATCTCCAGCCTCCGCTTTGGGAACCGCGGACTTCTCACTGAGGCTGACTTAGTGGCTTTCCCGGCGTCACAGCACCATTCGAGACTATACCACCAACGGTAGACTCCGGAATGCCTCGTTTGTCATCCACGACTTGACCCGCCAGAGATTCCGAGGCTGGAGCTATGGATTAGGGTCATGATGGCCTCTGTCCCCGCACGTCCCCTTCCAGGCAGGCGGCATTTCCCGCTGAGGTGTTCCGTGAGTCAGGGCATGGACGGGAGGGGAGGATCCGGCACCCGGCAAGCCTAGGGCTTCACTTCACAACTAGCGTCGGGTGACCCGGCCAGCAGGGTCGCGATGGTGAGCCGCCCTTGCTACTGGTGCCAAAGCCAGATGCCAAGTACGTGTGCTACTTTGTGTTTATCTTTAAATCAATCTAAAACCCGTTCGCCTTTTTATCTCACCTCATTTTAGGCGAATTGTTATTTGTGAAATGATGCCTTTGGCATGCTGGCAGACACCTGGTACTCTAATATACGTTAAAACTTGGGCAAAAACTAGTAGAATGGTTTTAAACATCCTTGAACTTTGCTCCATTGAAAGTCCTCTGGCAGCCACGAGAGGTAAGAATAACACAGTTTGGGGGAAAGCCGCGTTCCTTAATCAGATGCTTGTGATTCAGCCAGTCCTTACACACCTGCAGGGTAGAGGTATTATTCTGATTTTACCATTGGGGAAACTGAGGCTGAGTGTTTAGGGAGTAATAAGATCATGCAGAGAGGGGGTGAGGGGCTGGGGTTGGAACCCAGAGTCTTGACTACCAAGTCAACCCCCGCTTCTGTCCACTATGCCAGGCAAGCAGACAAGCCGCTGGTCGGGTCCCCGTGCCTGTCTCTGCCTTGACCCCGTCCTTCCTTTCTCCTGCAGTCCACTCTGGGCTTCGTGGCCCTGGTGCTGAGCACCCTGCACACACTCACCTACGGCTGGACCCGCGCCTTCGAAGACCGCCATTACAAGTTCTACCTGCCTCCCACCTTCACACTCACGCTGCTCGTGCCCTGTGTCGTCATCCTGGCCAAGGCTCTGTTCCTGCTGCCCTGCCTCAGCCGCAGACTCTCCCGCATCCGGAGGGGCTGGGAGAGGGATGCCGCCATCAAGTTCACACTGCCGATGGGCCACGCCCTGGCCCAGAAGACGAGCCACGTATGAGGTGCCCGCCTATGGCCCCAGAACCCAGACATGGGCAGGACAGTGCCCAGGGCCTGTCGGGGCTGCTTTTCTCCATAGTGCAGGAGGGTGAAATTGTGAACAAATTGGTGGTTTGAGGTCTGAATTCCCGGGACACAAATGTATCCCAGGAATACAGTAATATTCCAGATGGCACGCACATGTGTGTGATATATATGTTCATGTATATTTCATATATATATATATACTTATATATATTTGCATTTATACTTAAAAAGTTGAGCCCCTGAGATTTCAACTTGTAGATTTAAAAGCAAGAGCCAGATGTTAGGAGAACAGCAGCCCATACTGTTGTGATATTTGCAGAAATAGACACACTCTTGGCACAGAGAAAGGCAGGAAGGCTCTTACCGTGGTGGGTTCCATCCATTTGTGTCCCACTCCCTTTTTGCTGCTTTCCCAAGGCTTTAGCAGAGATGGAGCTCTAAGGGGGGGGCAGGTGAGAGCTCTGCCTGGAGCCTCCTGGGATCACAAGGTTGAAGAGTCACCAGTGAGCAGGGGTGGCTTCTCTCTCATTCACCTGCAGTGGCAGCAGGAGGTCAGGCTCGTGTGGGAGTCCAGGCCCCGGGGGGTGAGCCTGGTGTCTGTACCCTGGAAGACAATTAAAGATCAGTCCTTTGCCGGGGCGGGGGGTTGGGGCCGAAGCTATCCCCCCCAATCCTCCTTGAGCCGGGAAGATTTTTTCCTGCAAGTCAGAAGTCCCCACTGCGGCTGCACATTGATCCCCTTGCAGGAGTGTGAAGTCCCCTCCGCGTAGGAGCCATAATGCCTTGAGAACAAGTGTAATTTTTTTCCCCTCCTTTAAGTTGGTGGTGACCGTTCTTTAAACCACTGTGCCTTCTCACCTTTCAGATCATTAGTTTGGATATCTCTTAGGAAGGCCCGGAGCAGGCCCTCCGGAAAGCAGTTCGAGGGGGAAGCGGGAAAGGAAGCAGACGGCACTCAGCATTGCAGCTGAGGCTTTTCCTAGACCTGCCCAGGGCACCGGGGGACTCGTCCCTGCTGAACTGGGCCCGTGGAAAAACCTTGGGCAGAGAACCTGCCAGAAGACCCCGCTGGCTCCACGTTCCACACTGCTTCGGGGAAACAGGGAGAACGTGGGCAAAAGTGACCCCAAGGACTACCAACCCCAGCCGGTTACATTTCAGAGTAGTTGGGAGGGTCTTTTCTACCAAAGCTGCAAACTCATCGTCCTGCCGCCCCAAGGCACAAGAGGCTGGACCCCAGCCAGGGCCCCAGGACACGTGTCCTCGAACCCCCATGCCAACCCTTGCTGGTTCCTGCTGAAACTGCTGTGATTTCCCCTGTGGAAAAATAGCTGTTCTTGGCTGAGCCCCCCGACCCCAGGCCAGGATGATCTGTCCCCTCCACACAAGAAAAGGCCCTTTGACCACAAAGGGGATGGGGTCCCCCCGGAAGACACGAGTGAGACAAACCCTGAACTCTGCTCCGAATGCAGAGTGTTGGCCACACTGGAGTCTTCTGGGCCGTGGGGAATCTTAGGAACACGGTCGAGCCAGCAAAGGCTGATGAGATGGTGCTTCCAGAAGACCCCCATGGCTGCCCCCGAGAGGCTTCATGAGTTGTGTCCGCAGGACGCAGTAGAGTCCTTTAGCGAAAAGGGGGAGAAAGAAAGCCAAGTGCAAGAATATCCCATTAGGGCCGGAGATGGACGAAGGGAAGGTGGTTTAGGCGAAGCTGGCGGCTTCTGCAGATGTTGTCTATCTGCTCCTTCGAGGCTGAGCGGCAGATGCTCGTCTTCTGAGTGGGCCCTGACGGCGTGGTGCTGTCGTCCTCGGACAGGCTCGCTGAAAAGGAGGCAGGTGAAGCACATGTTCCAGCATTTGCTTCGCATGAGGAGGGCCTGTCGATTTCCCGCTGACTGGAAGCACAGAGAACATGGGCGGCCAGGCCCCACTAGGGACTGCTGGCCCCAGGCAGTGCTGGCGGCCCTCCTTCCCTGGGCCCTGGGAATCTCCTAATACCAAAGATGCTGGCACACAGCCAACTCCAGCACGCTCCCTCCCCTTCCCCGGCCACCTCCTGCTATGGGCGCTCCTAGGGGAAGGAAATGGCTCCAAGAGGGATGGGAGTGGCAGGGGGGAGCGGGTTCAACAGGGGACTGGCCACCCACCGACTGGACAGTCAGCCCATGAAAGGCAAGGTGGGCTGTGTGTTGGGCCTTGATCTGGTGTCTGCTGCTCTTCCCTACCTCACCAGGCCACTGGCGATGGTGTCCTCATGAGCGCGAGTCACTCCTTTTCTGCTGGTAAATTCTCTGTGCCTCTGGGTACAAAAGTGCCTGAACCAATGTGCTCCAGAAATCCTAAATGCCATGGCCTGAGGTTTAAAATCAACGCCATCGCAACCGTCTGTGTATTTTGTGTTTGAAACCTTGTAGGGCTTGTCTAAGAGCAACAAAAATAAACACTTGACCTTCTGTGAGTTTCAGGCTTTCATTTCTGTCCCACCAATTACCTGCCCACTCATTCGTGTTCGTGGTGCTGCATCTCTGCCCCGTGACCAGCTTCTCCAGGATGTTGGTCCTCTGGCTGCCCTGGAGAGGTGTCCCTGCACGTGCAGACGTGGCTGTGACCCCTGTCCTCTGAAAGGCAGAAAGAGCAAACGCGCTTCCCCCCAAGCCACAGCCTTGCGCTCTGTGTTCCGGGTGGGCTGTCCCCTGGGTGGTCCCACACGTCGGTCCTGGGTCCGTCAAGAAAACAGGAACTCTACAGAGAACACCCACCTATCATGCTCAAGCTTTTGTGGTTTCCTGTGTAGGGAAGAAAAAAAATCCATACCATTTCCTGGGAACAATAACCAAAAGACGGCCTTGAGCCCTTGATAAGAGTTTTCCAAAGAAAGAACCACAGTCAGAAAACAACTTCACTGCAAATAACTTTCAACAACAAAACAGATCTCATGCTGGAGGTTTTGTTTCTCTGTCCTGTGTCCTTCCACACGTCACGGTGAGAGAGTTAAGCTTTAAAAGCGATAGAATGTCCATTATTAAGTTCTTGTGTGGTGCACACGAGAGCTAAGGCACAACCGGAATAACTCGAGTAAGCTTAAGAGAAGACTTATCACTCGGCTATTTGATTTTTTTTTTTTAATGTTTATTTATTTCTAGGAGACAGAGAGAGAGAGACAGCGTGAGCAGGGGAGGGTCAGAAGAGAGGGAGTCACAGACTGAAACAGGCTCCAGGCTCTGAGCTGGCAGTCAGCACAGAGCCCGACACGGGGCTCGAACCCACCAACCGTGAGATCATGACCTAAGCGAAAGTTGGACGCTTAACCAACTAAGCCACCCGGGCACCCCAATCACTCGGCTATTTGATAAGCTGAATCTCTTCCGAAAGCAATGATGTGGGCCCTTGGAAGTACAGAAGCCTTGCTTCTACTGGGTCACTGCTCTGGTGTCCATTAAAGCAGAAACTCTCAATCTCACCAGGCCAGGGGCCCCTGGGTGGTTCAGTCCATTGGGCGACCAACTTCAGCTCAGGTCATGATCTTGTAGCCTGTGGGTTTGAGCCCCACATTAGGCTCTGTGCTGACAGCTCAGAGCCTGGAGCCTGCTTCCAATTCTGTGTCTCCCTCACTCTCTTCTCCCCTACCTTGTGTTCTATCAAAAATAAATAAACATTAAAAAAAATTTTTTTTTAATCTCACCAGGCCAGCACCAACTTTCCCTCACAAATACTTGAAAACCCCTTTTTGCTAACCTAAAATGAAATTCAGAAATAGAACCTACCTTATGCATATACTTTTTAAATCAATATAATGTCTTAAAATGCTATGGAGAGTCAAGTACAGTGAAGAGCAGTTAACAGGGTAACTTTATGGTCAGAATGTCAATGCAGTTTTGGAGGGCTGGGGATGAATGGAGACTAGTAAGGGAATGGAGACTAGTTCTGGACAGCTTCTCTGAGATTTGGCTATAAAGTAGGGAGGGGGGAGAGGACTAGTAACTGGGGAGAAGCAGAGGGGTATTAGAAGAAGGGGTTGTTATTTTTTTTCCATGGTTTTAACATGAATATGTTTTGGGTGTTCCTGGAAAAGAAGAAGATAAACAGGAATGGCTGAAGATGAGACAGCGGGAGAATCCCACCAAGTCCTAGAGGATGTGGAAAGAGATGAGGTCCGGACCACCGGTGGCTTAGTGAGAAGGAGGAGTGGCCTGTCTTTTAAAAGTAGGAGCAAAGGACAGGTGCCAGTGGGTGTGGAGGGTTTACTCTGGGGATGCAAGGTGTAGCAGCTCTCTTCTGATGATCCTTTGCAGAAAAGTAATCAGCGGTATCTGCCCAGAGAGATAGTGAGGGAAGAAGATTGGGCTCTCAGAGTTGAAGAGGGAGGAAAAGGTTACAAATAATTGTTGGAGAAAGTGAAAAGGGAGCTGTCCAGAGAACATTGAGAGGGGTCGGCCACAATGAAACAAAATGAACAACTTGTTTATAACATTTTTTTGTCTAAGGTGAAACTTACTAATTTTGCTTACCGGAAAGTGTGCAAAGTGGAGGTTTTGCTCAGTTAAATTCAGTTTTCTCCCCGCAAATTCTGTAGTAACTCCAGGTAGGGGTTTTATCTTAGTGCAGGCTGACCTTTAATAGTTACTCAAAATACTTCGGCTTCATGTTTGTTTTCCCTGTTGAGAAATGGACAGTCCCAAATGAACCTTTGATGCACTTAGCAGAGCTTACTTTTAAAAGTCTAATCCAACCCAACAGTTAAAACTATTTCCTAACTAGAGAATTCATTCCTGCTTTCACTTCGTGAGGAGTCTTCCTGCTACATAGCAACCAGTTCCTGAACAAAAGACATACTTTTTAATGTACTGCTAAACTCTCAGGAGGTAAGAGAAATCACCATGGCACCAAATAAATGGGAGCCTGCGTGCACATACAAACAAACAAACAAGACAATGCTGTTTTGGCTTCTGGCAAAAGCAAATTTAAGTCCTTTCTGGAGAAATGCAGCCTCAGTTCAGACCAACCAAATGAAATTCACTATCTAAGATCAACAAACCACAGGTGAGAATCAGCAGAAACACAACTCCCAAGGACTTCAAAGAATAGAATTATCAAATAGAGAATAATGATATACTAAAGGATTAAAAACTGGAGTCACAAAAATAAGTAAGAAATAAGGCACCACGAAAGGACCTGATATGATGCAAAATGAAAATTCAGAAATGAAATGTTGTTGGAAACAAACCTAATTCGATGGATTTAACAGCAGACTGAAGAAAATTAGTGAGTTCTAAATTGAAGCTGAAGAAATTACCCAGAATGCAAAAAAGACAAATGGATAAAAAATACAAAAGAGAGGTTAAAAGAGATAGAGGTTAAAATGAAAAAGTCTAACATACAAATAAATGGAGTCCCAGAATGAAACAATGGGAGAGAGGCAAATTTTAAAGAGAGAAAGGCTGAGGTTTTTCCAACAGTAATGAAACTGAGATCTAAAAAAGCAGAAAGTACAATGCATGCCATCCAGCAGGAAAACAAATCTGGAAAATGAAACCACACCCAGATACACGAAGAAGCTCGAATAGCAGCTGGAGAAAAATGACAGATTATTTACAATTGTGAAATTATAACAAACAATATACCAATGGAAATCAGAAAATAGTGACCTAATATGTTGAAAGTGCAGAGAAGAAATAACTGTCAGAGAGCAAAACTCATCTTTAAGAAAGAAGACAAAATAAGGACATTTCAGATATACAAAAATTAGAGAGTTTACCAATAGTTCTTATCTAAAGAACTACTAAAAACTACACTTCAGATAGAAGGAAAATGATCCCAGAGGGGGAGCCAAAAGACAAGAAGGAATGATAAGCAAAGAAATGCTGACCATACAGGTAAATCTAAATAAGCCATGTCTATATGAAACAATAATCATGTCCACCTATGTGGGTGCTTTTTGAAACGGCACACTAAAAGACTAGACAACAATGACATGTAAGGTGATTGGGTAAATGTTTGAGTTAAAATGTTTTGGGATTCTTGATTCTATTTAGGAATGGGGGAAATTATGGACTAATTCAGATTTTGTTAAATAAGCCTGGGAAAATGCCAAAGGTAACCACTAGAAACCTAAAAATGTAACATTCAAATCCTTAGGGGAGGAAAAAATGAAATAAGAAAGCAAACAAAAATTTCAATTCTTAAAAAGCAAGAAAAGAAAAATAGCATAGAAAAAGCAATAGATATCAAAAACAAAAAGTAGGCATTAAAAACAAATCCACTGGGGTGCCTGGGTGGCTCAGTGGGTTAAGCATCTGACTTTGGCTCAGCTCATGATCTCACAGTTCGTGGGTTCAAGCCCCGCGTCAGGCTCTGTGCTGACAGCCATCTCAGAGCCTGGAGCCTGTCTTCAGATTCTGTGTCTCCCTCTCTCTCTGACCCTCCCCTGCTCATGCTGTCTCTCTCTTTCAAAAATAAAACATTAAAAAACAAAAAAACAAAAAACACAAATCCACCTATATCAATAATCACAATAAATACAAATGGATTAAACTCAAGTTAAAAGAGACTGCCAGATTGGACTTTTCGATACGTTATATGCTATTTATAAGTAGCCTACCTAAAAACTAAAGATAAAGCTATAGTAAAAAATGAGTTAGGCAAAAAGAAACCAAATGAAAGTTGAGGTGGCTAGATGATTATACAAAGTACAAATTATGTCAAAGAACATTATTAGGGATAGAGATAGTCACTATATAATGATAAGGATTTAAATATTTTAGAATTGTATGCATTTAATAATGCAACTTCAAAATAATAAAGCAAAAAAAAAGCAAGAAATGTAGAGAAATTGAACGTTATACTGGGAGATTGCAGAAAACAAAAAGTTGTCTGTGTGTGTTTATAACAATATAACAAGCTGGATATCATAAGAAATAAGGAAATTATACTCTTCTCAAAAAAACATATAATGAAAATATATTAGATCTGGGTAAACCTCAAAAAATTTCAAAGAGTAAATGTAATACAGATATATTCTCTAACCTTGGTGCAAAAATACTTAAAATAAAAAATAAAAGGCTATGTTTTACATACCCATATATTTTGAAATTTAAAATATGCTTTTTTTTAAAATGTTTATTTTTGAGACAGAGACAGAGACAGAGGATCTGAAATGCGCTCTGGCTGACAGCAGAGAGCCCAATGTGGGGCTCGATCTCATGAAATACAACCTTATGACCTGAGCCAAAGTCAGACATTTAATGGACTGAGCCACCCAAGTGCCCCTAAAATATACATTTCTAAATAAATCATTAATCAAAAGATTATAATGTAATTTTTCCCAAAAATCTAAAACAGAATGGTAATAAAATTCCTCCTTATCAAAAATTTGAGGATGCAGCAAAAATATTACTTAAAAGGAAATAAATAGTGTCAATTATGCAGTAAGAATTAATGCACTAAGAATCAACCCAGAAAATTTTAAAAGAAAGGCATACTAAATATAAGAGCAGAAATTGATGAAATAGAAGGAAAGGTCAGTAGAAAGAATCGACAAAGTCAAAGACTGGGTTTTTTTTTTTAGTAAGACTAATCAAATAGATCAATCTTTGATAAGGCTGGTCACGGGGGGGAAAAGAGATAAGACTATAAGTAATAATCTTAGGTATAAAAAATGAAACTACAGATAAAGCAAATGTAAGAGACAGTAAGAGAATAGTACACATGAGTTTATGTGATTAAACTGGACAACTTAGAATGGACAAAAATATAATTTGCAAAAATTATTCAGAAAAAGAAAGTCTGAATATTCTTAAGTCATTAAAAAAATTCTATCAGTAGTTTAAAACTTTTCCACCCTCCAAAAAAATCCCACAAAAAAAATAAGGTCCAGCTGGCTTCCCAGCAAAATTTTACCTTTAAGGCACGAATCATTCCATCTTATGTACACTCTTCCAAAAATTATAAAAAGATAAACTATTCTCCAACTTATTCTAGGAGGTAATGACTGATAATAAAAATAGACAAGAACTATATGAGAAGGGAAAATTATAAGCCAATCTCACTTATGAACATAACTGCAAAAATCCCAGGTAAAAATGTTAACATTGAATCTTGTGATGTATAAAAAGATTGTACAGCATGACTAACTTTGACTTATTCCAGGAATCCAAGTGTAACATAAGAAACTCTATAAATATTCACTGTATTAAAAATTTTTATCATCTCAAGAAATATGGAAAAAGATATGATAAAATTCAGTACCTTTGAGGATTTTAGTTTTCTTAAATGTTTATTTATTTATTTTGAGAGAAACAGAGAGAGAGAGAGCAGAGCCCAACGAGGGGCTCGATCTCACAAACCATGAGATCATAACCTGAGCTGAAATCAAGAGTCGGTGCTTAAACAACTGAGCCACCCAGGAGCCCCAAGAGTTGAGCCATTCTAAATACGTTTGAATAACGAGAGGAAATCATTTCTAAATAACTACGGGAAAGCATAGAATGATCCATCACAAGCAGAGTATCAACAGAGAGACAGATGAGCATGCTGGACCTTGAATCCTGGACTTTCCAGTGTCCAGAACTATGAGGAAATTAATTTGTTTATGCCACCCAGTCTACAGTATTTGTTATGGAAGCCCGAGGGAGGCCAGAGGGCAGAAAGAGGACATATTTAAAGTGCCGGAAGTTAGAAGATGTGGTTTATCTATACCATGGAATACTACATGGCAATGAGAAACAATGAAATCTGGCCATGTGTAGCAACATGGATGGACCTTGAGGGTGTTATGCTGAGCGAAATAAGTCAGGCAGAGAAGGACAAATATCATATGTTTGCACGTATAGGAGGATTAGGAGGAACTTGACAGAGGAACAAGGGGGAGAAGAAGGGCGGAAATGGTGGGGGAAAGGGAGAGAAGCAAACCATGAGAGACTTTTGAATGCTGACAAAAACTGAGGACTGATGGATGTGGGGGGAGGGGGGGATGGGCATGGAGGACACTTGTGGGGATGAGCACTGAGTGTTATGTGGAAACTAATTTGACAATAAACTATTAAAAAAAAAAAAAATAAAGTGCCGGAAGTTAAAGAGAGTCAACCAAGAATTTTAAATCCAGCAAAACTATGCTCACAAGATGAGGGGCAGGGAGGACATCCGCTTCCATGAGAGAGCGCAAAGAGCTCCCCCTAATGAAACTGGTGAAAAATAGCTTTTAAAACAAGCATTTAAAGCCTCCGGAAATGGTCTTTTGCAAGTAGCAGTGACAAAACATGTTAAGAAAATCTACTCCCCAAAATTGGTAAGAAAGGCAAGAGTGTGCGGTATCTGATCCAAGACCACTCCCTCCCTCCTTCTTCCAGCTCAGTAAGGGAAAGCCTCCAGAATGCTGTAGCCAAGAACCCAGGGCTCCCTCTCCTCAGGCCACCAGTTGAAGGAGGTGAAATGCTCTCTTCCCAAGAGAAGCAGAACTTCAGGGCTTCGCATTGTATCCCCAGCTTCCTACTGCGGAGCCTAATTCCAAGCAAGTATTGTTGAGAGGTGCAGGCTCCCTTCTTCTGCCCAGCCCCCCCTGGTAGAACAGAGGCCCTACCTTGGGTGCGGAACGCGGAGAATACTGGAGTCCCAATTACCCTTGTTCCGGCTCCTGGCTCTGTGCCAGGAGAGGCAAACCAAAGGGACCTCAGGCTGCTACCACCACTCCACAGTCATCACTCAGCTACTAGAGCTGGACTCAGAAGCTTGCCATTGTTCCCACCCATAGCTCTAGAGCCCTGGCTCAGTGATTTGTCTAAGCTGGAGAAGCAGGCTATGACATCGATAGCTCCTAATCTCTTCCCAAGGAACTGGACTTCATTTTCAACAGAGCATGGGGAAGTTCAAACCTAAGGGCACTGTCAACAACAATGGAGGTTTTGAAGAAAGGCAGCGGGGAGATTCATGGATTTTGAGAACATACAGCCTAGAATGTCACAAGAGATTCACAAGTTTACAAGAGAACCTTGGAGAAAGACGGCAGGAAGGAACCTTCCTGGGGTCAGAACAAATATGGAAGCAGAGTTTAGAATTGATGCCTCCTAAGGAGCCATACTTTGACTGGATTAGTCTGTAGAACAATTTATGCCCCAGGGCATTACTGGAAACAATAGAGCAATCATCTTGCAGTCAGTGGAGTTTAACAGCTGGATGTGGGCAGAGAAAGAAAGAGAACCCTACCAATACCACTGTCATCCCAAGGGAACTATGGGTATTTCCAAGATGGGTCTCCCTGAGGAGCAACATCAGAGCCTTAACACTGTAAGACAGGGAGGAAATAGAGGTCATTAAAATAATCCAGTCACTAAGAAACAAGTGAGCAAATAAAAATAACAAAACCAGGTGTGCCTGGGGCAGGGGGATTATACATTATTTAAATGTCTAGTCTCCACCAGAAAATTATGAGGCATGCAAGAAACAGGAAAATATAACCCATACACTGTGAAAAAATAGTAATAAAGGCAACAAAAACTGCCTGGGAAAATGACCAGATATCAGATGTCACAGAAAAACTTCCAAATACCCATTATAAATATGTTCAGATATGAAAGAAATGAACACATTCACAGCTAAACAAACAAAAAAAAAACCTTGTTATTAGTTTATATATAATTTACATATATATATGTTAGTAATATAATGTAATGTAATGTAATGTAATATAGAGGTAATTCATCACTAGCATATCTGCTTTTACAAGACATGCAAAAGGGAGTCCTTCAGGCTAAATTACTGGGACACTAGGTAATAACTCAAATCCACATGAAGAAATAAAGAATATTGGTAAAAATAAGTGCAGAGATAAATACATAAATATATATTTTTTATTTGTAACTCTTTCTCCCATCTTGTCATCGAGACCCCGAGACCTGGCTTGCTCACCTGCTTCTACCCACTGACCCTTGGTCCCACATTTTTCCTCAAGCTTTTTTTTGTTTTAAATATTTTTTTAATGTTTATTTTTGAGAGGGAAAGATACAGAGTGTGAGTGGACAAGGGGAGAGAGAGAGGGAGACATAAAATCTGAAGCAGGCTCCAGGCTCCGAGCTGCCAGCACAGACCCCAATGCGGGGCTTGAACTCACAAACCCGAAAGATTGTGACCTAAGCCCAAGTCGGATGCTTAACTGACTGAGTCACCCAGGTGTCCCTCAAGCTCTTCTTTCTAGTTTATCTTTTAATTCAGGCAAAAGACCCTATAGGTCTTTTTCTATCATCCCAGTGATGGAAACCAAAACTATCCCTCAAGCAATAATGACTGATTGCTGCAAATAAAATAAAGTTTCCTTTGTTCAACAGCTCACCTGGTATAGTTTCTAACTGCAACTCACCAAGGAGTGAATACCCATTAGTTCGATTATAATCTAAAAGACAACACAAACCAATATTACATATCTGTGTTGATGGGCACACAGTGGATAATGATGTAATTTGTAAAACAGCACAGAGGAGAGAGGGTGGAATAAATAGGAGCAAAGTTACTGAAATTAAGTTACTCTTGAAATCAAGTTGGTACTAATCCCAATTAAATTGTTTTAAGGTAATATATCAATTTTAAGTCCCAACACAACCAATAAGAAAATAAGTTAAAATATATAGTAAAAGAAATGACAAGGGGATTGAAATTGCACACTAGAAAATGTCTACTTAACACAAAAGAAAGAAATAATGGAGAAACTGAGGAATACAAAAGAAGACAGAAAACAAATAGCAAGATGGCAATCATTAATCTAGCTTAACAGTAATTACATTAAATGTAAAAAGGTTTAAAACTCCAATTAAAAGGCAGAGATTGGCGGCATGAATTTGGTTTTATGTAACCCAACTATCTGTTGTTAGCTACAGAGGCACCCTGTAGATTCAAAGTCACAAACAGGTGAAAGGAAAAAGATGGAAAAAGATATGCTGGGAAAACAGTAAAAAGAGCTGTATCTTAAAAGACTATATAATAAAAGACTACTGGACTTTAAGACAACATTTGTTACTGGAGACAACATTTCATAATAGTGTCAACCTCTCAAGAATATATAACAGTTAGAAGCATATGTGGACCTAACCACACAAATGCATGAAGTAAAAACTGTCAGAATTGAAGAGAGAAACAGACCACTCAGCAGTAACAGTTGGAGACTTCAATAGCCCATGTTCAGTGACAGGTAGAAACGCTTGATAAAAGATCAATAAAGAAATCAAAGATGTGAGTGACATTATAAACCAATAAAACTAACACACATCCATAAGACACTCTACCCGACAACAGCGGAATATACCCTCCCAATACATGCAGAACATTGTCCAGGACAGACCATGCAGTTGGTTTTATGACCAGTTGAGACATATTTTAAAAGACTGAAGTCGTACCATGTATGTTCTCCAACCACAGTGGAATAAAATTGGAAAACAAGAGAAATACACAAGTATTTCACAAGTTCTGGGAATTCACAAGTATGTGGAAATTAAACAACATCAAGCTGGGCACAGAAGAAATAAGTAGGAATTAGAAAACATTTTTAGATGAATGAAAACAAAACCACAATATACCAAAGCATAGGATACAGCTAAAGCAGTGCTTAAAGTTATAGATGTAAATACTTATATTTAAAAAGAAGAAACAGGGGTGCCTGGATGGCTCTGTTGGTTAAGTGTCTGATTCCTGATTTTGGCTCAGGTCATGATCTCATGGTCCATTCGATCAAGCCCCACATTGGGCTCTGTGCTGTCAACAGCACGAAGCCTGCTTGGGATAATCTCTCTCTGCCCCTCTCCTGCACTCTCGCTCGCGCTCTCTCTCTTTCTCTCTCTCTCTCTCACATACACTCTCCCTCAAATTAAATAAACTTTAATAAATAAACAAAAAGAAGACACATCTCAAATCAGTAACCTAAGAAACTAAAAAAGCAAAAGCAAATGAAACCCATAAAAAGTAGAAGAAAGGAAAATAAAAAAAGAAAGTGGGTCAGGGCACCTTGGGTGGCTCAGTCAGTTAAGCATCTAACTTCGGCTCAGGTCATGATCTCACAGTTTGTGGGTTTGAGCCCTGCATTGGGCTCTGTGCTGACAGCTCAGAGCCTGGGGCCTCCTTCGGATTCTGTGTGTGTGTCTCTCTTTCTACCCCTCCCGCACTTGCAGTCTGCCTCTCTCTCTCTCAAAAATTAGTAAACATTAAAAATATTTTTAAAAAAGAAAAGAGATTGGAAATAGGGAAAACAGAAAAGAGAGAAATAGAATTCACAAAAGAAAAAGTGGATTCTTTGAAAAGAGCAACAAAATTGACAAACCTAGGCTGAGCAAGAAAAACAAAGAAACCCTAAATCACTCAGATCAGAAATAAAAGTAGACACATTATTACCAACCTTCCAGAAATAAAACAGATTATAAGAAAATACTATGAGCAATTGTCTGCCAACAAATTAGATAGATTTCTAGGACAAATTCCTAGAAAGTCACAAACTACTGACACCAAGTCAAAAAGAAAATCTGAACAACCTATATAACAAGTAAAAAATATTAAATTAGTGATCAAAAAAACTTCCTACAAAGAAAACCTGTAGACAAGGAGGCTCTACCAGTAAATCCTACCTAATTTTAAAGAAAAGCTAACAATAATCCTTCACAAATACTTTCAAGACATGAAAATATGAGACATTTCCTATTATGGGTTGAATTGTGTTCCCCCCAAATTCACATGTTGAAGTTCTAATCCCCAGTACCTTGGAATGTGACCTTATGTGGAGATGGGGTCTTTATTTTTTTTTTTTAATATTTGTTTATTTTTGAGAGAGAGAGACCAAGTGCAACCAGGGTAGGGGTAGAGAGAGAAGGAGGCACAGAATCTGAAGCAGGCTCCAGGCTCTGAGCTGTTGGCACAGAGCCCGATGCGGTGCTTGAACTCATGATCCACAAGATCATGACCTGAGCCGAAGTCGGAAGCTCAACCACCTGAGCCCCCTAGGCACTGGAGATGGGGTCTTTATAGAGGAAGGAAGTTAAAGTGACCTCATTAGGGTGGGCCCCCATCTGACTTGTGTCCTTATAAAAGGGAAATTTGGACAGATGTACACAGAGAAGGAAGATGATATGAAGGCTCACAGGGAGAAGATGGCCATCGACAAGCCAAGGAGACAGGCCTGTGTAGATCCTTCCCTGGGCATCTCAGAAGGATCCAACCCTGCTGCCACCTTGATTTTAGATTTCCAGACCTAGGAGAGCAATGAGACCATCCGAGTCAAGAACTAAAGACAATGAATTTGTATTGTTTAAGGCACCCAGATGGTAGTCCTTTGTTACAGCAGCATCCCATCTAGGACATTAATCCACTTCCCAGCCCTGTCTACATAGCCATCATCACCCTGACAATGAAACCCGACAAAGGCATCACAAGAAAACTACACATCAATATCCTTTATAGATACAGACACACAAAACAGATCCTTAATAAAATACTAGAAACCTGAACCCCAGTAACATATTAAAACATGTTACAAATCATGGACAAGTAGAAAAATCAATGTAATATGCCATACTAATGGAATTAAGAACAAAAAAATCACATAACCATTTCACTAGATGTGAAAAAAAGCATGTGAAAAACCCAACACTTTGTCTTGATGAAAACAGAGGATAAATTAAGGATAGAAGGAAACTTCCTCAGCCTGATAAAGGGCGTGTACGAAATATCCCTATATAACATCATAATTGATGGTGAAAGACTGGATGCCCTTTTTCTAAGATGAAGAGGAGGACAAGAATGTCCATTCTCACCACCAAATTGTACTGGAGTTCTTCTAGCTTGAGCGACTCGGGAAGGAAAGAAAGAAAAGGCATCCAAATTGGGAAGGAAGAAGTAAGCTATCTCTGTTTACAGATGGCATGCTCTGTATATAGAAAATCCTAAGGACTCTGCTAAAAGATTAGAGCTAATAAATGAGGTCAGCAAGGCTTCAGGATAGAAGATCAATATATAAAAATCAGTTTTACTTCTTTTTAAAAAATTTTTTTAATGTTTTATTTATTTCTGAGAGAGAGAGAGACCGCGTAAGCAGGGGAGGGTCAGAGAGAGAGGGAGATACAGAATCTGAAATAGGCTCCAGGCTCTGAGCTGGCAGTCAGCACAGAGCCCGACACGGGGCTCGAACCCACGAACCCACGAACCATGAGATCATGACCTGAGCTGAAGTCGGACACTTAACCGACTAATTGTTAAGAAAACAATTCCATTAATAATATCATCAAAAATACAAAATACTTAAGAATAAATTTAACTCAAGAAACAAGAAAAATCTCAACTAAGCAATCTAACATTATACCTAAAGGAACTAGAAAAAGAACAAAGATAGCCCAAAGTGATCAGAACAGAAATGAAATGACATAGAGGCCAAACAAACAAATAGAAAATTTTTAAAAAATCAGTGAAACCAGGAAACCAGGAATTGGTTATTTGAAAAGATAAATAAAATTGATCAATCCTTAGCCAGACTCATCAAGAAGAAAAGAGAAAGGATGAAAATAAATAAAATCAGAAATGAATGAGAAATTACCAACTGACACTACAGAAATACAAGGGATTATAAGAAAATACTACAAAAAAATTATCTGCCAACAAACTGAACAACCTAAAAAAATGATTACATTCCTAGAAACATACAGTCTGTCAAACAGAATTAGGAAGAAATAGAAAATCTGATTCATTACTGATTACTAGTAATGAAATTAAAATGGTAATAAAAAAGAACTACCAAAAAATAAGGTCCAGGATCATATGGATTCACAAGTGAATTCTACAAAACATTTAAAGAAGAATTAATACCTATTGTCCTCAAACTATTCCCATAAAGATGAATACAATGCTTTGAAATACATTCTATGAGACCAGCATTACCCTGATACCAAAACTAACGAACCACAAAAACAGAAAGAAAGCTACAGGCCAATATCCCTAATGAACATAGATGCAAAAACTCAACAAAATATTAGCAAACTGCATTCAACAATACATCCACCACAATCAAGTGGGCTTTATTCCAGGATTGCAAAGATGGTTCAATATTTGCAAATTAATCAATGTAATACATCACATCAACAAAATGGATAAAAATCATATGACCATCTCAATAGATAGAGAAAAAGCACTTGACAAAATTCAACATCCATTCCTGATAAAAACTCTCAACAAAGTGGGTTTAGAGGGGCCATATCCCAACATAATAAAGGCCATATATGAAAAACTTACAGCTAACATCATATTCAAATAAAATATGATAGCAAAAACAGAAAGAAAAAAAAGATTTTCCTCTAAGGTCAGGAAGAAGACAAGAATGCCCACTCTCACCACTTTTATTCAGCTAGTACTGGAAGTCCTAGCCATCAGACAAGAAACCGGACAAGAAAAAGGAATTAAAGGCATCCAAATTGGTAAGGAAGAAGTGATACTGTCACTATTTGGAGATTTCATGATGCTATACATAGAAAATCCTAAAGACTCCACCAAAAAAAACCCTACTAGAAGTAATAAATAAATTCAATAAGGTTGTAGGATACAAAATACCCAGAAATCAAGTGTTTTGATATCCTAATAACAAAGTAATAGAAAGAGAAATTAAGAAAACAATCCCATTTACAATTGCACCAAAAATAATAAAATATCTGGGCATCAACTTAACCAACCAAATGAAAGTCTAAAATATAAAACACTGATAAAAAAAAATTGAAGACAACACAAACAGAAAGATATATCATGCTCATGGATTAGAAGAATTAATATTGTTAAAATGTCCATCCTACCGCAATAATCCTCAGATTCTATGCAATCCCTATCAAAATACGAACGCATGATCACGCAGTCAGTGGGTTCCAGCCCCGCATTGGACCCTGTGCTGACAGCTCAGAGCCTGGAGCCTGCTTCGGATTCTGTGTCTCCCTCTCTCTACCCTGCCCCTGCTTGCACTCTGTCTCTGTCTCAAAAATAAATAAACATTTTAAAAAATGTTTTTAAAGGAGAAGTGGCATCCATAGTGTTGTGAGGCACAGAGAGGCAGGCCTGGATGCTAAGGCAGCTGAGGCATTCCCTACAGAGTTCCAGAAGATCAGGGTTTCCGAGTGTTACCTGCAGGATCAAGTTTTCAACTGCGATTAGACAGGGCTTTTTTGGAAAAAGATGTCAAAGAGGACATCCATTACAAAAGACAATGCAATGCTTGGTCACAACCCCATGAAAGACCAACTTACCCTCTTCTTTGGTGCTAATTCAAGTGGGGATTTCAAAGTCAAGTCCCTGCTCATGTATCATTCCAAGAATCCATGAGCCTTCAAAAAATGCACGGCGCAGAAGAGCCGGTTAAATGTTATGTGAAGGTCCAACAGCAAGGCTTGGGTCCCTTGTATCTTGTTCGTTGATTGGTCCTACAGTGAAGAAATACCTTTTAGAAAAGAATCTGTCACTCAAAACCTTGCTGGCTATAGATAATGCTTCTGCTCATCTTCCAGTCTTTTAGGACAATTTACTGGAGGAATTCAAGTTCATTAAGATCAAGTTCCTTCCTCCCAACACCACTCCAATCCCCTAGCCCATGGAACAGCAGGTCATTTCAAACTTTTTTTTTTTCTAGGAGAGAGAGAGAGAGAGAGAGAGACAGCGTGAGCAGGGGAGGGTCAGAGAGAGAGGGAGTCACAGACTGAAACAGGCTCCAGGCTCCGAGCCGGCAGTCAGCACAGAGCCCGACGCGGGGCTCGAACCCAGGAACCGTGAGATCATGACCTAAGCGAAAGTCGGACGCTTAACCGACTAAGCCACCCAGGCGCCCCAAGTCATTTCAAACTTTAAAAGGCTTTACACCAAAGCACTATTTTGGTGATGCTTCAAGGTGACCAAAGGAACAAACCTTACCTTCCAAGAGTTTTGGAAAAATCATTTCCACATCGTGAACTGCCCGAAGATCATCAGTAAAGCCTGGGATGTGGTCACCAAGAGAACCCTCAGTTCTGCTTAGAGAAAACTGTGGCCTGATTGCATTCTTGAGTTCTTAGAGGGGCTTGCCATGAACAGAGGCACCAGTTGTCAATGAAATTATGTTTTTGGGGAAGACCATGGGACTGGGGATGAATGATGACATTCAAGAGCTAGTGGAGGAAGATAGCCAAGAGCTGACCACTGACAATTGATGGAGGAGATCTCGTCTGCAGAGAAGGAGGAGGAAAAAGGAGGGGGAATCCCTCACTTCAAATGAGATTAGAGAGATGTGTAAAATGTGGGAAACAGCACAAAATTTTGTAGAAAAGCACTGCCTGTACAAGGCTGTAGCAGTGCGAGCAATGGATCGGTTTAATAACAATGCAATGTCACATTTCCACGAAATCCTCAAAAGGAGGGAAAAGCAAGTGTCATTGGATAGGTTCCCTGTTAAAGTTGCACAAAAAAGAAAAAGATTCATAGAGAGTAGTGATTCCATTAGCGATAGTGAAAGTCGTCCTACTCAATAACCCTCCTCTCTTGTCTCCCTCACACCAGCCACGAAGGTTTTCAAAGGCAAGTGCAGGTTGTTTATTTTTCTTTGTATTTTGTATTTTTCTAATTATTTTGTATTATATTACAGTACTGTAATCATTTTATATGAATATTTTGGGGTTGTGGAACGAATCATCTGAGTTTCCATGATTTCTTATGGGGAAATTTGCTTTGATATACAAGTGCTTGGGATCACAAGCATGTTTCCAGAACGAATATGCCGGCAAGCCAAGGTTTTGCTGTATTTTTATTGATTATATTATTTTTAAAGTAGGCTCCATGCCTCGTGGGGCTTCAACTCACTGCCCTGAGATCAAAATTCAGATGCTCTACTGACTGAGCCACCTAGGTACCCCAATAGGTAAATTTTATGGTATGTGAATTACATCCAAACTAAAGGAAAGAAAGTGATTCAGAAGTAAATGTGAAGAAATTTTAAGAATACCTTAACTAATTTAATTAACATATATTCTCCTTACATGGATTCAGAAGAGCGATTTATAATGAAACTGCTCTTCAAGTAAATATTAAAAAATATGTTCACTGATAAGAAAGCATTGTCATTTCTTACTCTAAAGTAATTTGTCTTTTATTGCTCCACCAAAATCATGTTACATCTTCCATAGATAGCTTCTTAGACTCAATGGAATATGGCATGACCAGCATTGCAGATTACTGGGGAAAAGGGGATAATAATCAATGAGTGCTTCTTGGAAAATTGGTTACATATGTGGAGAAAAATCCCACTTCACACTATTTATTAAAATCAATTCCAGATAAAGACTCAAGCTTCAAAGGTAAAGGGTTAACACTCACAGGAGAAAGTACAGGACATCTTTATGAAAAAGGGGTAGAGAAAGGCTCTTCATCAAGACACAAAAGGCACTAAGCATAATAGAAAGCAATATAGTCAACTACATTAAAAACATTTTTAAAGCCACCGAATTGTACATGTTAAAATGGTGACCTTTATATTATGTGAATTTTAGCTCAGGAAAAATAACAAAACCTCTTGTTTATCAAAAGGCACCTTAAATAATATGAAATAATAACTATACTGGAATTAAAATAAAAAACTTAATTACTTAAAGTCTCATATTTTTTAAAACAAAGAGAAAATATATTTTGCAAAAACTAAAATCAATGTTTAAAAAATGACCCCCCAAAAGAAAACTGGAGAAAAGACATAAACAGGCAATTCATAGAAAAGGATAATATGGGGGGGAAATAAACCTATGAAGAGGAAATGAAAACGAAGGAAAATGCCAGTGAAGACGACAAAGAGCAAACCATTTACACTGAGCAGAGGTGGAAAATTAAGACGTCTGACAATTATTGGCACACATGTGGATCTGTGAAGGCTTTCATATTCTGCCAGGGATGGCCTAAATTGATGCAACAACTTTAGAAAACAACTTAGCACTATCTTGTACTGTCAAATATTTGCCCAAAGACTCTAATCCCCTCCACCCCCACCCCGCCTATACTTAGAAACATTTCTGTAGGTGTGCAACAGCAAACTACAGAAGAATTCATGGGCATTCTGGGAAGGCAGCAACCTTGGTGTTACAGCTGTGTAATCTCTCCAAATTCTCCATAAAGATACAGAGCAGCCAGGATTGCAAAACTAAGATCCCAAGGGCAATAATTATGACAGGCTATCACACAGATCCTGCGAATCTAAAACTCAACAAGTAGAGACACAGCCTAGCAGCTGAGTCAGAGGAAGCAACAGAGTATGTGACAGACCTATGAACTTCAACATAACCAATGGGCAACCATGGGAAAGCCAGTGGGCCAATTAGAGAAAGACACCTGACATGGGCAGGGATCTGCTTACTCTGACAGCCGGTGAACCCAAGGGGTGGAGTCTGGAGGTACCCGAGGAAGACTGACCCCAAAAAACACTTAGAACCGACCAGCCCAGGCTCCCCACCAGGACAAACCCCCAGCTGAGGAGCAACTGCTAGGAACAGAATCCAAACGGAGCAGGTCAGGAAATTAGAGAAAAGAAAGTGAAGAGGATCCAGGTGAAAGTAGGGGAGGCAGAGTCACTTGAAAAGTGAGGTGCCATAGTTCTTTACTACTTAACCCAAAGGACAGAAGGTGCTCTTAAGTTGTGAAATTAGAACAACTCTATTTTTTAAGTTTTTTAAAACTATTTATTTATTTTTGAGAAAGAGAAGAGAGACAGAGTACACACTGGGGAGGAGCAGAAAGAGGGAGACACGGAATCAGAAGCAGGCTCCAGGGTCTGAGCTGTCAGCACAGAGCCTGACGTGGGACTCGAACTCACAAACTGTGAGATCACAACCTGAGCTGAAGTCAGACACTTAACTGAGTGAGCCACCCAGGCGCCCCTAAAGTTTGTAATTCTGAGAGAGATCGCACCCCTGCGTGCACATACATGTGCAAAGTGGGGGAGTGGAAGAGAGAGGAAGAGAGAATCCCAGGCAGGCTCCACACTGTCAGCGCAGAGCCTGATGTGGGGCTCGAACTCGTGAACCATGTGATCATAACCTGAGCCAAAGTCAGATGCTTAACTGACTGAGCCACCCAGGCACCCCTAGAATAACTATTATATCTCCTTTCTAGAAGTTCCAGAAATCTAATATTATGTAAATGTAAGTCACAGTTAAGAAATCAAATCCCACGCTGTTATTCAAGCCAAAAGCAGAATAACACGCCTGCAGATGATGGAAGCATTCCAGAGACACGCACAGATGATAGCCGTAGCCTAATATTTCAACATGGCTAGAAGGAGGAGAGGAGATATAATGGGAGCCTATAGATTGAGAGAGATTTAAAAAGCACTTTAGGTCTCTCTCTCTCTCTCCTAGAAATAAATAAAAATATTAAAAAAAAAATAAAAAGCACTTTAGGAATATGGAAACCAACTTGACAATAAACTATTTTTAAAAAAATAAAACCACAGGCCATTATCACCTCCCCCCCCCCAAAAATCACTTTTGGGGCACCTGGGTGGCTCAG
>NW_027532589.1:4763786-4768734 GCF_008692635.1 Crocuta crocuta
TTAGAAACTGAGTGCCCAATCTTTGCTCAGGTCATGATCTCAAAGTTTGTGAGTTCGAGCCCCATTTTGGGCTCTGTGCTGACAGCTCAGAGCCTAGAGCCTGCTTTCGATTCTGTCTCTCTCTGTCTCTGCCTCTGCCCTGCTAGTGCTCTCTTTCTCTCTCAAAAATGAATAAACATAGAAAAAAAGTTTTAAATAAAAGACACTTTAAAAAAGAAAAAGCAGGGGCGCCTGGGTGGCTTAGTCGGTTAAGCGTCCGACTTTCGCTCAGGTCACGATCTCGCGGTTCGTGGGTTCGAGCCCCGCGTCGGGCTCTGTGCTGACTGCCAGCTCAGAGCCTGGAGCCTGTTTCAGTCTGTGACTCCCTCTCTCTTTGACCCTCCCCTGCTCACGCTGTCTCTCTCTCTCTCCTAGAAATAAATAAAAATATTAAAAAAAAGAAAACAGAAAAAGCAGGCAAAGCTAAATCGTAGCCTTTAGGAATGGTTGATAATTCAGCCAGAAGAGAGGTGTCCAGCACAAACATCAGGCAGGAGGAAGGAGAGCACCCTGTTTGGAAAAGGGAGCCTCTCCGGCTTGTGAGGTCGGAATCAGTTTCTTGCCCATGGGGGTGTTTAAACGCATTCCCTGGTTAATTCATTAACCTTCATTTTGTTTTATGCTAGATATACATGGATATGTGTGTGTGCATATAATGTTATTGTAACAACAAAACTTTTTGTAAAAAAGAATGTTCACAGAAGCATTATTCATAATTGCTCCCAAATGGAAACAACCCAAATACCACTGACAGGGGAATGCATGAATAAACTGCATGACTCAGATGATGGCTGAATATTCAGCAATGAAAATAAAACACCTATTGCTCCCGTGAAACTTAGAAACAAAATATAGACTGAAAAACACAAATAGTAAAAAAAGAAAAAAAAAAGGAAACAAACAAAAACGCCGCAGGATACCATTTTTTAAAAAGATTTTATTTTATTTTTTTTTGTAACTCATCTCTACACTCAGTGTGGGGCTCAAAATCACAGCCCTGAGACCAAGAGTCACACATTCCACCGATGGCGCCAGCCAGGCGCCCTAGAGGATACCGTTTTTAGAAACTTTAGAAACCAGGGCGCCTGGATGGCTTAGTGGGTTACGAGTCCGATTTTGGCTCAGGTCATGATCTCACAGTTCATGGGTTCGAGCCCCGCATCAGACTCTGTGCTGACAGCTAGCTCAGAGCCTGGAGCCTGCTTCAGATTCTGTACCTCCCTCTCTCCCTGACCCTCCCCTGCTCACACTGTCTCTCTCTCTCTCAGAAATAAATAAAACATTAAAAAATTAAAAAAAAAAACTTCAGAAACCGAGCACAACTATACAATACATTGTTTAGAGTATACATACATACAAGACTTTAAAAATTCTTTTTGGGGAGCGCCTGGGGGGGCTCAGTTGGCTAAGCATCCGACTGACTTCAGCTCAGGTCATGATCTTGCGGTTTTTGAGTTCAAGCCCAGCGTTGGGCTCTGTGCTGACCAATTAGAGCCTGGAGCCTGCTTCGGATTCTGTGTTCCCCCTCTCTCTCTGCTCCTCCCTCCACCCTCTCTCCCCCTACTCTGTCTCTTTTTCTCTCAAAAATAAATAAACATGAAAAAAATTTTAATAAAAATAAACACTCTTTTAGGGAAGCAAGGGTGATAAACAAAATCTAGGATGGAACACACACATATGGTATTTTTTAAACTACATTCTAAAGGGAAGAGAATGAGAAACCTAAAATTCAGGATGGTTTTTATTTCCAGAGGAGCAAGGAGGATGAGATAAGGTAGGCTCTCACGAACTTTCTTCTTAGGTTGTGTGGTGGCTTAGCAGTGTACCTCCCATTAGAGTTTATAATTTACAAATATGTTTTTTTGTGAAGTTTATCAGATCTCCATATGAAGAGGGAGACAATGAAAACATAATTCTCCCCTTTATCAGCCATTTGCTCATTCACTCGGCCACTCGACAAATAGTTGCTGTGTGTCTACCATATGCCAGGCACTGGGCGAGGTTCTAGGGCAGGGCCATGACTAGAGAAGACACTGGTGCTACCCCCTTAGGGTGCCCAACCTCTAAGGACTAGGGGTGGTGCTGAGCTTAAAGTGGCTTTTCAACATCCGCAGAAGAGCCAGGAGTATCCACAGTCAGCAAATCAGCGTCAGGATGAGTGTGAGAATAACAGCCAATACGGAATAGCAGAAAGGTCAGACTGACACTCCAAGTCAGCAGCTCCCCAACACTGCCGACTGGGATCCAAGAGGAAATTTCAATATTCTTAAAAAGAGAATACACGTGGGGTGCCTGGGTGGCTCAGCTGGTTAAACATATGACTGTAGATCTTGGCTCTGGTCATGATCTCACAGTTGAGAGTTCCAGCCCCGAGTAGGGCGAACCCAACGCTTACTTTTCTGGAAGAGAATGTAGGGAAGGTGAGCTCACTCTGTGATAACAAGTAACCGACAGTGTCACGGGGTGGTAGAGAACTTGCCTGGGGTCAGGGGCAGCACGGCCATCAGGGTGGACAAGTTCAGCAGCTTCTTCTCCTGGGCTGTGTCTCGGCTCAGCAGTGGGGGGTGAAAGCCACCACCCAGGCCGTTGTGACAATTACAGGAGGGAATCCATGGACGGTAAAGAAGAGACTGCCTGTAACAGAGCTCTGCTTGGCTCAGTTTCTGGCACCTAATAGCATCCGCGCGCGTACTGTCGCACGGGCGTGTGTATACGTGCGTCATGCATGCTTGCGCGTATTATCACAAATACAGCTAGTGCCGCAAGATGTCTCTGTTACAGCGTCAGCCTGCAAGGACTTTTGTCTGAAGCCCCAGGGGTCCTGTGGGTAGGGCGAGCTGTGTCCAAGGTCAGGTGCTTAATTGGCTAGGCTCTTCTTCCTTCAGTCGGCCAGGGAGCCAGCGCCCGCACTCATTGTACGCAGCTCCCCTTCGCCGTCTCCGCCATTCCAGACAGTGCCGGGCCCCTCACTGTCTTCATATCAATGTTTTTCTAAATTGACTCACTTTTCCCCTTGAATATATTAATGTTTAAAGCGCTCCTGTGGAGAAGCAGCAGAGCACAGAGGTGAAGAACACAGAGTCTAGGGCCAAGCCGTCGGGGTTGCAACACTGCCTTCGCCACTTCCGAGCCTGATTTAACCCGTTCGTGCCTCGGTTTCCCCATCTGTAAAATGAGGGTAAGCCTCGTTCTTATCACAGAGGTTTATAATTCGGTGATGAGAAGCACAGCGATCTCTCTTTAGAAGCATTTAAAACAAGACTTGCACAGAGAAAGTGCCATGAAAGTTTGCTAAGTAAGTGCCTCTAACGTCAGTGGGAAACTCAGCATCACTTTTGCCCTAAAGTCTTACATAAAATTTTAAAGATAAAAAACAAAATGGTGTTATTAACCCTTAGTGGGTTAAACACTTAGTGGAATAGCCCTGGTTTTCTTAAAAATGTAAACAGAGGGCGCCTGGGTGGCTCAGTCCATTCCGTGTCAGACTTTGGCTCAGGTCATGATTTCACAGTTCACGAGTTCGAGCCCAGTATCAGGCTCTGTACTGACAGCTCAGAGTCCAGAGCCTGCTTCGGATTCTGTCTCCCTCTCTCTCTGCCCCTCCCCTGCTCACACTCTGTCTCTGTCTCTCAAGAATAAATAAAACATTAAAAAAATGTTTTTAAAACACAGAGGAGGGCATGAGGCTAAGGAAACCTTCCAGACCTGCCAGCACACCGAGGCAGAAGTCCTGGAGGAGAAGTAATAAGACAAGAATAACTTTCTCACTGTCCTACCACCTGAAATCATCCCCTGCTGCGCTACGAGGAGGCTGCACCTACTCTGGAAAGTTCTGGAAAGGCCAATCGGATGGAAAAGACTGGGAAAGCGAGAGGCATCCCGAGGAGCACATATAAATGGAAAGAGACAGCAGGCACCCCTGCGTCGATCCATTTATCACAACCCCCCCTGAGTTGAGAGCAAAATATCTTATCCTGATAGGCTGGCTCCCATGCAGAGAATCTGTTCTCGCTTTGAATTGAAGTGTTATTGTACAAGGCGCTGCCAGGGGTACCGGCCCTCATCTGACTCCTCCTCTCCGGGTGGCTCCCCACTTCCCGGTAGGTGACTGCGGTGACAGCTCACAGGCAACTTGCCTCCTACTCTCTTTTGTGGGCAGAGCTGGCCCAATTGTCATGTATTTATTCTTCCAACCACGAGTGTCATCTGAGAGGGTGAGCAAGAGCCGTGGCACCCTGGCCCGTCCGCACCTCGCGTCCTGCGTGCGCCACCGTCAGTCTCTGCGGGCCCTGACCGACGGGGATGAGTACCCGCCGCAGCCGCCCTCCCGAGGACGATTAAGGGTGATGCTTAGAAAGCAGAGCTCCGTCCCCATCCCCGGAGGGAAGGTGCCACAGAGCCATCAACACACAGTTCTGCATAATCAGTTCAACACCAGAACAGCGAAAATGGGAAGGGAAGATGAAAAAATAATCCAGATTTCATAGCCCGGAGGGGTGTGATGGAATGGGAAATCCCGTGAAAGCCGGAAGCCCGGAGTCACAAAACACTCTCCTCGGAGTCTTTTAAAACCCCAAGGCAGAGGGAGGAATCCACATTCTTGGCCTTGGAAGAACCACCTTCAGTCCCTCTGAAAGACTACCCACTTGTGATGTTCTCGGTGGAGTCACTGCGGGGCTGGTCCACAGCCGAAGGGGGGAGGGGGGGAGGGGAGAGGAGAAGTTGAGCCCCCCTCTCCATCGCCACCCCCACCAAACCCTGGGGGTCTCTCTCCACAGGCCCCGTGGCGGGAGGCCCAGGAAGATGCTGGCAACCGTCTCCCTCCGGGCTTCAGCGGGCGGGGCGCCGGCGGTGGTCCCCAGGGGCAGCGTGGGCAAGTAGGGGATGGGGGGTGCACAGGGATTTGAAT
>NW_027532589.1:4768776-4813139 GCF_008692635.1 Crocuta crocuta
CCCCCAACTCGCCTGGGTGCCAGCCCCCCGGGGTTTACACTAGTGCTTCCTCCTCCTCTGTCCTTCCTCCGCACCTCCTTCTCGCTCTTTCTCCCCTTTCTCTTCTCCACGCCCCAGGTCTGTTTCAGTGCTTGAAGACCGAGACTGGGGGGGTTTCCCCACTTTGGGGTGCTATGATTGCCAAATGCAAAAATGAGAAATTGGGCTTTGACAGTGGGACTGAATCTCAGAAGCTGAGCCTTCCCAGAAAGTCCAGAATACAGGCTCCGTGTGAAATGCCCACCGACATTCAGGAGCACAGCGGAGACAGAGGTGGCAGCTGGTAGGACCCAGCTTTTCCACCCTGTCACGGGGATATGTCACCACAATAGCGCAGCAGCTGCGGACATCGTGCGGACGCCTCCTTTGAACCACACCCTTTTCTCCCTCCAGACACTGGGGTTCCCGGAAGCCCCCCACGATGAAGTGGAACCCAACTCCAGTTTCCCTATGCCTTCTCAGTCTTCATGACCAGAAGCACGCATCTCGCTAACATCTTATGGCCTTTCCAGAACTTTCCAGAGTATGTACAGCCCACCCCAAGTGTGTGCGCCAGGGGGTGATATCAGGTGGTAGCTAAGGAGTGTGTGTGTCCAGCTACCTACCCACCCCTGAGCCTTCCTGTGGACAGGCCCCTGCTAAGCACCTGACAGACACCCTGTTATTTAATCCGGATGACACCCCATAATTTTACAGATGAGGAAAATGAGGCTCAAAGTAAACTGAGCAGAGTCATAAAGACCCCAGAGGCTCTGTTCTTAACTACTGTGTCGCTGTGCACATAGAATTCCCAAAGAGGGGCCGTGGGTTAAGCATCTGACTGTAGACTTTGCTCAGGTCGTGATCTCACTGTTCGTGAGTTCGAGCCCCGCAGTGCAAGGCCTGCTTGGGATTCTCTCTCTGCGCCTCCCACCTGAAAATAAATGAATAAACTTGAAAAAAAAAAAAAGAAAAAGAATTCCCAAAGAGATTTCAGTGAATCACTGGGTTTGTGTGATACTCATTTAGGATCACTGTCAAATTACCTCCACCCTGAAAATATTGTCCCAGGTTTCTTCATGCTGTTACTACATGGAAACGCTGGGGTACATCAGCCTGTGTTCATTTGATATACTATGCCTTTTTTTTTTTTTTTGGCAATTTAACAGCTAAAATATTTTTCATGTTTCAAACTCAAATACGTGAACACAGATAAATAAATATACTGGAGGGATTTGCCAAGCGCATCTTAACAGTTAACAATTTTTTAAAGGATCTATCCCTGAATTTCACATGAATGAATCTAGATTTGAGTACCTATAGGTAGTGTAATGTGAAAGCCTCTAAAATTCTGAGTCTACGCTCTGTGATACTAGCTGTAGGGACCTTGGGCAGATTGGTGTGTGTGAGCCTCAGTCTTCCCATCTGTAAGGAGGGGATGCAATGTCTATGACCCAGGGTTGTCCCCAACATCAGATAAAGACACTCGTATACAAATAGCCCAATGCAGCCCCCACGCCACATCATTGCCCTATCTTTTCCTCCCCGGGTTTCCTTAAATAAGGGATACACATTTGTCTGCATAGCCTTCCTAAACTCTTAAAAATCAATAATTTCATCACACCTAATTCATGTATATATACATATATATATATAACACAATTATCCACTGCACATAAAGTCATGTGAAAAGGACGACACAGTACCTATCAAGTGACATTTTAGTTAACATGATAGAGTGCCACCGTCTTAGTACAAAGTGACCTTAACCGCTTTGGAAGTCCTTATTTTTCCTGTGACAAATCATACGATGAAGGGAGACCTTCATCAGGGTCATGTAATTCGTAAGGGCTTCTTTGGGAATATGTGCAGGCATCTTTGGGGACTTTGAAGGAAGAGTCTCAGTAATTGGTTTTAATGAGGCTTTTCCTCCCCCACAGGACCTACCTTGCTTCCCTTTTTATGTGTCAAGTCCTCAAGGGCGGGGACCACATTTTCTCTTTTGTACCCCCTAACCCAGCCGACTCAAATCAACAAATACATTTTAAACAGAGAGCGCAGATCCAACACTATGTCAGGACATGGAGAGAATATAAAAGATGCAGAAAACTGTGGTCCTGGCTGTGAGGCACACATAATCTCTTCAGGCAATTCTAGCACTGCCTGAGTTATCTGGATATTATTGCTGGTACGTGTGAGGTCCTTAATATAAGTTCCAGAAAGCCCAATAGCTTTTAGAAGATTAGATGACGCAACAGGGAAAGTGAATCCATTCATTCACGTGCAAACCAATAGACCTCTACGTTTAAGAGGCCCTGATATGTGCCAAGCAGTGGGGCTCCCACAGTGAATGAGACTGGATCCCCAAACTTGCAGACAGCCCCGTCTTGTGGCGAGGATCGACACATAGAAAAGCGAGGCGACAGCGTGTTGTTAAGTGCTGTGAAGGACTGGCCGGGACATGGTGGGGGCACAGAGGACAGCAGAATTGAGGCCAGTGGCTGTGAAGCGCTGGGACAGGAGGCTCAGAGAGGATCTTAGAGACAGGTGATTTTTGACTGTCCCCCGAGATGAATGGCAGGCTGGGGGAGAGGGGCGGGGCATTCCAGGAAGCAGTGTGAGAAGCCTGAGGTGTGTCCAGAGAGAGTAGGTGGTGGGGACAGAGGGGCGCGCTGGGAGAGACACAGGGGTCGCCAAATCACTAGCAAGAGAAAAGGCTGGAGAGGTGTTTTGCGACTAAACCACGAAGTCCCCAGTGTCGTGCTAGAGCAGGCACTTTATCCTGAAGGAAATGGGGACCCATCGGGTGGTTTTACACGGTGGGGGACAGAGGGCACCTGGGTGGCTTGGTCGGTTGAGCGTCCGACTTCAGCTCAGATCATGATCTAACGGTTGGTGGGTTTGAGCCCCGCATTGGGGTGCTCGCTGCCATCAGCTCAGAGCCCCCTTTGGATCCTCTGTCCCCCTCTCTCTCTGCCCCTCACCTGTTCTCTCTCAAAAATGAAAAAACATTTTTAAAAAATAAACAGCAGGGACACAGACTAGCTTTTTTCTAAAAAAGAGATCTGTCTCGCAGCAAGTGTGAAGGACGGACCTGATGGATGAGAGTCTGTGGATAAGGACACCAGACAGGAGAGTGTCTCAGTGGCCACGATGAGAAATGACGAGGGCCCAAATCAGGACAAGAGCCACAGAAAGAGAAGCAGAGGGCCTTCTCCGGCAGTGTTAATTCCAGGAATTCTGAGCTGACTCATCCTGAGGAGGCATCAGAAAGCAGTGAGAAGCAAAGAAGATATCACTCATGGCAGCCACCATTGGGAATTTTTTTTAGCACACCCAGTGAGTAGAAGAAGGTTCCCTTTTACCCTTAGGGTCCTTCCTGCCTTCCTTACAAAGATAGTGTGGTAGTTGGCTGTGAGCAGGGCTCTCCATGCCCCCTCCATGCCCACGAGTGCACACCCTTTCAGAAGGCGCTGGAAGGATGGCTAATCACATATTTTTTCATAGGAGCTGAGATACACAGTTGAAAACAAGGGAAATTTCATCTTTTGTTCAGAAGAACAAACAAGACTATGACCTTGAAGATCTGTAAAGGGGACACGATGTTGTTCAAAGACATTAAGGATCTTTTTGATTACTTGAAGTTTTTTTTTTTAATTTATGTATTTATTCTGAGAGAGAGTGTGTGTGTGCATGTACAAACGTGAGTGGGAAAAGTGGAGAAAGGGAGAAAGAGACAGAGAATTCAAAGTAGGCTCCATGCTGACAGCACAGAGCCCAACGTGGGGCTCAAACCCATGAATTGTGAGATCGTGACCTGAGCCAAAACCAAGAGCAGGATGCTCAACTGACCGAGCCACTCAGGCACCCCTGATTATTTGAGTTTTTAATTAAATATGTGCTATGACATTCTGTTGGTTATGGAGGAAATTAATTTCCCCAAAAGCCATTCTAGGAAATAATAATCCTCTTTTCACTCGTAAAAAGGGAGGTGAGGGTTATCCAGATTTTGTGCTTTTTTCAAAAATAAAATGGCACTGTTCTCTCTTCAATTCCAATTTCTTGTGCTAGTAGAGCTGTACTTCAGTGAGTTAAGTTGGTAGAGTAATTTAGACTGTATACATATTTCCCTCAAACATCCAGAAATGAGGTCCCAAAATGAATCTACGGTGACAGATCAGGACAGTGGCTGCTGGCAGTGGAGAGGCAGGGAGGGGACCAGAAGGGGACATGAAGGAATGTTCTGAGGTGATGGGCATGGTCTGTAAAGACACAGATTGGCATGCAGGTTAGACGTTTGTCACACTCATGGACCTCTACACTTAAGACCTTCACAAATTAATGTATATAAATTTTACTTCAATTCTCTTGAAGGAAGGAGGGAGGGAAACTTCCAATTAAACACAACTGAATGACCATATTTCCAGTATCTCCTCCGCTGGAAACCTATGAAAAGGGGAATAAAAGGATTACATAGATAACAAGCCCTTGAAGACAGAGAGACTTTCCATTTTGGAGATGGAGAGTGGACAGAGAAGTAAGGATTGCCAAAGAAGGGTTGAGTGGGAAGAAGTTCCAAGTGCTCACGGAAAGTGACGTCCCTAAGAAACTGGTTCATTCATCCTTCTAAAACCTGGGGCCCTGAGGCCACCCCCAGGCAGGAGACTGGAGGTTTATTCTATTGGCTCTGGGACCTGGAGCCTCATGGAGAAATTGGTCTCATCCAAGCACAGAGCACCTGTCTGGGGCTTTAAACATAGGAAGCTTGAATATAAGTGGACGGACAGTTAGGGAATGCTCTACAGTCAACCAAAGAACCCAAAGCCAACAACTGGGAAAAGGAATGCAGAGAAAACAGAAACAATATGAGGAGCAGAATAAAACATTTAAATAAAATGTTTTAATATTTTATTTAAAATTATTTTAAAAATTAATATTTTTAGAGATGAAAGAGAAGATATCATACCCATAAAATAAGGAAAGGATGCTATAGAAAATAGAGAATAAGAAAAGAAATTGAAAATATGATAGCAGAAATATTTAAAAATAGAAAAATAAGGGGGCGGCAGAGTAGGTTAAGTTGGTTAAGCGTCCAACTCTTGACTTCACTTCAGGGCATGATCTCAAGGTTCATGAGTTCGAGTCCCATGTCAGGCTCTGCACTGACAGTGTGGAGCCTGCTTGGGATTCTTTCTCTCTCTCTGCCCCTCCTCTGCTCTCTCTAAAAATAAGTAAACATTTTTTTTTTAAAAAAATAGAAAAACAGTAAGATAGAACTGAGTAAACTTCCCAGGGAGGAAAACCAAAAGATAAAAGTTAAAGACTCAGAACAATCTTGGGAGTCTAATATCTGATTAACAGAAATGCCAAAGAGAACAGATGAAACAGAGAAGACAGAAATCACCAAAGAGCCTATACAAGAAAACTTCCCCAAACTGAGTTTGCAAATTAAAAGTATCTCCCAAATACCCTGCCCCCCAAATCTAAAACACACCCTTCACCAAAGAGAGAAGAGTTAGATTAGGAAACAGTGGTAGAAGTCTTAGTATGAATGTTTTTTTTTAACGTGGTAAGAAATTACACATATTTTTTTAATAAAAAAAAGAGGGGTGGGTTCTTTTGACAATTTGGAAGTAGAATTTCATTCTGTTCTCCATTTTTATTAAATTATCCTTTTGGTTGGTAACAGAAACTGAACGGCTACATTGTCCTTCCTTAAATATTCAATTGGGACAACCCTAGTATGTTTTATATGAATTTGTGATTATGAACACATGTATGAAAGAAATTTCCTTCCTTCCTTCCTTCCTTCCTGTTTTTATTTAAATTCCAGTTAGTTAACATACAGTGTAATATTAGTTTCAGGTATACATCCTATCCTATTTCTTTCTTTTTTTAACTCTGATTCCAGGTCTCCATCTGGCTTGAAATTCAATCTCAGGCATTAATTGACCAGTCTTATCTCTACCGGAAGGTTAGGTAAAGGTCCTGGGGCACAGTATTCCAGGATTCTCTTTCAGTCATCAGTCCCCGGTGGCTTTCCCCAAGGTGCCTACAGTCACTATCCATGTGGTCCCGAGAAGCGAGCAATATGGCGGCTCTCTGCAGAACGGAGGCCCGGGGTCTTGAGTAGCGTGGGAGGGCTTGCCCGGTTAGGGGTAGCTATTTTCTTCCCAGAACACCCCAAACTGCTGGTGGTAGAACCTGCCCCGTGGAATCAGTCCAGCCCCTCAGCCTGCCCCTCCTTCCCCACCTTTTCCTCCATCGCAAGGATTATGGCAAAATCTGCCTGACCGGCTAAGGCTCCAGGAAAGACTGAAGGAACCTGCCGTCGAACCACTTCTGCTTCCAGTCTTAAAGCAGCCCCTGGGATAAAACACCAAAGAGACTGACTGCCTTGGGATGACAGGAGAAAAGAATACAGAGGCTCACATACAAATTCCTGTCTCAGTAAACCCCTCTGTCCCCTTGGTCCAGAAACCTGAGGAAGGCCCGTTAACAGAACCTCTGCACGCAGGTCTCAACATGTTTCTGCCACGTATGGGAGACCTGAGACCACAGACTGCTCATGAGGCCACGTGAGCCCCATTCTGTCCCGGGGGGGTGGGGGTGGGGGCAGTGGCTGTAACCGTTTGGAAAAGGAAGAGCTGGGAAGGAGTTGGGGAGCTCCCACCCAATGCAGGCTTTCCCAGGACTGTCACACAACCAAGTCTCTCCCTGGCATCTTGGCAAGTGTCCCCAGCTATGGTGTGTGCATTAAAGAGCCAAGTGGCACTGACAGGACAGGGGACCGCAATTAGACCCCAGGAGAGTCCCCAAAGCTATACAGAGACCCGGCCACGTCAGGCCCTGCCCTCCGCCCTAATGTTCTTCCGTCGGCCAGACTCGAGCTGAATCATGATGAGACATGCGAGGAAGTTCTGCACTGTGGCAGGCTGCTTCTTTATTCTGTTCACCGCCTCAAAGCTGTATTTCTTTATTTAATAATCTAGAAGTAAACACAGGGCTTTTTGTAAACTACTCAAAGGGTTAACGGTATTGCCTTGTCACTTGTGATACTTCCAGCCTCCAGAAGGGACGAGGCACTACCTCGTGCAAAGCCACGGCCACGTCCCTGAGGTGGGAGTCACTCTGCTTCCAAAGCTCCGGGCCCTGCCGCAAACCCACCTTGTCACACGGCCCAAGGATCGCTCCCAAGCCTCTCTGCTGAGCACAACGTCTTCTCTAACATCACGGGTTTGGAAAGGGATTTGTTTAAGCACCTAAGCTCAGCTAAACAAAGGAAGTGGCACATAATGCAGTAGACTTGGAAGCCTGAACAAAGGATCTATTAAAACTAGCTTGCCAACCTTCAATCTTTAGCTTTCAAAAGTAATGCCCGACAGATAAGCAGGGGCATTTGCCAAAGCGTTAATGCACTGTTGGTATTCACTTCAGAAACAAGTGCGATTATTGACGTCTCACTGATTATGGTGAGGTGTCGGTTTGGAAGTAATTAGGCACGGACTTTTGAAAGAAATCTGAGTTTTAGGCACTAGCAATCCCACGATCGCTTTTAAACAGGAGTACAACATTCCGTACCGTTTACAGGCTGGAGGCTTTGACTTTCAGCTAAAGGGCTCCAGGGCTCCAGGCTGATCTGACAGGTGGACAAATCTCCCCACTAAAGCACAGTCACTGACGAATGCTCAGCCCTCTCGCCCTTGAGACTCTGAGGCCTGGGCAGACTCTGCTGACACCTGGTGGCAGACGGCGAGTCCAAGGCTGATTTCCCGCCACCTGACCTGCTGCCTGGATGTCTGGTCTGTAATGAATACCTGCTAAAACAGCAGGTGAGGTGTGTTTTGGAGGAAGAGCTGCTCTACAGGATATAGAGATTAACAGCCAGGCATTAGGACCACTGAAGAAGTCTGCACGGGTACTGAGAATAGTCTTCCCAAAGATATTTGCCTGAACAACCTCTGAATCTGCTTTTGCATGTGTTCATTGTACCACTCTCAGCCTGTTCCTGTTTTAAGCAAGTTATGCCCAGAGAACACCGAAAGGAATGGCCTTATTCTTACAAAAAGGAAGTTTAAATGGTTCTGCCGTTGTTAATGAACCCTAATTGGGAAAAGTTCCAACCAGAAGAAAGAGGACATGTACCGGAAACATTTGGCTGGTAACACACCAAGTGTAGGCTGCATCCAAGGGCAAGGCACCGAAGGAAAGGGAACGGGAGGGAAGATTTTTGTGGAAAATGAAAGCTCCCTGGGTCCCAGGAGCTGGCAGGCACAGGTGGACCGGAGAGAACTGACAAGCGGTATGAAATATTTGAGTTGTAGGAAAAGGTCTGGGTTTACTTCCCAATGTGTGTGTGTGTGTGTGTGTGTGTGTGTGTGTGAGGGAGAGAGAGAGAGAGAGAGAGAAAGCACTTGTACACACGAGCAAGTGGGAGAGGGGCAGAGGGAGCAAGAAGGAGAAGAAAAATCTTACGCAGGCTCCATGCCGAGCGCTAAGTCCTACATGGGGCTCGATCTCACCAGCCTGAGATCATGACTTGAGGTGAAATCAAGAATCTGATGCTTAATCGATGGAGCCACCCAAGCGCCCCACTTCCCAATGTTTGACGTGGGGTAACCTTTCATTCTGTGCCTAAACCTTCCCTCTGTGCAAGACCAATGTGACCATCGTCCCCAAAATAGAGTATGTCTGTGCCAGGCACTGACCAAAACCTCGGAGCCCTCCTGTGAAGTTGGAGCTATTATGCCCATTTAATGGGGAAAGAAACTGAGACGCAGGGAGACTGGGTGGCTGGCCCACGGTCACACCCCCAACTAGGGACACTGTGTGCATTCTTCCAACCAAGGGCTCTCTGCCTCCAAAACCCATCCTCTTCTCCCCTCCCCCACGCCCGCCGAAACCAAACACCGGGAGAGAAATAGTTCCAATACGTGCCCAAGCGCACCAGTGGCCGTTTTGAATTTGTGTCATTTCAAATGTCACCGCAAGTTCGCTTTTGAGACAAGCAACTTTGCTTTAAGGCAAGTGGGGGCGGGGGCCGGGGGGAGATCCTGCTATAATTTGTACAGTTGCTGGATCCACTGTTCAGTTTCCGCAGAAACAGAGTACAGCTTCCCACGGACAGTTCACGCAGACACAAGTGACAGTCTAGGACATCTACCTTGCCTACTGTGAATAACCACCACGGCGCTTTTTCCAGATGGTAAAGGGCCCTCACGCAGGGCACAGGCTCGCCTCCGGGCACGCACAGAAGGACCTGGCGGAGGTACAACAGCAGGTATGACAGCACCCAGCATCAGACCGATAAAAACTAATTGCGGATGAGATTTTTAGACTCATTTCCTCAGTTCCATTTGAAATACGGATGCGCTGCTGGCTGCTGACCGATTACGGTCTATATCCGCGTATAAGCACGGATGACCATTCTTCAAGTGCAGAAGCTTCTAGGGTTTATCCAACCCACACGGGTCTCCTCTGCTATGAAATGAGCTGCAAGAATCCGTAATGGTTCACTTTAAGGTTCAAATACAATCTCAAAGTCATTCATCCGTTCAAGAAATATTTATGCTGCCCCAACTAAGGGCCACAGACTGTTCGATACACTGGAGGCATTCTAATAGCAGGAGACAGACCGGAAAAAGATTTTTTTTTTTACAGTCAGACAGGCAGGGAGCACTGCAGGGGGCGAGGCACTTGCTATTTTATGTAGAGTGAATGGGGAAGTCTTCTTTAACAGCATGTATGCAGCCACCTGACAAAAACAGGGGCAACTCACAAAAATAACTAGGAGAAAAGGCATTGCAGGCAAAAGGAAGAGCAAGTGCAAAGGCCCTGGGGTATAAGTGTGTTTGGCATGCACTAGGAAGAGAAGCAAGCCCAAAATGGCTGGAGAGAGAGAGGTGAGATGCTGATTGAAGTCACATAAGCGGTAGGGGCTGATCACAGAGGACCTTGCAAATCTCAGCAAGAGATTGGCTTTTTTCCTGAGCAAAGCATGACAGAATTTATGTTCTAGAACCTTAAAGCAAACCTTTACAGATTCTTGCAGCCCATTTCATAGCAGAGGAGACCCGTGTGGACTGGATAAACTCTAGAAGCTTCTGCACTTGAAGAATGGTGATCTACGCTTACATGCAGATGTAGACTGTAATCGGTCAGCAGTCTAGAACTCTGACTGCTGGTGGGGACTGTAGCCGGGCAGGAGTAGGAGGGGGGAGCCCAGTTAGAAGGCTCTTGCAATAATTCAGGTGAGAGACGGTGGTGCCTCGGACCAGGCAGCAGCCGGGGAAAAAGCAAGTCAAGGTTGAAACAAACAGTGCTGGCTGATGGACGGATACGGGCTGTAAGAGGAAGAAGAAAAACATCTCCAAAGCTTCTGGCCTACACAAGCGGATGAGAGTTCTTTCCTTTGGTGGGGAAGACTGAGGGGTGACCGGTGAGGGGAGAAAGCTCAGAAGCTTGTTTTCTGACTGTGAGAGTCTGAGATGTCTATTAGATGACTCACCACCTTACTGGAGATGTAGGGTGGCCAGTTAGAGGTACGAGCGTGGGGCTCAGGGGGAAGCTCGGGGCTGTGGGGGAAAATCAAGAGTCCACAGCACACAGTTGGTGTTGAAAGCTGTGAGATGCATGAGCTCATCAAGGGGGTAGATGCAGCTAGAGAAGCCAGAGGGACCCGGCATTCCAGTGTTGGAGGAGGTGAGGAAGGACGGGCGAAGGAAATGAGGTTGAGTGGCCAGTAGAGCACGGGGAAGCCACACGCAAGAGGCAAGGGTTTGCAAGGAGGAAGGTGTCCTTGGTTCTGTGTCAAATGTGTCCGACAGGCTAACTTGAACACGGAGAATCATATTCCTCTGTCACTGGTGGTTCCCCTGACTGGTGCTGTCTCAGGAGACCGAGGGGGACAGAGGCCCACAGGAGAGAGTTCAAGAGAAGATGAGATGTGGGAAAAGGAGGGTGTGGATAATTCCATTAAGGGACTGTGTTAGCGGGAAGATAGGCGACAGCCCAGCACGTTCACACGCCGGTGGGAATGACTCGGAGGAGGGGGAGGACAGCACACAGGTCGTACTCAGGGGTGGGGGCTGGGAGGGATGCCTGGATGGAGGACAGACTTGGAAAGGAGCACTGCCGGCTCACCACCGTCACAAGCAGGGGGACACGGTAGTGCAGCAGGAGCGAGCCACCTGCCGGTGGCCTCTGTCTTCTCAGTGAAATAGGAAGCAGGGGCGGGGGCAGCCCTCACCGAGAAGAAGAGAGGTCAGGGTCAGGGTCGAGGGCCAAGGAGAACGTCCCCTGGAGGACAAAGGAACTGGGGCTGTGCAGAGCTGCAGGGCAGCGTTAGGAACTTACTGGAGCCTGACACTCACGAGCCAAAGGTTGGTCAGTCCACATGTTTGCATGCAGCCATTCGGGCACAGAGTGGGATTAATCCTGGGGGGCAGTGGGGACTGAGGAGGACTGGAGAATCTCAGATGAGGGGGAGGGACAGTGAAATGGTGGTAGGGGTTGTGAACTCGAGGCCCGGTGAGGCTGAAGAACTGCTGAGGGGGTGGGCACTGGAGGGAGAGGCAGGGAAGGGCATGAGGCCGTGGTTGGCGAATGGGAGGCATGGCTATGAAGACCGTATTGTATACGGGGGTGTGGTTACTGACGATGACCATGGCTGAGGAGTGACCATGGGAGCAGGTGGCTGAGATGGAGTACGTGATCAGCACATGGCAGTCAGGCTGGGCAGTGGCCTGAGAGCCCCAGAGCAGTACTGGGGAGGCAAGGGTGAGCGAGGAGCTCAGATGGTGAAGGAAGTGGGGGAGAGGGGCACAGCCATGGGCCTGCAGGCGTCTGCATCGGGGGTGGGGAGGTAGGCAGTGCAGAGTCTGACAGCATTAGGAGCAGAGTTGGGAGTTATGGGGAGCAGGAAGGGCAAGGATTAGGAAATTAATTGGCTTTTGCTAAACAGAATTCAGCACTGAAGGACAGAAGAGAGCCTTTGATCTCTCTGGGTCTTACTTCCCACCACATGAGAAACGGAGGGGAAAGATGCCCTCATCGCTCCTCTTCCTTACCACTCGCCTTAGCCCTGGTAAAGAACCAGAACCTTCCATGTGCTCTGAGCACAGGGACATCACCCTTGGCAGTGGCGTCTTCCTCTGGGTATCAGATTTAACAGGAACGAGGCGAAAACCAAAAGCCCTGTGACATTATCTGGGACCTGAGCTGGGTTTTCTCCACCTCGAGTCTCCTACCTGCTCAACGACATCACGCGCTGACTACTTACTTCCGCGAGGTGCCGGGAGCACCCGACAGAGCAGGGTCACTGCTCTCCAGAACCACACGCCGGAGCAGCAGCACACGAATCCTGTGTGCACACGACATAATCCTCTCGCTGGCTCAGCGATCAAAAAGTGAGTCTGCGAAGGCCATTATATGGAGGCAATGTAAGTAGGCCAACTCCAAGTGCACACTGGCGGCTTGGTGGGGAAGCCTGGTGTCAGGTCGGATTCACTGAATAAACAGACCTCCTTTGATGGAGGGAACGACACAACTGTGTTCTCCCCTATCCCCGAACTCCCCTCCCATAAACAGTGAAAGGTGGAGGGTGGCAATGAGTTCGACGGTGTGGGTCCAATGTGCAAGATGGGTGCCGCGCAGGCCTCCGGAACCCAGGACCCACCACCTTGACGGTGGAGCTCAAAGTGTTAGCCTCCAGCCGATTATGCAACTATGCTGCTAACATGGGTGACTTTTGCTAACTTGAGGAATGAGAAGCGTTCTGAGGAAAATGAGGGACGCAGCGAGCGACCAGGAACCAGAGCCCCGGCCCCAGCACGCAGGCCCACACAACGAAGGATGGATGACAGGGGTTGGTACCTCAAGCACCGTCATCCTCACGCTTCTCTTTCCGCTGCAGGTGCAAGCCCACAATCTCAGACACCCCCTCCTCGTCTGCACGGGCGGAGGCAGTTTTCCAAAGGGGCCCAGGCACAGCCACCTCTCTGGGTGTCCCAGTGAGGTGAGAACAGCACCCCATCTCCTGTCTGCGTCTGGAAGAGGCAGGAAGAAAAGGCAAGTGGAACAGCTTTACTAAGGAAAAAGCTCCTCAAACGCACGTACAGAGAGACCTGGCTGTTTAGTGGGACCAGAGCCTATACATTCCTGTGGCACAAGAACACTGAAAAGGGCACAGAACCATGGAGAAGGGGTGCCAACCAATGACAAAGAGGCAACGTCACCTGGCCTGTGGTCGACACCCTTGCTACCGTGTTTCTCCAAGGGCCAGACGCCCCTTGTTTCCTAAGACTGGCTCAGGGTGGTGTCTAGAGCCAAAAGAAACCTGCTCTTCGAGTTCTCAGATATTAGGTCTTGGGCAAGTGTCTTCATGTCTGACAGCATCAAGGTTCTTGGTACCAAAATAAAGCTGATGCTACTGCAGCGCTCATAATAAGCATCATAAGACACTGGGCACTTACCTTTGTGTTGGGTCCTAGGGGCCCGGGGGGCAATGTCTCACTCAATCCCCAAACTCCGTGAGGGGGGCACTGTCTTCTCATTGCACACAGGGGGCTGCTCCGAGTCCTTTCCAACTTGAAGACTTAATGAGATGATACTTAAAACACATCCAGTGTCCGTCACATAGTGATGATTCAAAAGGAAAGGGAAACTCCTCAACTGTACTTAAGAGAATGAGAACATTTTAAATATCAAATAACAATGCTTCGGAATGCGTGTTTAAGTAATGAGGTATACGCAGAAAAAAGTATGAGGTATCAGGCTACGTGGAGGAAGGAGCTTAGAAGAAGGGGGTTTTTACTTTACCTTAAAAGTTAGTTGCTTTTAACAGGCAGATGTTACCTGTATAACGTAAAACATACCAAAATGGTCAGAAACACTAAAAAACCCTACAGAGAAGAAATATGCCAAAATGGAGATTAATGGCAACTGCCTAATGGGTTTTTTTCTTCCCCCTTGCTTCTTTTAATTTTTTAAAATGATTTTTTTTTTAAGCAGGCTTCACGCCCAGCGTGGGGCCAGAACTCACAACCCTGAGATCAAGACCTGAGCTGAGATCAAGAGTCAGCCACCTAACCAACTGAGCCACCCAGGCACCCCTGCTTCCTTTGATTTCTATACAGGTATTAGTTATTACTAATTCTTAACACAAATACAATCTCCTTATAAATATTACAGGCTTTTACAACCTTCACCTCTCCATTGTAGTCCCCTCCCCAGAGGTAATTGGAGTTACCAGTTTGATGTATATGCTTTTGTGCATATGTATATATAAATATACAATGTGTATATTCATGTATCTGTACATATATACACACATTGTCGGTAGTATTTTGTCCCTTTAAACAAATGGCATCACAGTTTGAGTCCCTCTGCAATTCCATCCACAAGCTGTCCCGAAGATGGTCCCGTGTCAACAAATAATACATATGTCCCTCATTGGTTCAGATTAAGTAGTTGAGACTATGGATACACTGCCCTTTGTTTACTCTGCCATTGACTTTAATTAGGTTGTTTACAAGTGTTTTTCTACTGCAAATAACACTGCAGCAGAATCCCTTATAAATGCTTCCTCTGCAAGCATGAGAGTGTTTCCCTGAGACAGACTGTAGGAAGTAGAACTTCTGGCTCAGTGGAAACTGCACTTTTGTTATTTTAATACATCCCACACCTAAGGGACTATACACGGATTTCTACTCCCACGTCACTGCCAATATTTATTGCCCAACCCTTTTTACTGTTTGCCAACTTGACAGATGAAAATGTATCTTTTTGTTTCGAATTTCCTTGAGTAACAGGATGTGCACCTTTTTACACGTTTATAAGTCGTACAGGTTTCCTTTCTCATGAGCTCCTTCTCCATAAAATGTGTGCTTCTGCTGCATGTCTGTCCATTTCTCATGGAGTTACTATAATAACAGTCATTCACAGATTCTGGAAACGAATCCTTGGTCTATGTAAAAATTTTTTGTCATGTTTATTTTTGAGAGAGGGGGCAGGGCAGAGAGAGAAGGAGAGACAGAATCCCAAGCAGGCTCCATGCTATCAGTGCAGAGCTGGACTTGGGGCTCGATCTCACTAACTCAGTGTAATATCATGACCTGAGCCTAAATCAAGTCAGACACTTAACCGACTGAGCCACCCAGGAGTCCCATACTTTGTCTACTAAAAGTGCAAATATAGGTCATGATCTCACAATTGGTGGTTTTGAGCCTCACATTGGGCTCCGTGCTGACAGCTCAGAGCCTGGAGCCTGCTTCAGATTCTGTGTCTCCCTGTCTCTCTCTGCCCCTTCCCTGCTCACATTCTTTCTCTCTCTCAAAAATAAAAACATTAAAAAAAATTTTAATAAGTGCAAGTAGTTCCTCCCGTTTGTCTTTCAACCTTTTTTTGGGTGGGGGGAAGGAGTTAGAGTTAGTTTTCATAGAGATATATAAAATTTAGAAAATTATCTAGCAAAGTATTTGTATTTCGTGTGTTAAGGACTTTTCTATTCCATGGTTATAAATATAATCCATACTTTTTTTCTAATAAGCTCATCATCTTGTTTTTCATGCCTAGTGATTTAATCCATTTGAAATGTTTGTGAATGGTAGGAAGCAGGACCCTAAATCATTTTTTAATGCCAAGCCAGGTGCTAAATATCCTTCTTCTCTTACAAATACCTTTATTATATACTATGTTTCCATATACATTAGTTTTATTTGCTATTCTTTTCTTTTTAAAATTTTCACTGTTTCATTTTTGAGAGAGAGAGAGAGAGAGAGAGAGAGAGGCAAAGCAGGGAGAGAATCTGAAGCAGGCTCCAGGCTCCAAACTGTCAGCACAGAGCCTGATGTGGGGATCAAACTTATGAATCGCGAGATCATGACCTGAGCTGAAGTCAGATGCTTAACCAACTGAACCACCCAGGCACCCCTATTTGCTATTCTAGTGCTTTTTTTTTTCTATTTCCGTATCACTCCCCAGCTGTTTTAATGACCACACCTTTAAAACATATTTTGACACCTGGTAGGTAATCCCCCTTTCTTTTTGCTTTCTCAGTTCATCTTGGCTCTTCTTGCACATTTCCTTTTCCAAATAAATCTTTAAATCGATCCTTTGGGGTTTGATGGAGGTTGCACTAAATTACAGATTCAGTATAAATCTGTCTTTACTACACCAGCGCTTCTAACTATGAACAGGTGATCCCTCTTCACTTAGGTCTTTTATATTTTCTAGTAATGTTGTGTGCACAGGTCCCTGTAGGCTCATTATCGGGTGCTCTGGAAGTCTCTTATTCCATCTCCTAATGTGTCACATGCTCCGCTTGGGATCCTGTTGTCTGCAAAGGGATGGTTTACCTCCTGCTCTCCACTATCTGTGCTCCTTATCACTTTTATTGTACTGTCTACAAAGAGACCCGCAGGACAATTCTGAATAGTCCCGGCCACAGCCGCCATCTTGGTCCTGTACCCTCTCTACTAGGTCTGCCTAGAACACTTCTCCAGCAGGCAGGTTCTCTGTGGGTAACTTCTTTAAGTGAGGGGCACATCTGGGGCGCCTGGGTGGCTCCGACGGTTAAGCATCTGACTTTGATTCAGGTCATGAACACATGGTTCATGGGTTTGAGCCCTGCATCGGGCTTTATGCTGACAGCCAGCTCAGAGCCTGGAGCCTGCTTCAGATTCTGTGTCTCCCTCTCTCTCTGACCCTCCCCTGCTCACGCTCTCTCTCTCTTTCTCTTTCTCTCAGAAATAAATAAAACATTAAAAACAATTTTTTTTAAGTGAAGGGCACATCCTCTTCCCGCTCAGGGTTGAAGGTCATCAAATCCTTTTTGGGCATCTATTGAGAGAAGTGTAACTTCTTTCTCCTTTAATCTATAGATTTTGTGAATTACTTTGATAGGTTTTCTGTAGTTTTGAACCAATCGCCCATTCCTGGTAGAAGCCCTCTTCAGTCATAATATATTTCTAAATCATTTTTTAAAATTTATTTGTTTTTGAGAAAGAGAGAGACAGAGTAAAGCGGGGGAGGATCAGAGAGAGAGAGGGAGACACAGAATCTGAAGCAGGCTCCAGGCTCCCACCTGTCAGCACAGAGCCCAATGCGGGGCTCAAACCCACGAACCGTGAGATCATGACCTGAGCCGAAGTCAGACGCTCAACTGACTGAGCCACCCGGGCACCACAGTCATAATATATTTCTAGTTTTGATTTTCTCACCTGTGTTTAGGACTATATGTAACTGTCTAAGAAGGAAAATACACACTGAAATAAAGGGTTTTGCATGCATCTTTCTGTATTATTTGTTAAAAAAGAAAATACACAGGTAAAAGATAGGCTTCATTTTTCTTAGAAAAGAAAAACTTGCGTGTCAACAGAGTGTTTGCCAAATGAGCAAACGGAATGTGCTATAACCTGTTCTTCTCACTAAACTCCCTATTTGGGTCAACTGTCCTGGCCATGAAGCCAGCCACTCACTCCGGCGAGACTCACCAAAGCCCCTACTCCTCCTTCTGCTACCCCCTCCACACGCAGCCCTCCCCAAGTCCTGGGACTCTACCAGTCACTCCACCCCACACCTCTAGCCGGAGGCCACAGGGCTGACAGGGCGAGGTCAGGACTTCAAGATACGTGCAGCTACAATCCCACTGCACACGACTGCATCGTTACGTCTCTGGGCCCCAACCTCTTTATCCTAAATAGATCAGATACTGTCAAGACTGAAGAGCTGTGGTAAAAAGTAAATGAGGTAATAACATAGGAAAAGTACCTGACGTGCCGCTTGCCATGTAACGCGTGACCAAATGTCAACGCTCTCTGGCAGGCAAGTCTCCTCCCCTCTCCCTCCCCTGTGCCATGCCGGGACATCAGGCCTTCCCGTCTTCGCCCGGCCCACAACAACCGTCTTTCTGCCCTCTAGACGCTACTGTCAAAACATAAATCTTTCAGGGCGCCTGGGTGGCTTAGTCGGTTAAGCTTCCGACTTTCGCTTAGGTCATGATCTCGCGGTTCGTGGGTTCGAGCCCCGCGTCGGGCTCTGTGCTGACTGCCCGCTCAGAGCCTGGAGCCTGTTTCAGTCTGTGACTCCCTCTCTCTCTGGCCCTCCCCTGCTCACGCTGTCTCTCTCTCTCTCTCCCCTAGAAATAAATAAAACATTAAAAAAAATAAAAAAAAAAACACAAAAAAACATAAATCTTTCTAAAACACAAATCTAGTCCTGTAGTCTATCTGTCTCAATCTTTCCCTTGGCTCCCTACTGCCTTCTAGATAAAGCTCCAGCTCCTTAGCGTGATAGATAAAGCCTCGCTCAACCTCCCTTCTGGCCTTATGTTTCTCCACTCTGGTGCAAGGGCTTTCCACGCCGGCACACGGAAATCTGCAACTCCACAGCACTTTGCCTTTACATATGCTGCTCCCTCTTCCTAAAAGCTTTTCCCTTATTTTCTACTAAGCAAAAATTCCTATTCAATCTTTTAAGAAAAAGCTTGACTGATACTTCTTTTAAAATAAAAATTAACCCCAGGGCGCCTGGGTGGCTCAGTCGGTTAAGTGTTCAACTCTTGTTTTCGGCTCAGGTCATGATCGCTGTTTGTGCGATGGAGCCCCTGTGTCGGGCCTGCTTGGGATTCTCTCTCTCCCGCTCTCTCTGCCCCTCCCCGGCTCCCTCTCCTCTCTCTCTCTCTCTCTCAAAATAAATAAATAAAAATAAAAATAAAAATCAATCCCACACAGAATGTAGAATTAACTACCCCATCATCAATACTTCCATAGCAGCTTCCACTGCTATTGTATTAAAATTCCTTGCTTAGATATCTTTCCCTCCTTGCTGAGGCAAAAACTCTGTCTTATTTGTTAACTCCCCAGAAGCCGGGGTCATGGGTCCATTCAGCCCTTTTTTAATGAATGAAACCATGAATCAACTTTCTCTTTTAAACAAGGCTCTACTAAATCTTTCAACAAAGCCCCCCAAAACCTTATTTTGATTATGTTAACCAGACTTTCAAAGCTGATTTTTTTAACCTCTACCACAAGGAACCATTTTGTCCTACTAGCAAAACTTAAGAGCTCTTGGGATAATTCTAGGGCCACCAACCTCGTAGGAGTTCTGATTGGATACACATGCTGTCTGAGGGGCCCCCCGGAAATCAGGACTCTTCAGGAAGTGGTAGTGGCCATTATCGGGAATCCGGAGTATGCTATTATTCTGAAAAAAATGTACCTTCCATGACTTAGACTTGTTCTCAATGAACGATTTTCTTCCCTAAGTGCAAACATCCTGTACCTTTTCTCTCCAAAGAAATGGGTTTGGTTCTATTATATTCTGCTCCTGAAGTGAGGAAACACAGCTCAGGGGGGAAAAAAATCAGCCATGTTATTTGTGTGGGCTGAAATATGAAAAGAAAAGAAACCCTCTTACATCAGAAAACCTCTCATAAGAAACACATCATCTCTGCTAAACCCAAACCAGTAACAGTCCACAGAGGCTCTAGTAGAAACCATAGAGAAAAATACAAAAGGAACAGAATGACCTCAGTCGTTTGTTCTTTTTTTATTTAAAAAATTGTTTTTAAATTTATTATTTGAGAGAGAGAGCGAGCGAGTGGGCACATACAAGAGAACATCTGCATGAGGGAAGGGAGGGGGGGGGGGGGGGGGGGGAGAATCCCAAGCAGGCTCCTTCTGTCAGCACAGAGCCTGACATGGGGCTTGATCTCACAAACCATGAGATCATGACCTGAGCTGAAATCAAGAGTTGGACGCTTAACTGACCAAGCCACCCAGGTGCCTCATCTTATAATCTTTTTAAAGAACCCAACATTCAGGGCGCCTGGGTGGCTTAGTCGGTTGAGCGTCCGACTTTCGCTCAGGTCATGATCTCACGGTTCGTGGGTTCGGGCCCCGTGTCGGGCTCTGTGCTGACTGCCAGCTCAGAGCCTGGAGCCTGTTTCAGTCTGTGACTCTCTCTCTCTCTCTGACCCTCCCCTGCTCATGCTGTCTCTCTCTCTCCTAGAAATAAATTAAAAAAAAAAAACAAACATTAAAGAACCCAACATTCAAGCCACCCAAATAATCCCTAATTTCAGACTAGAGAACCAATATTCTATGATGAGTTTTGGATACCCATTTCTTTCACTTAAAAAAAAATTTTTTCTCATAAATAAATATATTATTTTACAACTAGAAAGAAAGAAAAAGTGCAGACCTGCAGACAGAGAAAACACGATAGACTTCAGCTCAAAGAGCACAGCCTGAGATTAATTTTTTTAAGTTTATTTGTCAATTTCAAAAACTCACTAGTAAAGAGCTTACGACAGGTATGCAAAAAGGAAGCCCCCAAAGGGTTTTCACCAGGAGGAAATGGGATTAGCTTTGTAGTTCTTATAATCTTCTTCACAGAAGAATGCAATTTCAGTTTCATGAGCTGGAAAAAAAAAAAAAAAAGACAATGGAAAAAATGTTAATGTAAAATTAGATTTTAAGCAAGTATTAAAATCCGTATTACTCTGATGCAGTGTTTCAGATGCCTAAAGTGAGAAAAATGAGCTACTTGTTTGGTTTCACATTTCATCAAATCAACAAGAAGTATTGTTTGCTGTTGTAAGAATTTCAAACTCAAATAATTTAAAAGTAAAAAGAAAAATAACCAAAAAAAACAACAACTAAAAACAAGAATTAGTACAAGACTCTGGTTTCCAGGAAACCATAAAAGTGTTCATGTTATAGTCCTTTTATCAGTCCTAGAAAATTAACGTTTTTTCCCCCCAAATTTGCTGCCTAGTTACTGAAGGGGGAGGAAGAAGGCCTTTTTTTTCTGTCTCTGAAATTAGCCTGTAGGTATAATAATTTAATACTTAGAGGATCAGTAGAATACTTTACAGATCACTTTACATTCTCCCTCATGACCCATCAAAATATGTGTCTGAAGAAGTTAATTTTTTGCCTGCTTATGACTAATTCATGAGGCTTCAACAATATGCAAAGTGAAAGACACAAATTGGCTTCTACCGCAATACCTTCAAACACCTCTAATTATTCACAGGGGATACGGCACAGCTAAAGGACCCACAGAGGGGCAGAGCAGTCACATTCTTTCAACCCAGCAGGTCAAGGACTCCGTCTTCTAAAACAATAAGTCAGCAACATTATTTATTCAGACTGGAGACAAATCTGATGGAAAGCCTTCCAATTATTAAACATGCAATTCTTTAAGGTGTGTGCCAACAAGTTCCACATTTATTTTTTAAATTAAACCAGAAGTTAATACAGTCTGCTCAGCTTTTACAGAAAGAGCAAAAGGGCCTTCAGAATTTCAACAAGAAAACAGACAAGATTATTTGTAATGAATACTGATCACTCAATTAACATACCCTCTCAAAACAGACAAGTAAAACTCTTCAAGCCAAATAAATAGGATAATAGGGAAAGATGCCAGGGATTAACACCCCCGGGTCTCTTAGTTTACCAAACTCATCTCATCGCTAGAATTTATCACAAAAGAATGAAATTAAGGAGCTTAGCATGGCACTTCAGAAAAAAAATTTTTTTTTCTTTTTGCTGGTCTTAAGAATATTGAATTTATTGTTTCTCAATCATAAGTTACCCATGCTCATTACAGAAAATACAGAAATGTTGAAAGGAGAAAATAAAGATACCTATAGGCTCAGGTCCTCACTCCAGTCCTACTGCATCTTCGAGATTAAATGACCTTGATGAAAACTGGATTGCAATCCAGGCACAATGAGCCTGGGGGTGGGGGTTGGGAGGTGGGCCGAGAGAAACCTAGAATCTGTGAGGAGGGGCTGTAAACAATTGAACCAAGGGCAAACTGGAGGCTCACGTACAACTACATTTTATAGGAAAACAGCATTTTAAAAAATGGCGAAAAGACTCTGCACTTGGAATCAGCAAAATGTTGAAAAGGGGGCTTCGGAAAATTCGGTATTCAAAGGGAAGATGTTTTGAGGTCTGTCCTTTATATAAAAAGCTCCTGGAGGTTCCTTTTTGGAAGTGAAACAAGCCCAAAGGTAGACCTGTATCACCTGCAAGGGATTCTAATCATCCTTCAAATGGAGAATGAGCCAAAAAGCACGCTCTTCTTACTAATCACAATGCAGAGTTTTATCTAGGATGTGCTATTTACATACAGAACTTTACATAGTGCTTTGCCCACACAGCACTTTGCTCAATACACACTAACTGTAATTATGATTTTCACTTACTGCAGTTGACATTTATCTGTACCCCTTTAGAGAAACGAATGCGTCGTATAGTTAGCTTTTCAGTACAGTAATAACAGGTTCAGAATAAGCTGATGTAAAGAAGGGATTGACAAAGCCTTTTTGTTTTGACACACAGGTTTTCTCGGGTTTAATAAACTTCTAGATCAATTCACTAGTTATCTAAAATATGCCATCTCTTATAACACAGGCTCAAAATGAGATCCTCCTAAGATCAAGATTCTATTCTCAGATGAATACTTTTTCTTAAAACAAAACAAACAAACAAACAAACAAAAACAAGACTGACAAACGGATTAAACTCAAAAACTTCAGACTGGTGAAACTGATAACCTTAGGAAACTGGAAAACAACACACAAATTCAAAACGGGTTACTGGGAACATTCGAAAGAAGACATAAAATGTTTTTCAAGCTGTAGTAACCTGGTCCTCAAACAAAATGGAATGTTTAAAAAAAAAAATCTGTAAAATTCTGTTGGAAATGTTTGAGACAATGAGCTCCTCTACGGATGCTGCAAATTTACCCGTCAATTAAAATGAAAACAAATTACAAAAGGTTTTCAAGACCTCTACATAATCAACCTTTCGCATCATTGTCCCTTAAACTCTTGCTTCCCCAATTCTATTTCAAATGGCTTCAGAAGAACCCTCGGGGAGGCTACTGTGTGCCAGTCCCCCAGGGCACCTGATTTTAAATTAAATGTGCTGCAGGCAACAAGGCACTGGGGTGAAGAGAGCCTTGGCAAACGGATCTGAAATGAATGTAGAATCTAAAATCCAATAAATACATTGCCAGTTCATCCTTTGTCTTCCCATCAAATGAAATCAAGTAAGAACCTTCAAATACCGCGCGCCATTTTAAGACGGACGTTCAAGTTTGCTGAAATAAACACGAGCCAGGACACTCAAACTTTGAAAATGAAACGAATGACTAGGTCATGCATCCAAACAGGTCAGACACCGTGTACATACGTGCTTAAAAGGGAAATAATGATGACTTGAAAGAAAAGAATGTGAGAAAGGCCAATTTTGAATGTGAAATCTCAAGAGAAAGTCAAGGCAATCTACTTAAGCTCCTTAACTAGCTTATTTCAAAAAACTCACCTATGGATGAGGATTTACAGCACAGTTTGAAACTCCCTAGCCTGTGCTGGTCAGCGCCGAGCAGGCATAAGGCACAGAAACTGGCAACATGGAGACCTGTGCACTGACTCTGTGGCACAGATAATTAATGATCGGGGCAGTAAGTAATGTGACAGTCATTGCAGATTATTGACAATAAAAAAAAAATACAGGAAGAACGAGGTTTGGTTTCTGCAGCAACTGGAGACCAAAAGGACCAAGGTTTTGCCCTCTCTCCTAGTCCAGGAATATATCTTATGCTCCCAAGGCTCACAAAATCCCAACCTACAAATCATTCAAAACTGTGCTCACAGCTGTTATATTTCTAACTTTGCACCAAAGGGACCCGACAGAAAGTTCCCAAGCACAGTGGTTTTTATTTCATATCTGCTTCAAGAGTCTGGTTTTTTGTTTCCTTTGGAGTTTTTTTGTTTGTTTTGAAATCAGCTGGCAGAGGATTTCAAACTACGGTTTGAAGAAAACGAACAGAAAAATAAATCTGACCTTTGACAGCCGGCGCACAGGCCTGGGATTCCCACAACGGCGAGGGGAGGGTCAAGAGTGCAGAACAGTCCAGACCTACCACCCACTTCCCTGAGCACCGGCCTATCACCATGTTGATGTTTAAAGGGAAGAACAGCCCCCTTCCCACGCTGTCAAGGGAGGAAAGCACGTCTGCCCTAAGATGCTACTACTCGAAAGGGACGCAGACCTTCAGGAAACACAAATCAAACACGAGCCCAATGAAGAAGGGGAGCCAAAGAATCCCACAGTATCAGCTGCACATCTGAGATCATCAGAAGGTGCCGGGCACAAAGTCAGGGGTCTGGTGGCGGGCAGAAGGCAAGAGCTGACCCGCAAAAGGAAATCAGACTGCCAGGGAGCTTTGGAACGATGACGGGATCTGATTTTACACAGTCTTCCCTCAGATCGGCACTGACGGCGTAGCCCACCGTATCTTGTTTTAAAGTATTTCCAGCAAAACACAACTGGTTGAAAAGCGTTACCCGGCCCCCATTTTTCTTTCCTAAGGAAAGAGGATTCAAAGGATGATAGTGGTAGAAGGTCGCCAAAGGAAAGGGATAAAATAACACTCCCAGAATACTCACGTGCAAATTTACCACTTAGGGGAACCAATGCATAAAAACCACAATCATTAATAACAAGGTAGCAATCGTTAAGTTACAAATAACCGTTCTAAGGAAAGCTTTCTTCTTCCTTCCAAAAAGCAAATCTTTTGGCTCCTGTCTTTTTAGCTCTGAGTCCGCAAGCGAAACTTGGCCCTGACGTCAGGCGCGGAATATACAATCGGGGTCTGCAATGCAGATGAAAAGCCAGAGCAGAAGCTGGAGAATTTCTCTGTGAGAAAAGGGATCTTCAAATAAGTTTGTTCCCCTAATTTCCTCCCTTCACAGTCCTTCGTTCCCTTTCACGAATTCTGCAGAAAAGTCATAATGATAGATTTGTTACATTGGCACTATTCCCATGGCAACCGGCTGTGATGGTAAAGTGACAGTTCTAGAGAGAGATCAAGTGGTAAAAAGCGAGGGTGATGACTTCGAAGTTTTCTCTGAAACATTTTAAAAACCTAACCAGACACGGCACCGAGGGAGGGGAAATTCCCTAGAGGAGTCACACACTTCAAGTGTCGTTTTTACAACTTCACTTCCACTTGGAATTTTTGGTTGCTCTCCAGGGCCGTCACCTCCTTCCCCAAGGGGTACAGCTACACGGCCCCAGGCAACACGGAGGGCCCCTCGGGACAGGAAAGCCACGGCAGCAGGCTGGGCCTGGCTTCACCCCCGAGCAGGGCTGTGGGTTTGCGAGGTTCTTGTACCACCCTGGAGCCTGTGAAGAGGATCCGGTTCTCCTCAAAGGCCTATGGCCTTAAAACAAGAATGACAAAAAGATGGACCGGATGCTGACCTTCACAGATGGTTCATTACATGAGTCTGAATTTTTAAAAATTTTTATTATTTGCTTATTTATTTTTGAGAGAGAGAGCGAGAGAGCGAGAGAGAGAGAGAGAGAGAGAGAGAGAGAGAGAGAGCATGCTTGAGCAAGGGAGGGGCNTATATATTTTATATAAAACATTTATATAAAAAAAAAGATATATGTATATATTTTTTAACCCCACCACCCCTTTAAAGGCACATCTCAACTTCCAGGGAGTCACAGAGTTTGAGGAAGCATACTCCCGCTGGCCTGGTAACAGATACAGGACAAAGTGTAGGAGCGAGAAAGTCTCACTGGCCAAATTGACCTTCAGGAAGTTAGAGGTAATAGACATTGCCAACAGTAGTACAAAAGAGTATCCACTTCCCAACCTTCTCTGAGATACTACCACTTTTCTTCAGGCCTGCTAGTCTTGAAACTACTACTTGTCAGGGGGCCTGGGTGGCTCAGTCGGTTGAGCTTCCGACCTCGGCTCAGGTCATGATCTCACGGTTCATGGGTTCGAGCGCCGCGTCGGGCTCTGTGCTGACAGCTCAGAGCCTGGAGNCTCATCACCACCACCACCATCACCACCACCACCACCACCATCATCCTCATCACCACCACCACCATCATCATCATCACCACCACCATCATCATCATCACCACCACCACCATCATCATCACCACCNTCATGCTCTGTCTCTCTCTCAAAAATAAACATTTAAAAACATGTTTTTTAATGTTTAAAAAAAGTAAAAAATAATAAATTAGTACTTGTCCAAGGTCACCCAGTCAGTAAGTGGCAGATCAGGTCATAAATCCAAGCACTCTGGCTTCAGGGTCTAATTCTTAACCACTAGACTGGTATTTACTACATAAAAGAGCATCTATCCTCATGTGTATTTCTCTCAGGACTAATAAGGCGGAACTATTTTTATGTTAGCCATTCCTTCCATCAGTAGGACTTATCTTTTTCAAGCTAATTATAAGAGCTTTTGATCCATTCAGACTAATAACTTTTTTGTTATATACAAAGTAGTTTTTCACAGTTCGGTGTTTCTGCTTTAACTCTGTTTACAATTTTTAGTTTTTACCTGGTCAAATCTATCATTTCTCCCAGCTTTATCCCTCTTCCTTCAAAGTCATGCTTGGAGAGAGCTCTTCTCCCCGAGATTATAAAGTTACTAAGCTACATTTTTAAAAAAATTTTGTTTTCACATTGAGACATTTAATCAATCTACAATTTAGTTTGGAATAAAGGCTGATATAAGGATTTAAATTTTATCTTCCCAAATGCTTTGGCAATGGGCTTGACATCATTTTCCAACGAATCCACTCTTTCTCCACTTTTTTGAGATGTCAAAACTCTATCATATGGCAAACTCTTACTTTTTTTTTTAGTTTATTTCTGATCTTTTCCACGAAGCTTTCAATCCGTACATCAATATCACACCGGTCTGTTATAATAATTGCAGCTTTATGCTTTACCAACAAGCAGGGCTAACTTCTAGGTGCTGCGTGCGTCAATAACACCAGTGCCACTTGCTGTGGTAATTTAATAGCATTTGAAGAAATAAATGCCAAAATAAAAATGGTGTCTTCAAACAATAGCAATCGTCCCTATTTAGAATATGAAAAAACACTTAATCTAGTAATAGTGTCAACAAACAAGGAAAGTCAGTCTAAGATTTTGTAACATGTTATTCAAAATCTTATTTAAATTAGAAGCGATGTCAGGAACTTGCCTCAACCACACAGCTCATTCAAACTGAATTCCTGACATATGTCACTAAAATGATTCAAGAGAACACCTGTCCAAAAAAACATAAAGCTTCCTAACAGGGACCTCACTTAGAGTACCCCTTACCCAATACGTGTAAATAATTATCAAGGAAGTGTGATCGGTGCTATTTCCACTGACCACAGAGGTATGTCAGAGGCAGAGTCCTTTAACTGCTTACACTCTGAAAATCTTCACTCCTACGGCCAGATAATCCTTAGGTGTATATACACAGAATTAGAGTGACATCTAATGGTCACAAAACATGTCACACGGTATTTCTTTAAAACAACTGCACGCCTATTCTAGGTTGAAGAGCCAAGTGGGGCCCCTTTCCAACCGCACACACCAGGCTCCTGCTTGAAATTCCACGGCTCGGCAGGCCCAGAGTGATCCAGAAGCCTGTAAGAAACTGCGCTGCACCTTATACAAACAACATCTTACTTCATTATTCCACATTAGTTCTACCAGGTCCGTTTCTCTCGAGCCATCAGTTCAAATGATGCTGATAAGAGTAAGTAGGTTATTAAGTGAGTAATAACCTGTCAATCACTTAAAATAACTCTCGGCAGAATTCTGAGCATACCTGCCGAGAAGAACTATTTGCATTCTGCACATTTGGAGAGCAGCTATCTCCTGCCCTCAGTCAAATGATCTGAATGTACATCACCCTCGTCCTCATCTGAATAATTATCAGGGAGTGTAAAGAGCAGCGAGGGTAGCATTTGCTTTGCGCTGAGTTATCCAAACATCATCAGCCAGGCATCAGCAGAGAGGCTGGGGGAGTGAGCGCCCCTCCAGCACCGCATGGCCCCCTTCGCTCACCAATCCCAGCGGCTTGCAGCGTGCTGTCTTCCTTCAGCAGGAGTCTGTCGTCATCTTCCAGACTCAACACGAGCTCATTCGTCTGGAAAGAAAGAAAACCTGCATCTTATCAGTACTTCTAGGTGCTTCTTTGTATTTGGTCAGACTTGTCAAAGACACAGGATTGTTACTCTGGGTCACGGCAATAAGCGAAGTCACATGCCGCTCCCATCACTGTCAGGGCAGAAGCACACAGATGGGAGCACCCATTACGTTCGCTCGCTCCACAGGGGCTAGGGGAGCACAGGGCTTTGGTGCCGGGTCCGGATTAAAAAGTGGTCTCCACCAATGCCCTGCTGTGTGCTCTCAACAGACTCCACAGCCTCTCTGAGACTTAGTTTCCCCCTTTATAGAAAAGGGAAGAGGAATGAATCTTCTCTTTTGCCCTGAGGTGAGGATGACATGAGATAAAACCATCAATACAGTGTCCGTCACAGAGCAAAGACTCTCCATGTTCACTGCTGCTATTCTGTTGTTGCTGTCATCATTATCATCATCGTCACCTCATCCTCACAGTATTCCAGGAATCACAGTATTCCACCATCACCACCACCACCATCCTCATCATCTCCACCACCACCACCACCACCACCACCACCATCATCCTCATCACCATCATCGTCATCATCATCACCACCATCCTCATCATCACCACCAGCACCATCCTCATCATCACCACCAGCACCATCCTCATCATCACCAACAGCACCATCACCATCATCATCCTCATCACCACCATAATCACCATCATCATCATCCTCATCATCACCATCATCATCATCTCATCACCACCACCACCATCATCCTCATCTTCATCACCATCACCATCATCACCACCAACAACACCACCACCATCACCACCACCACCACAACCACCACCACCACCATAATCCTCATCATCACCATCATCACCACCATCACCACCACCATCATCCTCATCACCACCACCACCATCACCACCACCACCACCACCATCATCCTCATCACCACCACCACCATCATCATCACCACCACCACCATCATCATCATCACCACCACCACCATCATCATCACCACCACCACCACTACCACTACCATCATCCTCATCATCATTACACCACCACCATCACCATCCTCATCACCACCACCATCATCATCATCATCATCTCATCCTCACAGTATTTCAGGAGACAGAGAGGTTAAGAAACAGACCCAGAGGACCTGGAACTGAAGCCTGAGCTCTGACCATCTTGACTTCAGGAAGAAACAAGCTCACCTCCACGTATCTAAAAACCTTGTCCTACCTAGTAAACATGTGCTCCCATGTCATGGTAACTTGATCCCATGTCATATTGACTGTAACCTTTCACGATGAGGTTTCAGGTGGCAGTGGATGAGTCTGTCCTCCAATGATTTTTTTTACAAATCCAGTTAAATATTATAACTATAGGAGAAGACTTTGAATTGATATCTGCCCCGAAAAAGCACACAGAGTTGAAGGCACAGTCCACTTGTCAACCAGAATGAAGCTGCTTAGCAACACAATCTATTTCTAGAATATGGTTAAGAAGGAGAGTCAACAGAGAGGTCACTCCAGCAGCCAGAAGAGAAGGCCCAGAAGCCATGCTCCACAGTTCACAACTTTACCTACTAGAGAGCAAGGGGCTTGATCTCCAGAGCACAGAGATTAAATGGAGGGAGGGAGAGGTGTTATTTTAAAAAATCATTTTAGAATAGGTAATGCATACTCACAATACAAAATTCTCCAAGTACATATGGATGGAGTGTCAAGTGCGTCTCCTTCCAATCCCGATCTACCAGGTGCCTAGTTCTCCTCCAAATAACTTCTGCTAATTCTGGTATATCCTTCCAGAGACTGCCTCTGTGTATGTTCACGCAGGCAGAAAAGCGCGTGCAAACTTTGTCAAACAAATAACAGCATACTGTATGCTATATGCTAACACTTTGCTTTGTTCTCTTAAAATATAGCTTAAAACCATTCAACCTTGGAACACGACCAATCGCAGAAAGTACCTGTTTCCCACACCCCCTCTGTTATCAACACCGTCTGATCTTTGGCAACCTAACTGATGAAGCTTACGTGCAGTCTTAATTTGTATTTACTTTGAGTAAAGTCATAAATATTTGTTTCTTTCATGAACTCGAAGGATAATTTTTTTAAAAAACACTTTATTTTTAAGTAATCTCTCTACCCAACATGGGACTTGAACTCACAACCCCAAGATCAAGAGTTACATGCTCTTCTGGGTAAGCCAGCCAGATACCTCTCAAATGATAATTTTTAATGGAATTGTAATGTTTTATATATATATAATATATATATAATATATATATAATATATGATATATATTAAGNAAATTTGCTCTAATTTTCCTTCCTTCCTTGATTTTTCTTTTCTTTTAATTTTTTTTTAACGTGTATTCATTTTTGAAAGACGGAGAGAGAAAGAGCATTAGTGGGGGGGGGGGGGGGNAGGGCTTGAACTCACAAGCTGTGAGATCATGACCTGAGCTGACGTCAGACGTCCAACTGACTGAGCCACCCAGGTGTCCCTCCTTGATTTTTCTTATAATGTTTTTTTTCCTAGTAAAAGGTGTTGAATGCCTGTTGAATAAATACATGAAGTAAAATTAGCCATTTTCCTTACAGTTTCTGGGTTTCCTGTACCTTACTCAGAAAGACCTTCATTCTAAGATTACTTCTAAAATTTCATGTTTTCTTCAAATGTGTTCATCAATTTCATTGTTTTAGACTTTTCCTTATGGAGAACCTTAAACATACAGTGTATACAGAACAGCATCCCAAACCTTCCATGTACCCATCCCCCGGCCAAACAACTGATTTACGCACGTTCAATCTGCTCCATCTCCGTTCTCACCTGTGGGCTCTACTGTCACACTTATGCCATGAAGCCAATGGATATTTACTTCGGCATAAGGAAAAGAATATGAATTCAATTTAACCATTTTCTGGATGTCTCCCCAGTTGTCCCAGTAATATTTCCTGAACCTTCCATATTTTCTCAATAGCTTTGAAAGATCATATTGACTATACCTAAATTTTTTTTTATTTTTTTAATGTTTTATTTATTTCTAGGAGAGAGAGAGAGAGACAGCATGAACAGGGGAGGGTCAGAGAGAGAGGGAGTCACAGACTGAAACAGGCTCCAGGCTCTGAGCTGGCAGTCAGCACAGAGCCCGACGTGGGGCTCGAACCCACGAACCGCGAGATCATGACCTGAGCGAAAGTCGGACGCTCAACCGACTAAGCCACCCAGGCGCCCCTGACTATACCTAAATTCTTATACATATTTGGGTCTATTTCTGGACTTTTAACTCTGTGCCGTTGAACTAACATTTCATGTGACAGTTACCACACTGTTTTAATTACTTTAATCATACGGCTAATATATATCAGGGTCGGCCACTCTTCTTTCTCTTCTTTTTCCTAACTATTCTTATTTACTTTTTGCATATTAGTATGATAATCAGCTTTAATTCATATACATATACACAACTGCCACTGTATTTTATTGGGGTGGCATTAAATTCACACATTTAACGAAGAGAAAAGAGAGATCTTCAAGCTGGTGCGTCTTCCCACCCAAATACCCTAAGCATTTCCATTTAAGTCTTATGTTGGATCCCTTTTGGCTTGTCTATTTTTTTGTTAAATTGAGGTAGAATTTCACATAAATAAAATGCAAAGATCTTCAGGGGAGTTCAGTTCAGTGGATCTGGACAACTGAATAACCCTCACTAGCATTTTGAAGTTTTCTTCTTAAATATCTTGCACATTTCTTATAAAATTTCTTTCAGGGTATGACTTCTTCCTCTCCTAAACTTTTAAAAACAGTAGCTATCTGATTTCCAAACTCTTAAAGCAGAAGAAATTAAGAGTTTTTATTTAAAAAAATTTTAATGTTTATTTATTTTTGAATTTATTTGAGCACAAGCAGGGGAGGGGCAGACAAGGAGAGAGACACAGAATCCAAAGCAGGCTCCAGGCTCTGAGCTGTCAGCACAGAGCCCAACGCAGGGCTTTGAACCCACAAACTGCAAGATCATGACCTGAGCTGAAGTTGGATACTTAATTGACTGAGCCCCCAGGTGCCCCTAAAGTTTTTATTTTAAAACTTTTCAATAGGAATTATTCTGAATTTACAAACAGCCCCATAATACACACAAAAGTACATTTTCTTAATAACCATAAATCATATTATGGTAATTATTTACACTGCACATTCATTCATTCATTCATTCAGCAAAAACTGAGCTCATACTCCAAACAGGAAGCTCTCACAGGAAGGTATCCAGACAGTTTTATTGTAATAAAGGGAAGAAATTTCTGCAGATACCTGGTAATCAAGAAGTCTCTAAAAGTAGAAAATTGGGGAAAACGCCTTTTGTGATCAAGTTCATTAAGAGAGTTGGAAGTCTCTTCCTTTGGCTGAGGAAGGAGACTAAAATTGCAGCTGGGTTGCTGGGTTGTTGGAAAACTGATGGGTGGGTCCCTGGTCCAGGGATGCTTATAAGCCCCACAGATGAGGAATAGAAAACAGAATGCAGATGGGGAAATGAGAAAAATGACTGGAAGCTGGATAAAGCACAAATGAGGGCTTTGGGGTAAAGTGTTTCTGCAGTTTTAAAACCATGTCTGTAAAAATGTATTAGCCGCCCTGGTTATTAAAGCTGAAGAGGAAACCTGGAAGAATCATCCCCGAGGAATATAGTATGTCCTTAACTAGAATGGTTATGGCTTGGATGAAAATATATAAAGCCAGATTCCAGAAACATTCAAAAATAACTTTATTTCTTTAAATAAATACATTGTTCAACTGGACAGATAAGCCCCAACTATGTAACTCTAACATGCCAAGTTGGATCGCATGTTTTAAATATAAGAAACGGGGGCACCTGGATGGCTCAGTTGGTTAAGCATCTGACTCTTGGTTTTGGCTCAGGTCGTGATCTCACGGTTCATGAGTTCGAGCCCCATGTCCGTTTCTGCACTAGGAAGCCTGCGTAGGTTTCTCTCTCTCCCGCTCTCTCTGCCCCTGCTCTGCTCCCTTGGTCTCTCCAAATAAACTTAAAAAAAAATTTAATACAAGAAACAATTCTAATAGATTTCCAACTACAAGAGGAAAATTCCTGATTTGTTTAAATGTCCTAATATTGAATATTTGAATATTACGAATCAGGTCTTCATTTAGAAAATATGAGCATTTTGAGCAAGTCCAACAATGTAAAAATGCAACACTGGAGAATGACAGCACTCTAGTTTACAGCCTTTTCAAAGAGCATGTTGTTCCTTATAACTTTACACACACACACACACACACTTTTCTCCTCTACAACAAGCCCAAGCTTCCTATTCTCCATGTTTTAGAGACAAGCTTGTAAACCCTCCTGTCCCAGTAAAAGAATGAAGCCTGTGGCCACAGTGGAGGGACATTCTAGCACCCACACAAAGTGCAGATTCCACACCACAGTCCCAGACATGCGTGACATTGAATTTTAAAGCATCTGACAAGGGACACTGTCAAAATTGTACATACAATCCTTGGGATAAAAAAAATAAAGTTATTGGAAAGAACCAGGGCTGCCAGCACCTTGATTTTAGCCCAGTGAAACTAATTTTGGACTTCTGGTCTCCAAGGCTATACGAGAATAAATGTGTTTTGTTTTAAGCTACGAGAACAAAAATGTTTTTTGAACTTACTAATTCACCATTGATAGCCATACCCTGATGTTATTTTCTTTGTAATCTCTGGGAGACATTTATTTGAAAGCTGACTGAGTTTATAGTAGGCATCTATGACTAGAGAAGACAATGAAATTAGGTGATTCAAAAACAGATACTTAATTCAAAAATTGATGGGGCACCTTGGTGGCTTAGTCGGTTAAGCATCTGACTTTGGCTCAGGTCGTAATCTTGCAGCCTGTGAGTTCGAGCCCCTCATTGGGCTCTGTGCTGACAGCTCAGAGCCTGGAGCCTGCTTTGGACTCTGCGTCTCCCTCTCTTTCTGCCTCTCTTCAACTCATGCTCTTTCTTGCTCTCAAAAATAAATAAACATAACAATTTTTTAAAATTGTTGTAAAAACACTCCTACAAATGAGGCATTGTGCTATGTATTAGAGATACAAAGAACAAATTACAGTCCCTCATTCTTAAGTAGTTTGTATAACAGACTAAGATCGGGGCGCCTGGGTGGCTTAGTCGGTTGGGTGGCGAACTGCGGCTCAGGTCATGATCTCACAGCTCGTGAGTTCGAACCCCACATCGGGCTCTGTGCTGATAGCCTGGAGCCTGCTTCGGATTTTGTGTCTCTCTCTGTCCCTCCCCCAGTCACACACTGTCTCTCTCTCTCTTAAAAATTTAAAAAAAAAATTAAAAAATAAAATAAAAGAAGTACATGTGTTCATTTGCTCATTCATGGTGATGGCTGACAGTGATTACTTTCTGTGTGTCAGACGCTGTACATATGAAACGTACCTTTGATTTATGTGCTTGGTGAACAATCTTTAGTTTATCTGAAAGAAAAAAGGAAGTCTTTTCACAAAGATCATTCTACAACTTCATTTTAACCATGTGGAATGGGAAGATACGGCTATGAAACTGAGAAACTTAAGTCCTTGCCTGATGACCAGTTCACTTAAAAATCCAGCACAGTAAAAGAAAAAGAACTCCTATATATCATGAAAAGTCATTGCTACATACAGATCTGTGAAAGCCCTGGTCTTCAGCACACACACATGTATATGCCGTAACCTGCAGTCAGCTTGGCACATCTCCCCATACAATAGAAGACTGATGAATCATGTCACTCAGTCCTGTTTGTTTGTTTTTTTTTTGGGGGGGGGGGGGGCATGTAAAATGCTACAATGAGCAAATAATGTAAAAAGTGTCAGACGTTAACATAAGCAGTTCAAAAAAATCTACCAGGCTCTCAGAACACAGACAAGTGACAAGAGGTCAAATGGTCACCCTGACATGTTGTCACTGCTCTCAGAATACAGGCTCACTGGTAAACTGGCCAAGGCTGCTAATGCCCAAACAATATCAGTATCCTGGTTTTCAAATGATGCGTAGGCTCACACCATCTAATCTGCTTTATTCAATCCTCCTTCACTCTTCAATTTGTTTATCTTGGAGTCAGGCTACCCTGTGCTTTTCCAGTAAGTAATTTCTCCACATCAGGTAAATTCTGACTGAGTAACCATGGCCTCTTAATTATAAACAGGCTCAGCATTCAACAGGTTTCAAGTCACAAAGTTTCCAGCTCTTCACTTGGTTTTATTTAACCATTTAATAAATGTACTGTGATTACATGTATTATTATATCTGAATAAACTCTGAAACTAAAATTCGTTTCTATCAATCATGCGGTTTGATTCCATAAGGAATTCCAATAGTGAAACCAAAGGATCTACTTTTAAAAAAAAAAAGGCCTTGATTTAACTCTATTCTAATAACACAAAAGAAAAGGGCAGCTGTCCAGTTAAGAACTAGCACTCTGAGTTACCCATTATTTTAAATAGTCAGCTTTCAATGATCAATTGTGATTTTTAATACAAGGCCAGCTTAATCCTAGGACTCTATGTATTGTTAAGAACTAAAAATAAATCTAAGTGAAAAATGCGTATTAGGAATGTAAATATACCACAATTGCTAAAATTAAGCTTATAAGGTACACAAGAAAATAAACAAATTGGTTTTTGGATTACCTATTATTCTGAGTATCCCTTTCTCTTTTTCTCACTATAGACAGATATTGGTTTATAATTAGAGACAAGATAGAAAAGCCAGTAACAGATTTTAAATAAAAGGATCCTGCTTAGGATTCGGTCGGTTAAGTATCTGACTTGACTTCGTCTCAGGTCATGATCTCATGATTCATGAGTTTGAGCTCCAAGTCAGGCTCTGTGGTGACAGCTCGGAGCCCGGAGCCTGTTTCGGATTCTGTGTCTCCCTTCCTCTCTCTGTCCCTCCCTCGCTTATGTGCACACACGCGTGTTCTGTATCTCAAAAGTAAATAAATAAACACTAAAAAAAATTTTTTTTAAAGGATCCTGCTTTAAGTCTGTTACAATCAATATGCAAAACTGTAGTTTGGCCTTACCAAATATTAATTATGTTCTATATATTTTCCTAATGAACCTTTAAATTAGAAATATTTTTGCTCTAATGGGTTCTGCAAACCCACAATAAGAGGGCTACATTTTTTTTTTAGCAGAAGAAGAAATAATTTGAACAGAAATTTTCAGATTTTCCCCTCCAACAGAAACGGGTAAGACATGGTAAGAAACAACAAGCTAGCAAAAAATACTGTACTAATAATAATGCCCCTTTCTTGTTAAACATTTTTTACTTGTTCTCACTTTTTTAAAAAATCTGCATAATTTTTAAAATATTTATTTATTTTTGAGAGAGACAGAGACAGAGCCTAAGCAGGGGAGGGACAGAAAGAAAGAGTGGCATACGCAGAATCTGAAGCAGGCTCCAGGCTCTAAGCTGTCAGCACAGAGCCTGACACGGGGCTNGGGTATTGTGCCCTTAATGCAAATTCCTTGAGGAATGTAACCTCATGAAAATAAAAATTTTGTGGGGTATTCAATGTGTTCACACAAGCTTTGTTTAATCTCACACAGCCTTACGAAACGAACATTCTTAGAAGCTGCACACTGCCCAGCCACCAATATTTACTACACACATGCAGAGTGTCTAGATGATAAGGATTTAAAAATAAGACAGCATCGGATATGCTTTAGAACAGTCTGGTCAGGATAAATCAATAATAGATGTAGATGCCAATTAAATGGGAGGAAGGGCCCTGAGAAATCGCAGACTCTTGGTGGCCAGGCCGAGGGAGCCAGCCCTTTGCCCAAGGGCACAAAGACTGAAATCTGACTCTGCACCCTTTCCACTCCCCAACACCCAATGGGTTTTATCCCCCCCAGCGCATGTAGTAATACTGAAGGGCAGTGACAGGTGAGAAAGTAACATTTGGCTTTTCTTAGTGGACACAAAGCAGAAGATGGTTACAAAGCCAAACCCAGGCTGAGTTACTAAGTCACTGGAAGGCTATCAAAACCCTAGTTCTCTCATTTCTAATTTCACAGATAAATGTATTCACTTCTTCGGCCAATTCACCTTAAGAGCACACAAAACCTAGAGCAAAGCGGTGTTAAAAAGGTGGAAAAATAGGGGCGCCTGGGTGGCTCAGTCGGTTGAGCGTCTGACTTCAGCTCAGGTCATGATCTCATGGTTCATGGGTTCCAGCCCCACGTCAGGCTCTGTGCTGACAGCCTGCTTCAGATTCTGTGTCTCCCTCTCTCTCTGTCCCTCCCCTGCTCACTCTCTGTCTCTCTCTCAAAAATAAGTAAACATTAAAAAAATTTTTGAAAACAAGGTGGAAAAATAGAAAAGGTACATTATCTACCACCATGATGATTAACAGTCAGATATTCTAATGCCAGTATCTGAAACTTATCTTTCAAAATAACTTACAAGGAACACAAGTTTGAGTATATGCATGCACTATATGCATGCACAGCGCTCACACACACACACCATGCAAAAAAGGAAATGGCATTTGTAGGTTGATTCAAGTTTAAGGTTATACTGCAAGTCAATATACTTGGAAAGCCATGAAAGCCAGAATTGAGAAGTTTCATATTTACTTAACCATGCTTTTTATTCCTTTCTCTTATTCAATATTTAGTATGTAAATTCTTTAAGCCCAATAAATCAAAGTACTTCCACTCAGTGCCTTCAACTTCTGCTTGACTACCCCTTATGACCTCACAATTAGTATCTGGATATTAAAATGCAGACACACGGTGAAGATTGTGATTTCAAAGTATTTTAGGTCATAAGTTGCTCTACCAAATGGGAACAGAATTAAAAGCCACTGCAAAAATAATGATCTAAGGTAATAAAAAATTTATACTTGAAAAAATGTCTGTACCAATTAACAGAAATATTTATTAGGTGCGTCATAATTTTCAAGTGAAGTCTCAAACTCAAAGTTTGGTGAGTGTCACTATACTGAAGGTTAATAACTGTACCATTTTTTTACCAAATAATGAAACTCAACTTCCTGCCTCATTACTACATTTTTAAATCAACACTGTAACATACAAAATTGCTATATAATATGCTCAAGTTACTGGCATTTAAAATGTTTAATCTCTTCTTTTAATTCCCAGTCTTTAATCATTTTTCTTTTCTGATTACTTTACAAAGAAATTCATTTTAGACATAGTTCGCCAAATATGCTATTTATTCCTCATTAAGAGGCCATTTTCATCCACGATTACAATTTACTTTAATGATAACGCCAGGATTTCTAGCTTTCTAAATAAACTTCCATATTGGTTTTTATTTATAGATTAACTAATTTTTAAAAGCCAAATTCGAATTGCTATCAACATAAAATTAACATGAAATTATATTAATACATGCTTTTAAAGAATAAGAAAATTAGTTACCGTATTTATAATTTCTGAATGGTGGTGGCAGGCTGGTCCTCAAAGGAATATCTATAAGAGAAATATTACTTTTATTATATTCAAATAGATACTCATTGCATATTATAATCTTTTGCTCTGTTCTTCTAGACCTCCAGACTAAGCTACTTCGAAAAATTCGATAGAACACAAAATGATGCTAACATGATATCAAAGTCCAAAGATCATCTTAAACAATGGAACCACTAAGAACATGTAGAGCTGTTATTAGCTAAACTAAGAGTTCAGCAACATTATTAAATGAACTGGCATTTTATGAAATTCAGCAGCATCTATGCACATTTGAAATATACAGCATTCATGTGCCAGGTAGTATTTTCTATATATTTGATGTTAGTTTAGCATATGAATCTGAGAATTCCTTGAGGGTCTTTGACCAGTAGGGAAAACCAATGATCTAGAAGAGTCTTACTACTCTTACCAAAATTCAGATAACCTACAATATAACTACTCTACCTCAGCAAAGAAAGCAAAATGAAAACAAACTAAATATTCTTTTTAAAAGAGCATTTCAAATACCGGCATTAGTTTTCATTAATAACAACTGACGCCACAACCAACACCTACAGAGGGCAATTAAATTATATCAAAATTACATATGCACATGCCCTATGATCTAGCAATTCCACTTGGAAAACTGATCACCGAGATACACTTTGCACTCTTGCACATGTGTTTAATACAACGTACATACACTGTTGCTACCTGTAGCACTGTTTGCAATACCAATGCTTAAAAAAATCCAAGCATCCTCCAGTGGGGGGACTTATCAAATAAATTATAATATGCCCAAACAATGAAACATAGTTTTTCAATTGTAAAAATAAAAAGAGGCAAAAGAAGTGCTCTACTAATATGATAAGATCTTCAAGATATGTTAAAAGCAAAGAAAGCATAAGGCCAACCATTATTTTTAAAGAAAGCCACCCTTTAAGTAAAATGGGGGGGGAAATAAGAATACATGTGTGTAACAATCTTAAAATTTGTATGGAACCACAAAAGACCCCAAATAGCCAAAGTAAAGCTGAAAAAGAAAACCAAATCAGGAGGCATCACAATCCCAGACTTTAGCCTCTACTACAAAGCTGTAATCATCAAGACAGTACGGTATTGGCACAAAAGCAGACACAAAGACCAATGGAATAGAGAACCCAGAATGGGACCCACAAATGTACAGCCAACCAATCTCTGAGAAAGCAAGAAAGAGTATCCAATGGAAAAAAGATAGTCTCTTCAGCAAATGGTGTTGGGAGAACTGGACAGCAACACGCAGAAGAATGAAACTGGACCACTTTCTTACACCATCCACAATAAACTCAAAATAGCTGAAAGACCTAAATGTGAGACATGAAACCATCAAAATGCTAGAGGAGAAAACAGGCAACAACCTCTTTGACCTCAGCCGTAGCAATTTCTTGCTTGACACGTCTCCAAACGCAAGGGCATTAAAAGCAAAATTGAACTATTGAAACCTCATCAAGATAAAAAGCTTCTGCACAGCAGAGGAAACAATCAACAAAACCAAAAAGGCAACCAACGGAATGGGAAAGATATTTGCAAATGACATATCGGATAAAGGGTTAGTATCCAAAATCTATAAAGGACTTACCAAAATCAACACCTGAAAAACAAATAATCTAGTGAAGAAATGGGCAGAAGACATGAATAGACACTTTTCCAAAGAAGACATCCAGATGGCCAACAGACACATGAAAAGATACTCAGTGTCACTCATCATCAGGGAAATACAAATCAAAGCCACACTGAGATACCACCTCATGCTGGTCAGAGTGGCTAAAATTAACTACTCAGGAAATAACAGATGGTAGTGAGGATGTGGACAAATGAGAACCCTCTTGCACTGCTGGTGGGAATGTAAACTGGTACAGCCCCTCTGGAAAACAGTGTGGAGGTTCCTAAGGAAACTAACAATAGAACTCCCCTATGACCCAGCAATAGCACTGCTAGGAATTTACCCAAGGGATACAGAAATGCTGATGCATAGGGGCACATGTACCCCAATGTTCATAGCAGCACTTTCAACAATAACCAAATTACGGAAAGAGCCTAAATGTCCATCACCTGACGAATGGATAAAGAAGATGTGGTTTATATATACAACGGAATACTACTTGGCAGTGACAAAGAATGAAATCCTGCCATTTGCAGCAACGTGGATAGTACTGGAGGGTGTTATGCTGAGTGAAATATGTCAGTGAGAGAAAGACAGATATCATATGCTTTCACTCATATGTGGAATTTGAGAAATTTAACATAAGGGAAGGAGGAAAGATAGTTACGAACAGAGAGGGAGGGAGGCTAACCATAAGAGACTTTTAAATACAGAGAACAAACTAGGGGTAGATGGGCAGTGGGGGAGTGTGGAAAATGGGTGATGGGCATGGAGGAAGGCACTTGTTGAGACAAGCACTGGGTGCTGTATGGAAGCGATGAATCATGGGAATCTATGTCCAAAACCAAGAGCTCACTGCACACGCTGTACGTTAGCCAATCCGACAATATATTACGTTTTAAAAACAGAATATATGCTTGTATTTGCTTATGCTTTCATGGAGTGGGGAAGCGCATGGTGCACCGATCAGAGAAAAGCAGTAGGAAGAAGACTTGTCACTGTGTTTCCTTTTACATTTTGACCTTAAAACTACATGAATGTGCTATCTAGTAAAAAAAAAAAAAAAAAAAAGTTTTCAAAACCCCACACATCTGAATTAAGAAATATGTTTTTCCAGCTACGTTTACCTTTTAGAGGTCGCACACGTACAAAAATTAAAATATAATTTATTCATTCACGTCACAAGCATTTAGAGTGCCTACTTTAAATGTGTTCCAGGGACAAGGTAAATAAGGTAAATAAGAAGTCACCAAGACAAGTCCCCACTCTGAAGAGCATGTGGTCCGTGGCGCTCCGGTAACAAAGGTACATTCAAAGCCGGCTTATGTGGGGGAGGCTCACCCGCGACACATTAGCACCACCCAGCCCAGCACCAGTGGGGTCCAGACTCCGTGGGCTGGTCCCAGGCACAGGTGTTTAAACACAAAACAAAAACCTAACATGATTCTTAGCCAAACACATTCTCCGGGGCCAGCCAGATGACATGAGTGAGGAGGCAGGTGAAACGGAGGGTCTGTGAGATCTGGGAGCACGTACCCCGTTAAAGGGCCGGCTGCCACTCATTCTAATCGTTGGTCTAAAGATGTAAATGAAAACGTTAAAACAAACAAACAAACAAAAAATCTGGGGGGAGGGGGTTTAGGTGAAACTTTCTGACTTTTAAAACACCGCAGGCCCAAGCAAGCCTCTTCGGAGCCAGGATGCACCTCCAGACCCTGGAAGTCTGTGGCTCTGGCTTACCAGGGAGCAGAGGCTTCCTTTTCTCCTTTCTGTGTCTCACTTAATGAATTCTGGGCCAAAGAAGTGTGAATTAAATATCAGAACAGGGAATTAGATCTATTTAATTTATTGCCATTTATAGTTCCTGAATTAGACAATGAAACGCCCCGAAGGGGTGAGGGAGAGAACGGAGGGCTCCGTGAAACGGCGGCGAGCATTTAGAGACGCCTACATTTGAAGAAATCCAATCACTGTCTTACATTCAGTGTGGACTTCTGGGAGAAGAGGCAGTGACAGACAAATGGCAGCAATTCCTCTCTCTTCCCCTAGGTGTCAGCTCCAGTGCCAACACCCCACCCCCACCCCCACAGAGACACCTTCCCTGTAGGCCTAGCTCCTGGCGAGGGTCTCCTCTCTGACTGTGCCCATCATGACATTCCTTACAATTATGGTTCTATCTGTTCAGTTATTTTGGTCTCCCTTTCCTACAAATTCATAAATTCCATCAGATTAAGACACTCTGCCCTGTCTCTTAAAACCTAAGATAGTGTCTGGCACATAACAGGTTAATAAACACTGGTTCCATCCATGTGGGCAGGGGCTGCAGCCTGTTTTCCTACTTGTGTTACCGGGACCTAGAAGAGTGCCTGGGCCATGCCAGATGCTCAAAAATACTCATGCATGAATAAATATGACCGAAGCCTTTCGCTTGGCAGTTGACAAATCCAAAGTCCTTAACCCAGGGTGTCAGAGCTAAGACTAGAATACCACCCCCTCTACAGCAATGAGAAAGAGTTACCTTCTGCACTGGCAGGAAGAGACCAGATGGCCAACCCATTACAGTGACTAAGAGCTTTAGTGGAAATATATATAAAACTGCCTGAGGAGGAAGAGAAAAAACAAACACCTTCCTCATGAAAGAGGCCATTTCTCATTTTGCACTATGACAGATAAGGCTGTGAGAATTCACATGGGACGTACGCTTGCACTTCACTCAGAAGTGCAGTGGACGGTCCGTATGGTAGAGGTAGGTTTACTCTTCTAAGAAATTGCCAAATCTGAGGCGCCTGGGTAGCTCTGTTGGTTGAGAATTCAACTTCGACTCAGGTCATGATCTCATGACTCGTGAGTTCAAGCCCTGCATCGGGCTCTGTGCTGACAGCTCAGAGCCTGGAGGCTGCTTCAGATTCTGGGTCTCCCTCTCTCTCTGCCCCTCCCCTGCTTGTGCTCTATCTTTTCCCTCTCTCTCTCTCTCTCAAAAAAAAAAAAAAAAAAGAATAAATGCTTAAAAAAAATTAAACTAGGAGCACCTGGGTAGCTCAGTCAGTTAGGCGGCCGACTTCAGCTCAGGTCATGATTTCACAGTTCATGAGTTCAAGCTCTGCATCGGTCTCTGTGCCGACAGCTCAGAGCCTGGAGCCTGCTTCAGATTCTGTGTCACCCTCTCTCTCTGCCCCTCCCCTACTCATGCTCTGTCTCTCTGTCTCTCAAAAATAAATAAATGTTTAAAAAAAGCTTTTTTTTTTTAAAAAAACTAAAGGATCTACAGTATATTTTGTAATACAAACTAGAAAGCCTCACCTCAACACAGTGTTGAAGGACAAGTCCCTTTGTGACAAGGTGATCATGTGCTGTGACTTTGCTACTACAAAACTACCTTGTTCTTTTCTTTAAAAAAAAAAAAAAAAAGAGGGGCACCAGGGACTCCTTCTTTATAGCAGAATGTGAAATAATAAATTGTAGAAAGAATCACAGAGCAAGAAAAGTCCTGAGTTTCGGGAACATCGGCGATTCGGATAAGAATCACTGACAGATACTAAAATTACTGGAAACAAGGTAGGTGTATGGTCTCAATGTTTACCACTCCGTATATGCTACTTAGTAACCAGAAAGACACTTTTACAGCAGAGAAATCTGGTAGCCGCTGCCTTAACCAACTGACTGAAATTTGTACGATCAATAACAGGACCAAGCAGCATCAAGTGCTTCCTGATGTGATGCAAACGAGAACGAATCCCCTCCAGCCGAGGTCAGCAAACTGCTTCTGTAAAAGCCTGCTAGTCAACACTTGAGGTCTCCTGAGCCGTACAGCCTCTGTCACAGCCATGGCCGGGCTCCGGGAAACGTTGTTTACAGAATCGAGTGGCAGGTCAGACATGGCTTGTGGTAGCTTGTCCACCCGCAGCCTCTGCAGTAATCCTGCCAAAAATGTTTAACCTGAATCTGATCACAAGAAGACAATCATATAAATCTAGACTGCGGGACATTCTATATAAAAACATGGACCTGGACTTTAAAAAAAAAAAAAAATTAATACAATAACAGACAAAAGGTGGAGGTGCCGCTCCAAATGAAAAGAAATTAAGAAGATACGATGTGCCAAGAAAAGACACGACGGAACCTTAAATACATGCTTCTAAGAGAAAGAAGCCAGTCTGCAAAGGGTACATTTTGTGTAAGTCCAAGTACATGATACCCTGGAAAAAGCAAAAGTAGAAACATTAAAGGGATCAGCATCA
>NW_027532589.1:4813386-4877380 GCF_008692635.1 Crocuta crocuta
CGTGAGGGATGAACAGGCAAACCATGGGGGAGTTTTAGGGCAGTAAAACTATTCTGTACAACATATGATGGTGGCTTAACACAACATTACTCATTTGTTGAAGCCCACAGAACTTTAAAGCACAAAGAGTGAACTTGAATGTGTGCAAAGTGCAAAACAACCATTTAGGAGGACAGAGGATTCCTGGAAAGACCACAGACAGTGACCAGAGAATCCAGCTGCATTGCAAATGCATGAAGCAACCTTCCTGAAGGCAGTGGAAGAAAGGCTGCTGATCTAATTAACTGTGGCAACGAAGAGATTTTGTAAGACTAAGGCGAAAGAAGCCGCATGAAAGCGCTGTGCTCTAGTTAATATCAAGTTGCTTCCCAGAGGGCAACAGAGGAACAACTCTGATATCGCTAGACATGTAAACTGAAATTAAAGAATTAAGTAAGTGGATGGCACGGGATGGGAGCTGGAGCTCTCTTTCTTGGAGTGGAAAGACAAATATGCAGGGGGAGGGAGTTCGGAGGATACAGGTCGGAATGGATTGGAAAACATCGGGAAGGACTCATGTTTAACATATAGATACAGATGGTGACATGAAAATACTTAGAGATATGTGCATGCGCACAGGTTGACACCGTTCTTCGGGCTTTCAGCTGAGAGACCTTCAAAGAACAATACCCCAGGAGTGAGGACCACACCTCACACCCAGACCTGGGTTCAGGAACCAGGCTCCTTTGAGAAATGGCTGGCTCTGGGACAGCGACAGGAAATGTACACGGTGAGCCCGAAGCATCTTAAAGGACCAGAAAGAAAGAAAGTACTCAAAGCACACCTACATACAGAGATGGCATGCAAGGGATAAAGGAGTTCTGAATCCAAAGGCTTGGATAAACCGTCCACGGCTTTCTTCGGTTTTATGGGTGAAATGATTTTACATTCAGAAGCAAGACCTGAAGTGTTACAAAATATTTAAATGCTTCCAAATCAAAGATTAATTAAGAGGTCTTCTATATCTAGATAACTGGTTTGCACACTATTCTGAGTCTAGAAAGTCATCCATATAAGGTAGTATATATGGTACCTCTGTGATCAGAATATCTGAACAACATCCATTCCCCATAGGTTATTAAAGGTTTATTTTAGTTTATTTATATACTCATACATAAATATAATCTTCTATACTTTATACTTATTTATAAATAAGTGAGTTTATACTGATTATACAACTTTAGGTTTTAATAGCATGACGTTGTGGAACAGTGATTATCAACAGAGAATGAATCCCATTTAACCAAAGTTCCTTGGCTGAGGGAGAAATACAGAGAGGTAAGGCAGGAGACTAGATGAAGGATGGCAAAAAAAGTGAAGAACAGTTAGAAAGGCAAGAAGGCATCTGAAATAACCCCAAAAGATCGTGGGGCACGGGTGTGGCTTAGTCGGTTAAGCGTCCAACTTTGGTTCAGGTCATGATCTCAAGGTTCGTGGGTTCAGGCCCTGCATTGGGCTCTGTGCTGACAGCTCTGAGCCTGGAGCCTCCTTCAGATTCTGTCTGTGTGTCTCTCTCTTTGCCCCTCCCGTGTTCGTGCTCTGTCTCTGTCTCTCAAAAATAACCATAAAAAATAAGATATCAATGTCAAATTAAAAGAATTGAATGTAGCATGTGACCTTGGATTTTCTTTTGTTATGGTTCAATGTTAAGTTCTTAATTTTGATCATTGTACTGTAATTATGTAAGAGAATTCCTTGCTTTTAGGAAATATACACTTAAATATTGAGAGATAAAGGAGAATCATGTCAGCAATATGGCTGGCTAAATGACTAAGAAAGAAAAAAAATGAAGGGGTAAGTTCAGTAAGAGACGAAAAGGAGAAAAAGAGAGAAAGGTGGGGGGGAGAGGAGGCTAAGGTAAAAAAAAAAAAAGGAACAAAATGCTACCACTTCGAGAACCTGTGTGAGAGCATCTAGGAATTCTTTGTCCTATTTTTGAAGCTTCTCTGTGTCTGAAATTATGTCAGAGTGGGGGAAAAAAAGATTTAAGTTGGATATAAAGTGATATATTTGTCAAAACTCATGGAACTATAATCTGTCCATTACATCATATGTTAATTCTATTTCAATTAAAATAATAAAAGCTTATTCTAGATGTTTTATCAACTGTTGATGATTGGAACACTTCAAAAATTAAAAACGAGGGTTAGAAACCCATCGAGGTCCTACAAAAAAGCCTTCACGCCTACTGAACGTCAAGCTCAAATGACAAACTAGTGCCAGCTGGTCTGGCTGTCATTTCTGTGATCGCAGTGACGACAGCACTCATGAGTCTCCGGCTGCATAGACAGAGGCCTGACACTTTCCTACCAGGCTCCCCAGGGGGCCTTCTATGTGCTCGGCCAGGTGACACCACGGGCTACGCTGCATTCCCTTGTTAATCAACCTCCAAATACCGAATAAGCCCACTACAAGCAAACCGAGATCTTAAATTTTTTTTAATTAAAAAAAATGGTGGGGGAGGGGGAGTGGCACCTGGGTAGCTCGGCTGATCAAGCATCCGATTCCTGGTTTCAGCTCAGTTCATGATCTCACAGTTCGTGGGTTCAAGCCCTACATCGGGCTCTGTGCTGACAGTACACAGCCTGCTTGGGATTCTCTCTCCGTCTCTACTCCTTCCCCGCAGATGCTCTCTCCCCTCTCTTAAAATAATTAATACGCTTAAAAAAAAAAAAAGCGGGAGGGGGAGGGAGAAGCCAAACATGAGGGTAATAATCCCTGAGGAAGGCACTCACAGTGCCCAATGAGCCTTGGGAAGATACTGTGGCTGATGCCAAGGCCCGGAAAGAGCCGCCCGGCACCTGGCTGAGAACCTAAATTAATCTCTTTCAAAGTACTTTTAAAAGATTACCGTCAATATAATAGTCAACTATTTTTTTCAAAAGACTGATAAAATGAAATGATTAAGGCATCTCATACCTTGCTTTAGAAATCCTATAAATTCCTTCGTAGTTTGGTCCAAATTGACTCCATGATACACTATAGGTTTGAAATTGCGATGCTCAAAAGAACGAATGAGGCGAACAGTAATGGTCACTTCTCGGGAAGCCATGCGGAGAGATTCCTGTGGCAAGGGACAGGGGAACAGTCTGAACAACGTCCATTCACAATTGCCCAGCAAGCATGCATGCCCACCATCAGCTCCAGGGTGCCCAGCCGTCTCTCCCACACCGTGTGCTTACTGATGGAGTCCCCAACCCCAGGCCAGATCCTAGGCACCCAAAAGGGGCCCAAGGTTACCCCCATCTATCCACTGTGACCCTGGACAGCCCTGTCACAGTCACTGAGGACCCGACTGGCACAAAACTAACAGGGCCTAGAAGATGAACACAAGTGATGCTGGGGGTGGGGGGAATGGATGTATGGGGAGAAGTGGGGTTGAATAGATGCATGGCACAGACACGACTGGTTGGGACTCGCGGTGCTCAGCGTCCCCTTGCTTGGCCCTGAAACAGAGTCAGCTGACAACACATCACAGTTTAATCTCACGACCGTGGCCAGATGTCGGTGCTGATTTCATTCTCTGCCCTGGTATTTTCCCTCTTTCACAATATTGTTTAAGCATGTTTCCCTCATCCTAAAACTACACGCTCGTGCTATGTGTCAGCTGTTAATGTCACCTCCCTTAATTCTATTACCAAACCACGAGGTATTCACTGACTTTAAAGATGAGGAAACAGACTCAGAGAGACTGTACAAGTTGCCCAAGATCATAATGCAGGTAAACAATGGAGCCACGATTCAAGCAACAGTTTAATTCCAGAGTCCACGCTCTAATACACTATCAGAAAATCATGCCAAATTATTTCCTCCCCAAAAATCTGCAAAGTTGCCAATGACCTAAAGATAGAATCATGGTATATTTCTATCCAGTAATAAGTACTTCATACTTTCAACTTTGTATACAATTTGCAGTCATAATATACAATTATATTAGGAAAAAATTCTTGTAATATTACTACACATAAGACATCTAACCTCACTAGTAATCAGAGAAATTCAAAATAATGAGACCTATCACTTAGTGAACTAACAAACTAAAAAATCTGATACTATCTAGTGTTGGCAAGGGTGTAGGGCAATGAGAATTTAATCAGGGAAGGTGGGCATCCCAAACAGGTATACTTTAGCACCTGGCTCCCAGCTCCCGAGCTGTCAGCACAGAGTCCGACATAGGGTTTGAACTCACGAATCGCAAGATCATGACCTGAGCTGAAGTGGGACGCTTAGCTGACTGAGCCACTTAGGTGCCCCAAAAGATTGCTTTTAGTGATAGCCAACTTGGGATAAAATAGGCTTGGGCATAAGACGGCTCATTTAGACAGCAGATAAAGACACTAGATTCCCAGGTGCAATAAATAGATCAGATACATGATCTAAGGAGGCTGGGCAGGCTGGTACATGCATGCCTTGTGAAACTGATTTATAATTACAGGTTTGTTTCTTTCACTTAATAAAATGCTTCCCAAGTGTCATACTTAAATAGGTGAAACTGCAAATCTGAGTTAATATCTAATTTGGTCAGCAATGCATTGTCATCTCCATCAGAAATGTGTTGTAATTTGTATCAGTAACTAAACAATAATAGCTACTGTCAGAAGCCAGCCATTACTGGATTTATTTTAAGCACTGAGGGAATTATAGCTTGGTGGTTTAGGAATACAGGCATACTAAAGAGATGGTTTAGAAAGCTAATATTACAGGGGCGTCTGGGTGGCTCAGTCGGTTAAGCGTCCGACTTCGGCTCAGGTCATGATCTCACGGTTTGTGGGTTTGAGCCCAGCGTCGGGCTCTGTGCTCACAACTCGGAGCCTGGAGCCTGTTTCAGGTTCTGTGTCTGCCTCTCCCTTGCTCACACTCTGTCTCTCTCTGTCTCACTCTCAAAAATAAATGAAGATTTAAAAAAAAAAAGAAAGCTAATATTACAGATTATAAAACGTGACATTTCCCTAGAGGTTCAACCTACTTAAGAAAAAAAAAAATGAATCTGGTCAAATTTAAAAGACATTCCACTGAAGGGACAGAAAACCAAAACAATAAACTCTGGAATAAATTAATAAAAAGGTATCCAAGGACAGACAAAAGATCTGAGTAAATGAAATGACTGTGTTCTTAACTATGAAGGCTCAAAGTTGTAAAGAAATCAAGTTCTCCCCTAAATTGTTCTATAAATTGAATAAAATCTCAATCAAAGTATAAAAGGGTGCTTTGGGGAACATGTCACAAATATTTCTAAAATCTATCTGGAAGAATACATTTGTGAGCTTGGTCATCAAAGTTATACAAGGTAAAAAAAAAGCATCAATTACTGAAACACATAATGAAGCAATAGACATATAATAGCAATACATGAATAAGCTGGTCTGATTCATATGCTTACAAAAGTCAACAGTAAAAATTTTAAAGGATAATTTAACTATTTTAACTAATTTAAGCCATTTAAGCTGTAGTAATTTAAGCTGTGATAATAGAGCAGGAAAAACTGGCAAATCAGTGGCATACAACAGAAAACTCAAAACAGACTCTAGATTAGAGACTTTAGTGGAAGATAAAAGTGGTATTTTACATGAATGGGGAAAAGATAGTTTATTTAACAAATGGCATTAGGAGAATGGTGAGACATTCGGAGAAGTAAGGCTAGTGTCTTACCTCATTCCTTATACAAAAATAAATCACATAAGGAACAAATATCTACATTTAACTGTAATAGAGCGGCACAAGAAAATGGGCACATATTTTTATAATCTTAAGGTAAGAAAGCCCTTACTAACTGAAGAAAAACCAGCAACCATCCAGAAAAAGGCTGATAGATAGACCAACAGAAATATATCAGAAAAGACCAATATCTTTGGAGAAACACAGGTAAAGGTATTCGGCTATCTTTACAAAGGCAATAATGAGAAAAGTTGATCAACTTTACTAGTAACTGACAAATGGCAAACAGAAATAGTAAGACAGGGATTTTGCCATCATATTGGTAAAATGTTTTAAAATTTAAAGTGGATGGGGCACCTGGGTGGCTCAGTCAGTTAAGCATCTGACTTTGGCTCAGGTCATGATCTCGCGGTTCATGGGTTCAAGCCCTGTGTTGGGCTCTGGGCTGACAGCTCGGAGCCTGAAGCCTCCTTCGAATTCTGTGTCTCCCTCTCTCTCTCTGCCCTCCCTTGCTCATGTTCTGTCTCTCAAAAATAAATAAAAATGTTAAAAAAAATAAATTAAAAAAAGAAGTGGCCAAACCAGTGTTGGCAAGAATGTGGAGAAATATTTTTTATACACTACTACTAAGAACATAAATTGGGTACAGCCTTTTTGGAGAGGAGTGAGGTCATCAAAATTTTTAGTTTACCGCCCCTTTGACTTACCCCAAGCAGATAACCACGTCAAATATTTTTAAAATACATGAGTTCATAATGATACCTTTAAAAAGGCCAATCAGTCCCTCTGGGAGCTAACACGGCCCTTGTTTTTCTGAAAACTGGCTTACCAAGGTGGGATGGGGCATAGAAATGAGAAAAATAACCAAATTTTATGCTTCTCTTACAGACTACATTCCATGGTTACCAAACAGCTGGTGAAGAAAAGTTATTTCTTCTAGAAGAATTACAGCTAAAAGTGACAGAATTTTAAAAACTTTCTTTACATTTACTTATTTTTGAGATAGAGACAGCATGAGAGTGCGGGAGGAGCAGAGAGAGGGAGACACAGAGTCCGAAGCAGGCTCCAGGCTCTGAGCCATTAGCACTGAGCCCAGTTTGGGGCTCAAACCAATGAACCAAGAGATCATGACCTGAGCCTAAGTTGGATGGTCAACTGATTGAGTCACCCAGGTGCCCCAAGAATGACAGAATTTTAAAATCATGATTTACACAGCTATCAGAATGGCTAAAATAGAACACAGTGATATCACCAGATGTTGGTAAGGGTGCAGAGAAACTAGATCTCTCATGCACTGCTGGTGGGAATGCAACTCTGGAAAAGAATAGGTCAGTTTCTTACAAAACTACGCATGCGCTTATCATACGTCCTGTCCACTGTACTCTTGGGCATTTATGTCAGAAAAATGAACACTTAATGCTCACACAGAAACCTGAATATAATGCTCGTAGCATATTCCTTCGTAATACCCCAAAACTGGAAACAACTCATACGTCCTTCAATACGTAAACTGCTACGCAACCTGTGGTGTATCCATATCCTGCAATACTACTCAGTAATAAAAGGAATAAACTATGAACTCGTGCAACAGTCCTAATGGATCTCAAGGAAACAAAGCTGAATAAAAATTGCCAACCACAAAAGGTATCAGACTGTCGAATTCCATTTATATGTCATTCTTATAACGACAACATTACAGAAATGGAGAACAGATTGGTGTTGTCAGGGTTAGGAAAGGAGGAGAGAAGGGAGTGGCTATGGCTATAAGGGGGTAGCATCAGAGAGCCTTGGGATAAAAATGCTCTGATTCTTGACTGTGGTGTTATCCACATTTATCAACACATGTGACAGAACTGCACAGAACTGAATACACGTGCATGTAAAACTAGTGAAATCTGTATACCGTCCCTGGATTGTATCAAGGTCAATCCCTGCCAGTGATGCTAGACTATATACTCAAGCAAGGTATGACCACTGGAGAAACTGGGTGAAGGGCATAAAGGAGCTCTTTGTATGATTTCCAACTACTGCATGTGAATCTACAATTATCTCAAAATTAAAAGTTGCTACAAATCATCATTCTGAAAATCCTATGAAATAATAAATGCAAGGAAAGATCGTAAAGGGATGCCAAAATGAGTAGGGACAGGATTGATGGGAAACTTTAGAACAGATATATTGGGGCTGATGGCACCTGAACTTACTCATCAACCTTAATGAATGATGCTAGTTTCCAGATCTAACTTTCTGTTTATGTAGAAGACCACGTCAAATGACACCAGAAGGAGGCCATCAGTCAAGTTCAGACTGGAAAATTGTACTCAATAGATAACTCGGTTTCTTCAATAAATAACACGAGAAATAAAGAAGGGGGAGAAGATTATATATTAAAAGAAACTTAAAGAGATCTATCAACCAAAGCAACATTTAGACGGGTTGTGATCTGCATAATATTAGGTGATATTAGGAATTGATGTTAGTTCCGTTTATTTGATATGATGTTTCTGAGTCCTTATCTTAAAAAATTTTTTAACATTGATTTATTTTTGAGAGACAGAGCATGAGCAGGGGAGCTGGAGAGAGAGAGAGACACACACACACAGAATCCGAAGCAGGCTCCAGGCTCTGAGCTGTCAGCACAGAGCCCGATGTGGGGCTCGAACTCACAAACCATGAGATCATGACCTGAGCCGAAGTCGGACGCTTAACTGACTGAGCCCCCCAGGCGCCCCATCTGAGTCCTTGTCTTATAAGAGTAAGGTATATATAGGGGCACCTGGGTGGCGCAGTTGGTTAAGCATCCGACGCATGATCTTGGCTCAGGTCATGATATTACAGTCTGTGAGTTTGAGCCCCGCATCAGTCTCTGTGCTAATGGCAAGAAGCCATTAGGATTCTGTCTCTCCCCTTCTCTCTTCCCTCCCCATCCTTTGCTCGCTCTCTCTCTCTCTCTCAAAATAAATAAACCTAAAAATTTTTTTGGAAAAAAAAAAAAAAGGATGGTAGAACCAGAACACTGTCAACGGCTTGAGCTGGGTATGGATGGGGCCTTGTCACACTCTTCTATTTTTTCATGTTTAAAATTTCTCACAAGAAAAATATCTTAAGAAAAGATAAGTACACGGAGATGTACGTTCAGTGAAGCTGCTTTCCATGGAAGTGATTCCAAGAGTTAACAAAAGTTAGAATCCATCTAGAACTAGTCAAGTAAATTATGTCAGACAGTGAATGGTGTGATTGCTGTGTCACACGATTGCCATAAGACCCCCTGTGGCCACCAAGGGCGATATGGTCCCAGGGACACTAACTCTGAAAGCTGGCTATGGCATATCAGTGAATAAAAACAAACACAAGCTAGGAAGCGGCCAGTACGTAGCATCTCCATAAATACAGCGACCGTCCAGGGCAACATTTGCCAAAATGCTGACAGTGGCCACCTCCAAACGGCAGACACATAAGCGACTGCTGCCTGTTTTATATATCCTTAATACTGCTCCATGTTTTAGTAACGATCATGCGTTCTTAAGTTTAGCTCTTTCCCTATAGGCTTCCTTTCGCGTGTTAGGCATCAACAAAGAGTTATTTCTTTAAAGTTATTTTTAAAACAAAGCCATTTCCATCTCTTGTAAGAAGAGTCTGAACAAAAATAAACAGTCCAGAAATATATCAATACTGTAAAGGAGAGAGAGGGTTAGAAACCTGGCTAGGCAACCGACACGCGTTAAGGATACCAAATAAATCTGAAGCTTACGCAGCCGAGGCACCAGAAGTAGGTCACGCACCCAGGATGGGTCTAACCTTGTCGAAGGTGGCGCCAAGGCCCTGGGTACCCAGCCCTTCCCTCCTCGCTGATGCTGTCCGTCACCACCACCACCACAGTCCGCCTTCCAGCATCAAGGACAGCCCAAGGCTTCCCGCACGTACCACGCTGCTTCCAAGCCTCTGCCATACCTTTCCACCCGCTCTTCTATCCCCCAAACTCCCTCTGCCCCTCGCGTCTCGGCCTCACCCTGCAAGCACGCATCCTTCAAAACCCAATCTGGACCACCTGCTGGGGGACACCTTTGCCACCAGCTCCTCCTCTGCCCCAGGCTGAGCTGACAGACCCTCAGCCAGCCCACAGCATGGGTCATGCGGCAGTGAAGGCAACTGTTAAAGGCGCCTGGGGTACAAGCCTCTGAGGGAAGGACGGGCTTATTTTTGTCGACCCAGTAATACATGTGGCCTGAGGCACATCTGAGCCCCCCGCGATGTCAGGAGAACTGTCGCACAGCTCATGGGCTGAGGGAAATCTGAAGCCTTCCCCAAGGACCCTCGCCACGTCCGTCCTGCACTGCCGTCACAGTACCTAGGGTCTGTGAGCTCTTCCACAGCCCATGAATGTGTTAACCGTAAAAGAAACAACTTATTACTCCAGAATATGAAAATGTTAAAAATGAAAGTTGACATTTAATCAAATACCTACAACAGATAACCTTCCACAGCAACTCAACTCTGTTCATAATTCGATGTCAGGTTTTATGTAGCATATGGGTACATTTTATGTGATGTGGGGTGGGGATTTGAAACGTTACAGTGCTGAGGGGTGAGGGGTATGGAAAGGGGAGGGGAGGGGAGGGGAAGGGAGGAGAGGAAAGGAGACAGAGGAGAGGAGACAGAGAAGGGAAGGGAGAAGGGAAGGGAAGGGAGAAGAGAGAAGGGAAGGAAAGAAAAAAGAAGCATAACCCTGCCTAAGGCTTAGGAAGGTCTTTAAACCTCCCTGCCTAACAAAACCTGTTCTGGCTGCTATTTTCCCGCTGGTTTGGGATCCTGAAGAAAAAGTATCCAAAGCAAACTACACTCTTGCAAACAAAGAAGCAAAAGCACAAAGAAGCAAACGCAAAATGCACCTGTCACCTGGGGCTCCCAAGTCCCTGACAGGTAACCAGGCCATCATCAGAGCCGGGAATGGAGCAGCCCAGAGGCCTCCCTCCGGCCCAGAGCTCCCTGGTGCTTACAGGACAGGTTGGAGCTGTTTTTTACCGCCCGGCTCCAGAGGCACAAGCAGCCAAGGTGGAGCTTCAGCAGGGAATGGTCGGGGAGAGCCCGGGCCAGGCTTCCCTACCAGCTTCCCTGAAGGCCCAGCCCTTCTCCTTCCAAGCTGGCTCCTCTCCTCATGGCAAAATCCCGGGCTGAACACCGTAGGCCAGTTGGCACAGGCCCCTGTTCTCTGCAGCGGACAAAGTCTATAAAGTGAATTGGTAAGTACTGAGCCACTGCCCCTCAGGAAACACGGGGTTAGGTTCTCACGAGTCTCTGCTGCATCTGGTCACAACATTTTCACCAAGCGATCGATACATAACCTTGCTTTATGTGCGCTGGTGTTTAAAGATGCCTTTTTTACATTGTGGACTTAGGATTAACATTCAGCTCACAGCCCACAGCCCCGTAACTTGTGTCTGCGCAAAAGTTATCGTCTACGTGTATTTTTCTTCTGCGGGCGTATTGTAGCCTTTGTGCGCTCAGGAACGTCAGACTGCACTTTGGCACAGCACGTGGTCACTTTGAATAGCGGGCTCACCAACAAAAGGCACAAAGATGTGAAAAGTATGTCACTAAACAGAAAGTAAACCGGCCCCTTGTTTACAACATGAGGGCTAAAACAAGAAGGTCCCCTTGTTTGCCGTTGGCCGAGAGCGTGAACGCTGGGGACCAAATTTTTCACTGTTCTGCACACGTTATTTCCACCAAAAAAGTACTCTGAGTACTGCTTTCAGGGTTAAAATAAATTTTAGGGAGTAGGCCAATTCACAAATAAAGAATACACAAATAATGAAAACTTTCTTGCAAAAAAAAAAAGTACATATGCCTTTAAAAGCATTTGAAGAAGGCATGCTCTAGACCCTTCTGTAAGAGAACGGAATCCAGAATGAGTATTAGAAGCTTTCAGAGTATGAAAGCACTCGACATTCAAGCAGTCAACATGGAGAAGATTCTATAACCACCAGACAGTGGAGGGCACCGGGTGACCTTCCTTCCTTCAACGGGCAGGTTTCCAAGAAGTGGTATATATGTCTTGAATTTTAACAGATTCCTAGGGTGCATCATTTTGAAAAACCAAACATCTTTGTAAAATTACATCTACTTCCTAAATGTAAGTATTATAGAACCAAAGCTGTCATGTATCAAGTTAGCTTGTAAATACTCCTATGTATTGTTAAATGTTATCCAAATGTGTCATTTCACCAAAATGGGGGTGGGGGGGGAATTTAAGACTAGGGTGGGGGAACCTTCAGTATTTTTTATTACTCTTAAAAATACTAAGCACCTAGCATCCTGAGAAAGCAAATGATAAATGTTCACCTTTGAAAGAGAACTTAACCTTGGCAAATTAATACCTTTATATAGTATTTCAATATAACTAAAGTTCATAAGAATTATTTATGAAGTTCATAAATGAAATTACATGACATTGAAGACTATGACTAAAAGTGAAAGGTTAATTCCATTCTAATCTCTTCTGGCCCTACTTCAAAAGCATGCTTTGGTTTTCTAACTCCTAGAGGGAGAACAAACTTTTATTGTAAAAATAGATCTCAGTAACAATGAAATAGTAAAAGCTGGTCATTGTAATAAAAAGGGAAAAACTGAACAGGAATTTGCTTTACAGTTTCTCCAAAGCATAATTCTTTAAATATGAAATTAAGTATACATTTATAGACTAAGACCATGTGAGGATTCAATAAACATTTGAAAACCCCTTGGCCTTTTTCTTCTAAGTATTTACTTGTACAACTGAAATCAAAGCGCTATTAGAAAACGCAGTTTATTCATCTTTCACGGACATAAAACATCTGAGAAAGACATTTTCAATGTATTAACTTATGAATGATTTTAAAGTTTTTAACCTCAACCATTCATTTAATGTATGTTTATTTTTGAGAGAGAGAGAGACAGAGTGTGAGCAGGGGATGGGCAGAGAGAGGGTGAGACACAGAATCCAAAGTGGGCTCCAGGCTCTGAGTAGTCAGCATAGAGCCCAGTGTGGGGCTCGAACTCACGAACAGTGAGATCATGACCTGAAGTGAAGTCAGACTCTTAACCAACTGGGCCACCCAGGTGCCCTACCTCAACCATTTTTTTAAGTAGGTTAAAAAAACAGTCTTCTTTCTTACGGGTTTAGATAACACACTAAGTACACTAAGTACAAAATAAATATTAGCTAAATCTGATGACTACAAAAATGTTTCTCAGTGTTGTAACTACTCTATTGCATAATGCCATTAGCATCTGCCCTTTCCTGAGGCAGAGTCAGAAGCAATTCTAATAAATAAAATGTTGAATGCCATTCACCTGGAGTATATCATCCCCTGAAAAATCAACACCTGTGATTCCACAGACCTGCCTCTGTGGCCCTCACGTCGGGGTAAAGACACAAACATCACAGCTGTGTTCTCTATTCAAGGCAAGTAAGACTCTCCAAGAATTAGCTATCCTGGACAGTCGAGTTTCCCCAAGGATTAGACACTTCACTGTTTAGAAAGAATATTCAACACACTTTCCATCTTAAACAAAGTATACTGAATATAAATTCTACTTTTTTTGAGTCCCAATCCTCAGTGAGAACGTCAACCTTTGACCACGCACTGGGAGACAATTCTCCATGGACCTCTTGCACTGTGCACATCTTATGACGAAATAGCTGCTTTTGTTGTGAATGATCTATGCACAGGTGTGTGTCTGGGCAGAGTTGTTTACTGTCCAGCATAACAAAAGTAGGGCCCCCCTCCAGGCTAGGGTTGGGCAGGTTTGTGCCACTTAAAAATCTGGATTACCTCAACTCAGGGCTCTACAGCTGCAGACTTGAGGGGCAGGAGGAAATACACAAACACGAGGCTCCTGCCATTGGCTGTGCTGGGCCACAGTCCTTTGCCTGCGATCCAGGAGTCTGTTCTCTGCCAGCATGGAGACTGCGATCACCTCAACGCAGGGCTCTACAGCCGCGACTCAAACCTGCTGAGTGGGCCGCGTCTCTCTGGGCCACGCTGCATCGCCCCCGTGGGATTTGTGAGGCAGGAGGCACTGACACAAACATGCAACTCACATTGCTGACGGTGCTATGTACAGACAGTCCATTGTCTCTGACCCCAGGCTGCCGTGTCTTCTGCCGGCATCGGGCAGACCCGGACGGGCTGGCTGTCAGCTTTCAACTAGGATAAAATTTCAGGTTCTTCGCAGTTCCTGGCAGTTGCTGCCGACAGTGGGATGCTTGTAGAGACACGGCTTTCGGGAACAGAAAAGATGAAGGTCTCGGGTGCTTTGGGGATATAAGAAGATCCCCTGGGATCTGTCCAGCGGTGCTCCGGCTGCGGCTCACTCTCCTCGGCAGTGCTGCACGCCAGCTCTCCGATGAGGCAATGTGGCTCTGGCTGCTGGAACAGTAAAGGAGTCCCCAGAGCCTAAACAAATGATGGCTGCAATGAGGATCTCGAGCTTCGGGTGGCTGAAAAGTTCATTAAGTTGAGTGATGACCAGCCACCAGGCAACTGAGAATTAAGAGAGTGCCTTGCTTCCTGGCAGAGAGCCACTCTCCGGCTCTGCACCCCCAGTCCTTCCCCTCACCCTCCACCCTGACATCTGCTGTCAGAAGATGGACAATTGTGGGGAGACTGAGGTCTCCCTTGTCCTCAAGAGGGACTGAAAGCCTCGTGCACCCAGGTGTGCTGGGGGACTTCAGGGAAGGGAGGAGCTCCAACTTTTATGGCTCTATGTCGCCATCATAAGTGACTCTGTGCAAGGAGGTACTCAGATCCAGCCAATGGGGTGTGGATACGATTCAGTGGGGTAGGGAGCCTAATGTGACCTAGAGGATGGGGCCCTTCAGGCCAACCCAAAGTACTGTTTTTTCATTTGAATGCATAAACAATAGGTTACGTTTACTTCCACTTCCTTGTCCATTACAGGCAGAGAAATCCCACCACAAGTTCCCCTGCATCCCCTCCCCACAAAGAACCGAAAATGGACGTGGTCACTCTGCTCAGCGGGCAGAACTCAAGGCCGTTCCCACGGATGAATCTGATATTTGTATTGACCCATGAGCCGCTGCCAAGGGCCTGGCGGCTTGATCTGCCTCTTAGAAAACTGTCCACCGGGTGTGAGCTGTGGCGACCATTCTCAGCTGCCAAACGATCCCTCTGGGCGACTCACCCGGACTCCAGCTGCCAATGGCGTCCACACCACCTGGACTGCCACCGCTGCTGCCTCGGTCCACCCATGTGAGCGGGCACAGCAAAGAGAACTCTGCTTCTGATGCGCAGCCACCGCCGCATGCCAGACTTGTGACTCCAGCCCGAAGGTGACGCGCTGGTCTTGAGGTGAGGGAGGCCATTCCACATGGGCTGTGGCCTCCACCAGCCCCTGGCAGACTGCCTGCGTCTGACCTTTGACCTCCCGAAGACATTTCCTTTTCAGGCTATAGACTTAATGTTCCAAATCACGTGACACTGAAAAGACTGTGACAGCTGAAAAGAATCTGTGCCACGTGTTTGGTTTTCCACACAGTCTGTAGTCTGACAATGGCTCATCCTTCATCGCAAGCACTAAGGAACGAAGGGCTGAAAGTCAAGGTCTACTCCGCCCTACCATCCACAGCAACCTGGAATTGTTTGAAAAAAGACTCCTCAGAAATCAACTCACAAAAGATTTCTCGCCCTACCTGCCTCGTCTCCTCCTGGAGCACACAATGTACAAAGTATAGCGGTCCATTCCCTGAATGTGGCCGTCCCCAGGAAAGGACCAGCCTTTCTCCGTAGTTTCCTGGGTCGTGATCAGAACAAACAGCACCGCAGTGGGGGTCAGGGGGTGGCTCCAGACCAACGTGGCATCCCGGGATTCTACACTGGCCATTCCTTTGGAAAATGCCTCTTTCTTTCCTCTGCCAGCCGTATTGGTACATCCTCCATGTGACCAGTAGCCCAAAGGGGCGCCAGGGCTGTGAATTCTGGTCCAGGTGCCTGGATTCTCTTGTTGAACTGACCAGGTCCCAGATCACAAGACTAATGACCCCCCACACATGCACTGCAGTCCAGAGCAGGGGACATACTGCATCTCTGTGAGTTTTATAAAAATTCACTTGGCTGGTTCGGTTGGTGGAGGGTGCAACCCTCGATCTCGGGGTTTGAGCTTGAGCCCCACCTTGGGCGTAGGGATTACTTAAAAATAGAGTATTTAAAAAGGAAAAAAATCCCTTCAGGGAATAGGAATTGATTAGAAGAAAGGTGAAGTGGCAGCCGCTGGAAGGAGGCACACAGATTTGTGTACAGGTGGAGGGAGGGGAAGACCCTCGATCTAAGGAGACAACTACTTACACCCCAGGAAACACGGGCGGGGAGGGTGGTGCGTTAGAGATCTTTCATCTTTCACAACTGCCAGTCCCTGCAACAGTCTCCTGAGGCAAAACACCTGGCTGAGTTTCCCCCAAAGCACTGTGAGCGCCTCCAATTCCCCGATACCCGAATCTGCCAACCGCTAAAAGATGGCTCTGACCACTACGTGATCACCGTGACCAATGAGTCCATCGGAAGCGTGTACCCCAGGCCCTCTGCCTCCCATGCAAAACACCTGTCAACATTGCCAGGCGTCTTCTCCACCCGTTCCCACAAACGCCACTCAGCCGGTGGCACAGACAGGACAGACCGGACTGACTGCCCTCAGGCAGCCCCTCCAAAGGCAAGTTCCACCCGCAGTGATGTGTACTCAAGTGAAAGCCTCCTGCCCACCAGCTGATCGAGGGTTACACTGCAGCCCTTGACAACCTGTGCCTTTGAGTCACACGGCTCCCAGGTGTCAACTGCAAAGACATTTCTTCCCAAGGACACCATGGTCCCACCAGGCCTGTGTTGTTTTTTTGGGTTTTTTTTGTTTTGTGGAAGTCAGTATTAACTTGCCTCCGTCCCCAAAGCGCCATTATCTGCATCCTAGACCTGTGTGTATTTCAAGAAAACACCACGAGCGGGCTCTCAGGTAACCAACAAGTAGACCAACAGAGGCGATGACTCCAAAACTAATCTTCTAGAAGCTTCCAGAGAGATTAATTGGCTCATTACTTGAGGTGTATCCCATGGGTGGCTTTCCCTACAATGAGTCTTCCAGTTAGAAAAGGCAGTATGAGGGGCGCCTGGGTGGCTCAGTCGGTTAAGCGTCCAACCTTGGCTCAGGTCATGAACTCGTGGTTCGTGAGTTCGAGCCCCGTGTCGGGCTCTGTGCTGAGAGCTCAGAGCCTGGAGCCTGCTTCAGATTCTGTTCTCCCTCTCTCTCTCTCTGCCCCTCCCCTGCTTGCACTCTGCCTCTGTCTCAAAAATAAACAAAAATTAATAAAAGAGAGAGAAAAGGTGGTATACAATCTATCCCCAGGTTTTGTTTGTTTGGTTTTGCATGTATTAGCTCTTTTATTTATTGTGGTATAAATGACATACCACGAACTACTCATATTGATAAACTTTGAATTTCTGTAGATACCTGTGAAAGCATTACAACATTCAAGATCATGAAAATATCCACTCCCCTGCCTCCTGACCAAAGTTTACTTCTCCCCCCATACGACCTCAGCTCCTCTCCTGAGATATGCACAATCTATTGTCCCGATAGATAAATTTGCATTTTCTAATTATTCCATTCCAAATAAATGGAATCAAATGGATTATACTTTTTTTTACTAGCTTCTTTCACTTGGCTAATTTTGAGAAATCTGTCCCGTTTTAGCTAAAGTGATTAGTAATACTACCTTGACCTGCAGGGCATGAAGGTCAGGATCAACCTGCCAGCCAGGCTTGTTACGAATGACAGAATCATTCTAGACTACAAACCAAAATGTCTTACAAATACAAACAAAAACATCCTTAAATTATTGTCAAACAGAATTCAGCGACGTATACAAAGAATTACAAGCCATGACCGAGTGGGGTTTCTTCCGAGAAAAGAAGGCTAGCTGGATATTTCAAAAGTAATCAGCGTAATCTACCACATCAGAAGGCTGGAGAAGAAAAATCCCATCATCATATCAGGGCTAAGGAGGGGTTGGGGCTGAAGGGAAATAGTTGTGGCTATGACAGAATAATATGAGGGCTCCTTGATGACGGAAATGTTCTGTACCTTAAATATTTCAAAATGTACTGATTGTGGTTTTATGGTTTTGCAAGATGTTACCATTTGGGCAAAAATAGGTAAAGGGTACGAGGGACCTCTGCATCATTTAACAACGCATGTGGACCTACAATGACCTCAGAATAAAAATCAGGGGGTTCCTTCTTTAGTGCATTGTCTCAAAATAAAAACAAAGTGTTTGTTCTTTAAATGGCATCATTTAGGGGCGCCTATGTGGCTCAGTCAGTTACACTTCTGGCTCTGGATTTCAGCTCAGGTCATGATCCCTCAGTCCGTGAACCAGCCCCACATCAGGCTGTGCCCTGACAGAGCAGAGCCTGCTTACGATGCTCTCTCTCCCTCTCTCTCTGAGAGTGCACGCATGGATGCTCACTCTCTTTCTCAAAATAAACTTTTTTTTAACTTATAAAAAACTGGCACTGTCTCCAAAGGAATGATCAGTCAAAACACCTGTCATCATATTTTAATATTTCTAATTTTCTTGTTGATGGACAATAGCTCCCTAGAAAATTTGTGTAACAATCTAGTCCCAAAGCATTTGCCAAGGGTTTGCCATGTGCAATGAGGAGCTGGAGAAACAGACAAAATGAAAACAACATAGATTTAGAAGAGTTTATACTTCTTTTTTTTTTTTTTTAACTTTTTTAACGTTTATCTATTTTTGAGACAGAGAGAGACAGAGCACGAGCTGGGGAGGGGCAGAGGGAGAGGGAGACACAGAATCTGAAACAGATTCCAGGCTCTGAGCTGTCAGCACAGACCCCAATGTGGGGCTCAAGCCCACGGACTGCGAGATCATGACCTGAGCCAAAGTCGGACGCTTAACTGACTGAGCCACCCAGGCGCCCCAAGAGTTTATACTTCTAATGAGGTTGAGCAAGAACTACAGTACTGAACTCAAGATACCTTCCTAAGGTGCTTCATTATTCCTGTCCATAGTCATAAATATTTTTTTTAATGTTTGGGGCACCAAACATTTTAAACATTAAAATTTTAATGTTTATTTATATTTGAGAGAGACAATGCGTGAGCAGGGAAGGGGAAGAGAGAGACGGAGGCAGAATCTGATGCAGGCTCCAGGCCCTGAGCTGTCAGCTCAGAGCCCGACGCGGGTCTTGAACTCACAGACCGCGAGATCATGATCTGAGCCGAAGTCGGACACTTAGCCGGCTGAGCCACCCAGGCACCCCAGTCATAAGTATTTCTAGACAGGATACAGGCAGTGTCTCAGCAGTGTTTATGTTTATTTATGTGTTTCAATAAGTCTAAAGAAAGTCTTCTCCCTTACTCCCAGGTGCCGTAGGAGACTTCCTACCACAACCCCCTGATTGCAAGCCCTAGTCTCCGAGTCTCAGCACACACCACCACAGCACGTTAGCTGCACAGAAACAGGACAAGAAGAGAATCGTGCACATACAGGCCAGACACACACACACACACACACACACACACACACACACACTCTTCTCTCACATCCAGCTTTCTGCACTACCTCTGAATATGAACACTCAAAGGCACAAGAGAAGGGCAAAGTGAAGGGGCTGGTTAACACCTGCAGCTGCCTGGCCACCAAAACGAGTTACACCATCAGAAAAGTAAAGACCGAGGGAGAGAGAAGAGTGGGAAAGAAACAGAGGGAACGGAGAGAAGAGCCACGCTTCATTCTTATCCCCCATCTCAGCGCCTACTTTCCCCCCGCCCCCGTCACAGAACAAATGCCCCCAGACTCTGCCCATGTCTTACCCCAGAAGCATTTCCCAAATGCTTCCTTCGCTTGAAAACATACTACTCTCCTCCCAGCTTTGCTTGAGCCGAGCCTCAGGAATCACATTCCAAGAAGTGAAAATAAATACTGAATGAGATAATTCATCATTTGTGAGCACTCTAGCCCTTGCCTTCTCGTAAAGCTTCCTGTAACTGTAGTCCATTTTTTCACAACTAGGTTGCTTTTAGAAATTAGAGGTTTAGTTACATCCAGAAACCTAATATAAAACTACGATTCACAGCCACCGGGCAAGAAACTGCTCTCACCTCTGCCAATGCATCTTGCCTGGCTGGCTTGACGCTGAGACCCAGCAAGGGTAGCCGGTGAGTCCCCAAGGCTGGCAGCCCAAGGACGTGAGAGGAGGCTGCAGCAGTTGACAGGAACCCCTCTACTAACTGGGAAGGCCAATCAGGCTGACTGGCTGGCTTATCAGGCTCCCCGTCTTCCCTTAATATCTCAGGTGTTCCGTTTCTAGCTGGCCGTGATACAAAGAGGTTACATGGTTCTTGCACCAGAATTCATCTCCTTCACCATAGCCTGGAGTTGCACATTCAGTTCTAATAGTTTCCAAGTTCACGGCTAATCAGAATGACTACAGTTCCCAAAGAGCAAATGGCTCTGTTCCTTCACCTGCCACTTGTTCAGGGGCCTAAGAAGTGCCAGGCACTTGGAGATAAAGTACTGACCAATACAGGGTGGTCCCTATTTCCCCCGGCTGATGTAGGAGGAGATGGGACAGAAGAATATGGAAATAAAAATGACTGCCACTAAAATCATTACACAGTGTGCTGGCTGCTAGCAGGGACATAAACAAAGCCAAGGAACTTGCACTTTCTGGGGATATGAAGGGCAATTTCCTTTCCAGTGCAATCAAAATATAGAATTAAAAATTCATGTAATTTAGGGGTGCCTGGGTGGCTCAGTTAGTTGAGCGTCTGACCTCAGCTCACATGATTTCAAGGGTTCATGAGTTCAAGCCCCACATCGGGCTCACTGCTGTCAGCGCAGAGCCCACTTCAGATCCTCTGTCCCCTTTCCCTTTTGCCCCTCCCCCACTCATGCTCTCGCTCGCTCTGTCTCTCAAAAATAAATAAAACATTTAAAAAATTCATGTAATTTACTGATCCCCCCCAAATATACTCTAAAATTGACTTTAAAAAATTAAGTCGCAGATGCTAGCTTGCCATTATCTCTAGGTTAAAAGCGAAAAGCCATTCCAATTGCAAAGACTAGAAGCAGTAAGTGGATTCACCTGGGCACAAAACCATCGCCTGAAAAAGTGCTTTCTTTTGTTTAAGGAAAGTGGAGCATATCCCAAACAAGCAACCAAGCAATCAACCCCACCTAAATTGGAGATGGCCCCCACAATCATATGGCTAACTGGGCTTCGACAAAGCAGGAAAGAACACCCAATGGAAAAAAGACAGTCTCTTCAACAAACGGTGTTGGAAAAACAGGACAGCGGTATGCAGAAGAATGAACCTGGACCACTTTCTTACACTGTGCACAAAAATAAATTCAAAATGGATGAAAGACCTAAATGTAAGACGGAAAACCATCAAAATCCTAGAGGAGAAAGAAGGCAGCAACCTCTTTGACCTTGGCCATAGCAACTTCTTACTAGACACATCACCTGAGGCAAGGGAAACAAAAGAAAAATGAACTACTGGCACTTCCTCAAAATAAAAAGTTTCTCTTCTGCACGGCAAAGGAAATAATCAACAAAACTCAAAGGCAGCCTACACAATGGGAGAAGATATTTGCAAATGACATATCTGATAAAGGGTTAGTATCCAAAATCGATAAAGAACTTATCAAACTCAACACCCAAAAAGCAAATAATCCAAATCAGAAATGGGCAGAAGAAATGAGAGACATTTTTCCACCAAAGATATCCAGATGGCTAATAGACACATGAAAAGATGCTCAACATCACTCATCATCAGAGAAATACAAACCACAAGCACAATGAGGTACCACCTCACCCCTGTCAGAATGGCTAAAATGAACAAGAAACAACAGGTGGTGACAAGGATGTGGAGAAACGGGGGGCCCTCTTGCACTGCTTAGGGGAAAGCAAACTGGTGCAGCCACTTGGGAAAACAGTATGGAGGTTCCTCAAAAAGTTAAAAATAGAACTACCCTATGACCCAGCAACTGCACTAGGTATTTACCCAAAGGATACAAAAATACAGATTCAAAGGGGTATGTGCATCCTGATGTTTATAGCAGCATTACCAATAATAGCCAAACTATGGAAAGAGCCCAAATGCCCATCAACTGATGAATGGATAAAGATGTGGTTTATATACACAATGGAATATTAGCCATCAAAAAGGAAATCTTGCCATTTGCAAGAATGTGGATGGAGCTAGAGTGTATTATGCTAAGTGAAATAAGTCAGAGAAAGACAAACACCATATGATTCACTCATATGTATAATTTAAGAAACAAAACAGATGAACATACAGAAGTTGGGAGGGAAGAGGGAAACAAACCACAAGAGATCTCTAAATGATAAAGAACAAAGTTGATGGAGGCAGGTGGGTGGGGGCGGGCTAGATGGGTATTAAGAAAAACACCTCTTATGACGAGCACCAGGTATTGTATATTAACTGATGAACCACCTGAATTCTCCTAAAACCAATGATGCACTATATGTTAACTAACTAGAATTTAAATATTTGAAGAAAAGAGAAATGTTTAAAAATTAAAAAATAAATGAATAAATAAACTGGAGGGGCGCCTGGATGGCTCAGTCGGTTGAGCGTCCGACTTCGGCTCAGGTCATGATCTGGAAGTTGGTGAGTTCAAGCCCTACATGGGGCTCACTGCTGTCAACGCAAAGCCCACTTCAGATCCTCTGCCCCCCTCTCTCTGCCCCTTCCCTTCTTGTGCTCTATCAAAAATAAAAGTAATAAAATAATAAAAAAATAAACTGGAGACCGCCAAGTTAAAACACTAGTCTTGCTTTCTACAATGTCCAGTTAAAACACAATCACATCAACCAGTCTTTGAGGAATATGAACCTACATTGTCCGAATTACCTAATCTTTTCAAATGTGCTAACCACAATGACCTCATGTTGAAGCCTAGTGACCTTAAGATACATTTGACTAGAAATCTGACCCACATGGGCAATAACCTGAATTTCCATCAAGGAATCTGCAAGCACTAAATGATGGAACAAAAAGGAGCCCAGGCTTCATCTGTGCTTCAGAGGGGGGTACAAAAGCAGCTCTGAATTGTCACTGTGGGGGAAACCTACATTTCTTAAGATTGAAATGTAATCTCCTCCCGTTTAACTCCAAACTTTTTGTCAATCTGATTGGCTTTGCTTTCTCTACCAAAATTAGAGACCAAAGCCTCTAGATTTGCTCCCTGCTACCGTGTCTCCACTTCTTCCCAAACATTTATAAATGCCGGCCTACCACTAGTTAGGAAGTTACATCTGGAAGCTTCTACCCCACCTTTCTTTCTCCACCCCTATGGCCATACACTGGGGATGGGTGTGCAGATTTGTAATCTAGTCCTCTTGACACAAATTAAGAATTGAACAGGAATGCTCTCTTTCTTTACCTTTTTTAAAGTTTATTTTTATTTAAGAGAGAGAGAGAGAATCCCAAGCAGGCTCCCCACTGTCAGCACAGAGCCGGACACATGCCTCAATTTCTCGACGGTGAGATCACGACCTGTGCCAAATTCTAGAGTCGGACACTTTACCCATGAGCCACCCAGGCACCATCTCTCTTTTTAAATGATCTCCAGAGAATTTCCCATCAGTTCCCTCCCTTCACCCAGCTTTGTAACAACTACCCAAAAATTCCTTCATCCTCAACCTCTGCCATCCACCTGTGCTCCTTTCTGTCCCCATGGAGAAGATCAGCGTAAGGCCTTTGCCAAGACCTGCCCCCTCCCTCTCCTCATCCTCTGCTTTAAAGCCATTGACTTCCCATCTCAAAATAAAAGTCAAAACCCATAGAGTTCCTCCATCCTCCAGCCAGCCCGCCACCTCTTCTAACTCCCCAGTCTCATCTCTTTCTTCTCTTTCCCTCCGCTCCCTGCTCACACCTTTACTCTTCTTTCCTGCCTGGAACTTCTCTCGAGGGGCTTTCTCAAATGCTACCTTCCCTTACCCTCCACCTTCCATTAAAACCAAACCTCCAACTCCCTACCCCCACACAAACTTTCTACTTATTTTGTTAACTATCACCCCCAAGGTTCCAGGAATACAGGGATTTCTCTGCTTCCTTCCCTGGTGTATCCTTAAGGTCGAAAAGAGTGCAAGTTCAGCGGCAGAGAGTTCAGTAACCATTTGTGAATGAAGAGTCATTCACTTGACAGGCATTTGCTGGGTGCCTCGTCGCGGCCGGGTTTGTTAAGAAGAATAAGCCAGTGGCAAAGCCTTTAATGCACCCGATGGAGAAATGCAACACAAAATATGCATTGCAGGACCGCGAGCTAAGACCTCGGGCAGGTCACAGACATGCCCAAGCCCAGCGGAAGAGGCCTCGGCCTCGCCTTTCTGGGAACCTGTCCGGCTTCTCTAGAGGGTCTCCTCTAGACCCCGAGAGGAGGGAAGCGCACTCGCCCCCACCTCCACCCCGACCACCCCAGGCCCAAGAGGTTATGAGTCCAGAGCCACAACTTCCGGGCTCTTCACTCCAGAGGCAGGATTTAACGAAACACATTTTAAAGCCTCTGCGCTTCTGCCACCGCCCCCTCCTCTCTGCCCTGCGGCCCATCGCCTAGGGCGGCCCGGGACCGGACCCGGCTCGGACCTGACTGCCGGGTCCCACAAGCACGCCCCACTTCCGCGGCCCACACCTGCTCCCGGCGTCCCGTTCGGCTCCTCTCTGCGCGTGTGCGAGCAAGCCCACGTGGGTTCGGGAGAGGGTGGCCGCGCGGATGGGAGGGGTGGGGCTGGACACGCCCCCTCGCGTGAAGCTGCCTTCTGATTGGCTGCCTGTCGCTGGCCTGGCCCGGTCGGAGCCGCCCGCGGCTGCGCCTCTAAAGGCGCTGCCGGTCTAGGCTTGCGCTACTGTTTCGTGCTCTTGGCCGCCTCCGCGCACTCCCCGGGATCCTTGCAATCTCCGCCAGCATGTCTCAGGTAGAGCGCGTGCCTAGCCTGGCCGCGAAGGTGCGGCGGGGCTGGAGGCCGGGGGTGGGAGAGGAGGTACTATCCCGCAAGCAGGACCCCGCAGAGTCTTTCCCTTGCCGGCCCCCGCTGTGCCTCCTGGACCCGTGCCCCGCTATGACTCTTCGCACAGAGCCTTGTGAGCGGAACTTTCCAGGTTTGGACTTCACTCCCCACCCGCAACTGCTGGAAAGTTGCCCGTGGGGTGGACTTCGCGGTGAAGCAGAAACAGGAGTTGGAAGCGAGGGTCCTAGGTAGCAAGATGGCAGGTAGAGAGAGGGTGGCGGGGATTGAAGCAGCAAAGGGACCGAGTTCCCCATCCGGAAGGTCAGCGCCAGAGTGGGGACGCCATGCAGAATGGGGAAGCAAGGAAGTGGTTAACAGTTTAGAGGTCAGGGGACTGAGGGGCCGAGTGCCCAACGTAAGAGAAGGGGAGAGGTGACCCAGAGGCCTTTCCCTCCTTGGAATGTAGCCTCTTTTCTGAGACCGAGCTGTGTGGGATGACCTCTGACTCATCACCTCGCTCCAATCAGAACACGGGGAGAGAGGTCAGCGCTGGACGCCTGGCCCCTGGGGGGAAGGCTCCAATGGCTTCTGGCCAGCCTAATTCAAAACTGTCCCGTCTCAGCGGTTTCAAACCCGCTGTGCTAGCCCTATCCAAGTCAGGGCTTTCCTGGGACCCCCGCCTGGCCCGGCGCACGCTGCTTTTTCAATGAAGGGAATACCTACTGCAGGCACAACTAGCCTTCCTCCTTCACCCCTGGGTTCTAGCACCTGGTAAATAGAGAATCCAGTACGTAGTTGTCCGTCGAGAGGAGTGAACCAATGGGCTTCCCCTCCTTGTTTTGCTGAATCTTTCTGGCTGCCCTGTCGGGGAGATGAAGTGACACACTGCTTTTCCTCTGGGGCATCTCAGGACTGCTGCCTTTCTCACTGTCTTTCCCCATTACCGAGCTCTATGTAGGCCTTTCCTGTTCCCCCACATTTAGGCTGAGTTTGACAAAGCTGCTGAGGATGTTAAGCACCTCAAGACCAAGCCAACAGATGATGAGATGCTGTTCATCTACGGCCACTACAAACAGGCCACCGTGGGCGACATAAACACAGGTACGCTGAGAGGAGCTGGGAACGCCCCTCCCCGTCAAAGCAGGTGCCACAACCTTGGTGGATGCCCAAACTCCCAATCTGCGGGAGTGGCACTCTCAAAACCACCGAAGCCCTGCTCTTCTGGTGGGACATGGTAATGGTTCTTGGGGTCCCCCCCAACAAAATCACATTCCAGAATGGGACTCCCAGGTGGCCTCAGGTAGCAGACTTCAGAACCTAGTTTGAGGAGAACTTGATGGCCTATCACTAACATTTGGGGATAGAAGCAGAGACCCCAGCTTGGCAGAGACTTGGTCCATGCTCTGAACTCAGTAGTAGCTTCGTTGAACCACGCTCCTTCAGCAGGTTGCCTCCCCGGACAGGCAGGGTAGAAGTCCAAGCACTAGGCAGCCTGCTCTCGGGAGCAGAGAAGCTACTGCCTCCCTGGGGCAGGGTCACAAGCTGTATTGCCGAAAACAGTTCCTGATGACGGTTTCTTGCCTATCAAAAAATCTGGGTGCAGATTTCGAGGCCATAGTTTAGACTTCCATAGTCTGAATACAGTCTTTTCCTGCCTTGGACTGTTTTTATTCTGCCCCCGAGTCCCTGAAATCCAGCCATATGCGAGGCAGCAGCAAGGGCTCAAAGGCGGTGGCCATGGCAGCACAGAAGGGGGTCACCCCCTTCTCTGTTCAGGAGGGGGGCCTGGCCCCCAATTCCAGTGCAGTTGGGGTGGAAGGTGGAGCGTGTTGGTGGCTGCCAGCCATCTGGAAGCAGGAGATGGTGCCCAGAGCTAAGGATCACGAGCAGTGCCAAATCAAAGTTCACAGGAAGGGCTTAGCTGAGAGAGGTCTTGAGGCAAATAAATGTGAGTGTTATGCTGGGTTTATAAACTCCGTGTCCTCCCCGGGAGGAGAGGGAGAGATGAAGTGGGGGTGACCAGAGGGGCTGAGATGCTTTTCTGCCAGACAGGATTTTCACAGATACTGGCCTCTGCGCTTTTACATGAGTACACATAAACTAGCTTGAGTCTCTCTCTCTCTCTCTTCCGGACTGGGGAGGCTTCCGTTCATCCACAGGCTGCACTCACTGTCCAGTACAGTCACCACTAGCCACGTGTGGCTAAGTTTAAATTAGGAAGAGCTAAAAAATCCAAAGCTCAGTCCTCAGTTGCACAGGAGCCGCAAGAGGCGAGTGGCTCTGAGTTAGTGCAAATGTACATTTCCACGTTCACTACGAGGGCCGTTGCAGTGCGCTTGCTCTTCCTAGATGACAGCTCTGTGGGTGCACCTTCTGGTAGCCCTGGGAATACTTTCCAGAAAGCACCCGGGGGGATTTGATGTTTCTCGGACACTGGGCACTGCCATCGCTTCTTCTGCCTTTGTTCTCGGCATGGTGGTAAACTAGGTCAGCGGGGAGGTGGTGAGTGTGTTTCCTGGGAGCAGCTGAAGACAGGCCTGAAAACATTAAATCATGGTACAACTTTAAGGATGCCTTTAGGGGAAAAAACCGCCCACAAATCAACAAGAAATAGACTAACAATTTGGTAGAAACATGGGGCAAGGTTATGAACATGGGGCAAGGTATGTTCACAGTAAGGGACTCCCAGAAAACTGATAGCAGTAATAACATGGAGGAGAAAAACTGGGGGGCTGAGAGCAGGGGTGGGAGGGAAACTTTATAGTCGCCCTCTTTATAGCATTTGAATCTTAAGCCATAGGAATGGATGAAGTATTTGTTTTAAAACAAAATTTTGTTACATATGTTTTTTAAAAGAAATTGTGGAGTTCTTTAACTTTTAGGACCAAGACTGTCTACTAATGAAAACAGTTTTCTTCCTATTTTCTTTACATCATAATTTTGGGTTTCTGTACATCTGGGTTTCTAAAGGCAGAACTCACTATGCTAGACCCATTTAACTCCATAACGGAGCATGGAAGGGACAGATGAAGTGAAAAGACTTGTCTTTTCTTTCAGGACAAGAACGTTGATAATGTTCTCCATTAGAACTTGAAGCAGATCTGGGGCACCTGGGTGGTGCACTTGGTTGAGTGTCCGACTCCAGTTCAGGCCGTGATCTCACGGTTCATGAGTTCAAGCCCCACAATGGGTTCTGTGCTATGAACAGAGCCTGCTTTAGATCCTCTGTTCCCCCTCCCCTCCCCCCACCTCTCAAAAATAAAACATTAAAAAAAAAAAAAAGATCTTGAAGCAGATCTAATGTCTTTCCTTCCCTTGTTTCAGAACGGCCTGGGCTGCTGGATCTCAAAGGCAAGGCCAAGTGGGATGCCTGGAATCAGCTGAAAGGTAATTGTTCTCATCGGTTTCTCTAGTTTGTGAAGCCCAGAAATGAAACAGTCTTCATTACAGAGTGTAAGGGGTAAAGAGAGAAAACAAAGTGAGTGAGGCCCGTGCTAGAGACCAGCCTCACCTCGCCAGAAGGGAAAAAAACTGGGCCACCTACTTTTCCCCCTGATCCCATGTACACCTTCTCCCAGAGCACCATCTCTGAGCAATGACATCACCTGGAGAGGAGGAGCCGGGGACCGGGTTACTAAAAAACGGACCAGAGGGTAAAGAGTTGGCCTGGGTTTCCCGTGTGTTCACGAGGAGTGGGGTTTCCTGCGCGCACCTTCCTCTCCGCAACAAGGCCGGGGAGGGAGCCCCGCCCCCNCTAATGCAGGGCAAGCTGCTGGCACACTGCAGGCCCCTGAATGGGGCCATTATATGCTAAGCAACAGCAGCCAAGAAGTATCCCGGCTGCGACTTAATCACGTGCCACCTGCGGCAGCAAGACCCACAGTTGGCACTGACGGGCCTGCCAGCTTCTGGGTCGCTAGCTAGCTTCTGAATGAGCCCTCTGTCTTCCTGCAAATGAGGGACCCTTGAATTCAAAAAGGGCCAGGATACAATCAACGCACTCCTAGGATTTGCAAGGAACTGGGACAGGAATGCCCATCTGGCTGCCCATTGTCAGTGCCCAGGGGCCGCGTACCCTCCAGTGCTTCAGAAAGTGCTCCGATTCCCAGGATGTCTGCCCTTCGCCGCAGCCCCCAGGAAACCGGGCGTTGCTACTGAGGGGTCCGTCCGGTCAATGCCCTTTGGACCCCAGCACGAAGGCAAAAATATGCCTCCTTCCCCTCCGTGAGCCACCTGCTTTTGCTCAGAGTTCTCGAAACTTTACTCACAGCCTCCCTCTGGGGAGAAGAGGGCATCTGGCTTTGTTCTTTCACTGCCACAGCTGGCAGATAAGAGCCACCGGAAGAGGGCTACGCGATAGGCCAAGGCCAACCAGGAGAGGAGGTGAGGCTAGAGCCACTACACTCCCCCTGGTGGGCTCTCCTGCCTGTCTGCAGTGTCCGGCCTTTCTCCCGAGGCTCAGGACGACCTCTCATTCCTGCAGTGGGGGGCTCACAGGGCCCGCAGGCCAGCAACCAGCCTCAGGCCAGCTGCGTACACACTATGGGTTCAGGGCTCCAGGGAGCATTCACCGGGGGCCCAGCTCCTTAAGTATTACAGGCCACGCCTGTGAGGTGCAGGTAGTGGAATTTCCGCCTTAGAGGTGAGAAACTGAGCCTCCGCACATTAAACGGGGGGAGGGGCTGTCTAGGGCCCCAGTCTGCTGCTTTTCGACCATGCGGCCTCTCTGACAAATAACCCTGTTGATCCCTTGCAGGGACTTCCAAGGAAGATGCCATGAAAGATTATGTCAACAAAGTAGAAGAACTAAAGAAAAAATACGGAATATAAGGGACTGGATTTGGCTGCCAGCAAAGCAGTTCGTCTAAACTGATACGATGCCTTGTTTTTTCTAATACCGGGGATGACGTGAAATAATGAAAACAGCCCGTGAACCTAGATCCTGAAGACGATCTAACAGTAGGGGCCAAAATGGCTACTGACGGGCTACTGAGTAGTTTTTATCTGTAGACCAATTAAAAGTGCATTTGTTATTTTAAGTCTTCAGTGATCCGCATTCTTGAAATCCTTTCCTCTGTTCCTATCACTCTTCCTCACTTCCTTTCTCTAAAGACTTGGTCTGGGAGAGTTGGAGCTTAGCCTCCACCCTGCAAGGGTACAGGCAGGCAACCACCTCTCCAAAGCCTGAAGCACTGCCTCCTCCAGCGGGGAGGAAAAGAACTACAGAAACAGCCTTTCCTAAGTCCTCGTTCCTCCCCGCCCCAGCCACACCAGTCGCGTGGGCTGGCTGAGACTTCAGGCCGCAGGGACTGCCGATTCTGTGCTGGGGACACTGCCGGCCTCCAGCTCTGAGGAACACAGGGCTGACAAATATTTATGGTTCGTCTGCGGTCCATCCAGTCCCTGGTTCCAGAGCAAATGAACGAGGCTAGAAGCCGCACTCAGGAACGAACCATACACCTGCGCAGAGGCCCAGGGTCATGGGCAGCTGGGCAGGCGTAACCAAGCAGTGGGGTGGGCACTTAGCAGGGAGAAAGGAAGTGAGGACCCACAAGGCCAGGGAGTAAGCTTACAAAGAAAGGCTGGGGCTTGACCCTTGGGTGTGTAGTTAGTTTGCTGAAAAGAAAGAAAAGGAGATGGCGGGGCAGGCCCTCCTTGCCAGGAGCTCTGCTCCACTCAGTTCCACTCAGGCTTGCATGGAAGGTCCGGGTTTCCCCATTCTGCGGCTGAGGATACGGAGGCCGAAAGGAATTGAGGAGAAGCTCCTTGAGGCCGGGCAGCTCTCCGTTCCCTCCAAAGCCTGTGTGCTGCTCTTAGACGTTGTTCAGCCAAAAGATCAATGAGGCATGTCAGTTACAGTGACTTGCCCAAGGTGGCTCAGCTGGGGGACCATCTAAGAGCCAGCATTCCCGGGCACATCTCCCTGGCTCGGATGCCTGTACCCCCCAAGGTGGCCCCACGGGCATGACCTGTGCCGGAACAGCAGGGAGAGCAACTGTCTGGTACGGCTGGCGTACGGCACGCCGTCCATGTAAAATGGGACTAGATGGAAGTCTTGATGATGAAGTTGAAAAGTACAAAATTTGTCCTCAGAGGTGAGAGGCAGCTGCTGGGCAGGAGATGGGGTCAGAGGCGTTCGGTGACTACATCAGGGGGTTTTGAGTGTGGTGACCGCCTTACAGCCCTGCCTGCTCACGGAAAACCAGGCCCAGAAGCTCAGGGGTAGATGGGGACATGCTCCCAATGGGGTCAAAGTCTAAAACCTAGCCGTGCAATGTAAATGAAGTGACTTCCTAAGTAGCAATACCATTTACACCAGAGTTAGTCTCCCCGCCCCCCCCCCTCCCCGGGGCACTAATGTGACTGAGGGCGGGAGGCAGGAGGCCATCAGGTCTGCTCTCCCACCCAGCCGCGCTGCACCCACCCAGTCATGCCAGCCACCAAGGCCGCAGAACGGCCAGCTCCTCTGAGCCCTGAGGGAGGCAGTAGGGAGCCATAGCCACTCACCTATTACTACCTGGATCATCTGCTTTTGTCAGTTGTTGGCTGCTTCCGGTGGAAACCAAAGGAAAAACCACCTCGAATGGAGTGCAGCACGTGGTTCTTGCCCACACAGACCTGGCTCTGGGGTCAGGCCCAGCTCACCTACCGGGAAGGCGGTGGTCCACGTGAGATGGAACCGTGTGAGAAACGTGGGTGCCTGGTGTGTGGTACTTCCTCTGGAAGTTTCCTCTCAAAACCAACTCTTGTCCCTGAGAACATCTCTTGCAATGTCTCTCAGAGTCAGGGACGTGGCCCAGAAGCAACTTACGGCTGTGGTGGTGGCCCTGGAGTGGGTGTGGGTGACACAAAATCTGCCCAGTCCTGCAGGTCATGCATGGAAGCCGGGGACCGGCAGGCGTGTGCCCGGGCCCCGTGTCGCTGCCCCCCGTCGCTGCCCTGCTGTCAGCCAGGCCTCGGCCTGGGGAAGCCTGGGCAAAGGTAGTGCAGCCCGGCCGCCTGCAGTTCCGCAGCTGGGAATGTGCTAGGCGTAGTCGTGTCCCTTCTCCCGCGGATGCAGGTGTGGATGCAGGTGGCAAGGAACCGCTATGGGAGAGGAAAGGCCCATCCGCCCATGGCTGGTGTGGCCTCCAGGGCCAGGCTGTCCGTTGTAAGAACCCTCAGGGCCGGCCTCCCACGCAGGCTGGTGACTTTAATCCTGCTGTGAAGTGGGCACTACCCTGCAGTGCTCTGTGATGGGAAGTACCCAACCCATTATTCAGACGAGGGAATCAAGGCTCAGGGGATGCAAATGCATCCAAACCCAGCAGTCTCTGTCCAGGAAGGTCCCCGTCTGTCCCATCCTCTCTCATGAACACGGCTACCACTCAGATTTGCATCTCCACTGTCGCTCAGAGGACGAGGGTGATACTTGGGCTAACAGAAGGTGATAGAAGCCTTCCACATACTGTGCACATCTTCCTGAGGAGTGGCTCAAGGACACAGGTCGGTCGCATCTCCCAGGCCGGGGCAGGGCTCTAAGGAGACATACCTTTTTAAGCAGCTCAGGTGATTCTGACTCTGCGAGATCTGGGAGCCATGCAGCACCCCCATCTGCCCCCCTCCCCGCCGCCCCGACACACACACACACACTATAAAGTAGCGGTACTGGCTTCTCCTGAAGTAACAAGTTGTGTTCTGAGACCACGTCACCAGTGGGCTCAGGCCCCATGCCTTCTCCGATGGCTTCTGCAAAAGCCTGCATACAGCCCCAGGAGAATTCCCAGGGAGCCATTTGGGAGCAAATGAGTTGGGCAGAGGAGCAGGCAGGGCGCCCAGTCTTCCCCATCTCCTCCGTGAGCATCACAGCTCCCCATGGCACTTCTTACCTCCAATCCGCCTCTGGTGACAGACTTACCTGTGAATCCCACTGCCGTCTCTCAGGCGCCGGATCACGAATCTTCTTGGAGCCGCATTTTCTTCATCTAGAAAATGGGCTGATAAAATGGGTAAAGGCCGTCACACAATGCCTGGCAGACACGACTTCCTGGCGGCCAAGAGGCCTTCCCTGGTGCACACACTTCCCTCGCCATGACCTGGACAGGCCCCGGCCTGGAGCCACAGATGCCGTTCCCCACCAGGGCCGGGCTCCAATGCGTGGGAAGTTATTAGCGTGGGTTATCTCTCGGGACAAGAGGAAGTCCAAAAGCCAAAAGCCTGGGCACCAGTGTTGAAGATCAATAAGGGACTTGCCCTGCCACTGCCCGAGTTAACACAGGCATGAGCCAGGCTAGGTCACCACTATAAGCCACAGTTTCTTCACCAATTAGATGAGCCTGAGCAGAAGGCCATTGTCCAGTGTAAAAAGGAAGGAAAGCCAGAGGAGGAGAAAGAAGGCCCCGGAAATGCTGGCCTCGGTGGGAGTCAGGCTGGGAAGTTGTGAGGGGGTGGGGTAAGCAGCCCGATGATTAAAGGTGTTTGAAATTAAATTACAGGTGTTTGGAGTTGAAGACAGGCCAGGAAAAATAACCAGCAGAGGCGGGCGTTAGCAGAGCTCTGCCTTTGGGGTCTGGGTCAAGGCTCGACTATGTCTCTGCCCTTGGCAGCTCGCAAGGAAGAGACCAGAATCTTTCCTCTGTTAGTTATCTATTTGTGTGATTGCGCATGACTTCTCTTTTGAAAGAACATGGGGTAGCTAAGAACAGGCCAAAAAATAAGCAAAGCTCCCTCAGGAGTCCAGAGTTTAAAGATAACTCACATGTCATCTTTTGTTATCCTTGAAAGATCTGGAAACCACAAACTGCAGACCAACAGAGGCGCCCTGGGGTGCCCTCTCTGTAATCATCCCCAGAGACTCCGCCCCTGCTTTGCAACATGCCCCCACCCCCTGCTGTGGTTACAACTCAACCCTGGGAAGACCAGGAATTGGTCAACTGACAGCTTTTCCTCTTTTTTTTTTTTAAATGTTTTTTATCATTTATTTATTTTGAGAGAGAAAGCATGAGTAGGAGAGGGGCAGAGAGAGAGGGAGAGAGAGAATCCCAAGCAGGTTCTGCTCTGTCAGCGTGGACCCTGACATGGGGTTCAAACTCATGAACCATGAGATAGTGACCTGAGCCAAAATCAACAGCCAGACACCTAACCTACTGAGCCACCCGGGTGCCGCAAGCAGTAGCTTTTTCTTATGTTTTATGATTTGGGGTAAGTCTCCTTGCTAAGTGATGAATGAACATAGCTCTAGACTGCAGATATTTTCCTTCTGTAGGTGGCTGTGAAGTCTGAAAAGCCTTGCCAGGGCAACTGCACTTGTGGCAAAAGCAAGCACAGTGCACTGCACTTGTGGGGAGGGGTGATCTCTTGGGCTCTTGACACTGGCTGCTGGCCCTGGGCTGTCTCCGCCACTTGGATCTGCCAGCCACGTGGGTGGAACAGGCAGCTGAGTCCTGGGAGAAGCCCAGGCCTTTGTCCCCTTCCCCCGGGGGCCAGCATCCCACTTCAACAAAGATATTCTTGCCCTTGGGGAAAAATTAAAAAAAAAAAAAAAAAAGAATCTAGAGATGAGATCATTCTGGATATAGGATGTTTAGGATGGGCCCTAAACCAAGGACTGGTGTCCTTTTAAGAAGGAAGAGAAGGAACTTTGAGACACAGAGATGCACAGAGCAAAGGCCATGTGAAGACGGGAGCAGAGACTAGAATAATGCAGCCATAAGTCAAGAGATGCCAAGGGCTGCCAGGAACACGGGAAGCTAGGAGACCGGCACGGAACGGATTCCCCTGCGGAGTCCCCAGAGGAGCCCGACTTGCCAGTACTTCAAATCCGAACTTAGGAGCCCCCTAAGTGAGTGTCCGAAGAGACGCTGGCAGAATCCCTATCCCCTCGCCCCCCAAGTCACATGACATCCCCCCTGCCATCGTCATAAGCTCACCCAAATTCAAGCAGAGGACACAGGTCCCATTTCTTAAGGGAAGAAGTGTCGGCCCCATCGCTGGAGGACACTGTGGCAGCCATCAGCAGGAGTATAACCTGCCGGAGATGCATGACCTTAGCACATGAGGCCTCCACCAAGCTGTCCTTCCTACATAGCTGAACCATTACAGCCCCTTTTTGCTCGAGCTAGTTGGGTGTGAGTTTGTGTCACTTCCTGCCCACAACGTGATAATGCACAGCTCACAAGGCTACTGTGAGGATCGGGTGACTGATAATGCTTGCAAACAGCACATCACGATGCCAATTCTAGGGACTCTCTAAGTGAATGTTCTCTCCCTCTCCCCAACCCTCCCAACCCCCNACTTCCTCTGTGATGGTGGGAATCGGCAGCTAATGCCATCCATGTGGCAGGACAGCAAGAGCAGCAACCTTTGCCACTGGGGACAGTTCCTTGCTGCAATTATGCTCTTGGGAATTTTGTAATGCCTTTGCTCCAGCCTGATGCAGACAAAGTTCTCTTCAGCAGCAGTCTGTGTTCCTTCTGTACACTGACTTAACATTTCCATAAAAATGATCCTAAATGGGGACCTGCAGTGTCTTCATATTATAAGCAAAAGATTCTTCAAATGATTTAAGAATTTTTAAACAAACCTTTAAAGGGGCACCTGGGTGGCTCAGTCGGTTAAGCGTCCGACTTCAACTCAGGTCATGATCTCACAGTTTGTGGGTTCAAGCCCCACATCAGGCTCTGTGCTGGCAGCTAGCTCAGAGCCTGGAGACTGCTTTGGATTCTGTGTCTCCCTCTCTCTCTGACCCTCCCCTGCTCATGCTGTATCTCTCTCTCTCTCTCTCTCTCTCTCAGAAATAAATAAAACACTAAAAAAAATTATAAAAAAAAACCTTTTAAGGTACAGTCTCCTTAAATGCATCATATAAGGAATCCCCGGTAGACATCTCCTTCATAACCCCATTTCAGACTGCTGCCTTTAAAATTCCTTTCTGGGGGTGCCTGGGTGGCTCAGTTAGTTAAACGTTCGACTTCGGCTCAGGTCATGATCTCATGGTTCGTGGGTTTGAGCCCCGCGTTGGGCTCTGTGCTGATAGCTTGTAGCCTGGGGCCTGCTTTGGATTCTGTGTCTCCCTCTCTCTGCCTCTTCCCCACTTACATTCTGTCTGTCTCTCAAAAAATAAATATTGTAAAACATAATAAAATAAAATTCCTTTTCTAATTTGAAAAACAATGTGCATGTAGTGCAGATAACTTGGAAACTACCAGAAACTATAAAAAGAAGAACAAATGATCTGTCATAATCTCTTAGCATATCATGAGGATCACATCGTGTATAAAGTTCTATAACCTCATTTCTCTCCTGTAAGAATATATCATGAAAGTAGCTGAAAATAACAACTCAGGAAACTACAGATGCTGGCGAGGATGTGGAGAAATGAGAGCCCTCTTGCACTGCTGCTGAGACTGCAAACTGGTGCAGCCCCTCTGGAAAACAGTGTGGAGGTTCCTCATAAAATTAAAAATAGGGGCACCTGGGTGGCTCAGTTGGTTAAGCCCCCAATTTTGGCTCAGGTCATGATCTTGTGGCTCCTGGGTTTAAGCCCTGTGTCGGGCTCTGTGCTGACAGCTCTGAGCCTGGAGCCTGCTTCAGATTCTGTGTCTCCCTCTCTGTGCCCCTCCCCTGCTTGCACTCTGTCTCTCTCTGTTCCTCTCTCTCTCAAAAATACATAAACATTTTAAAAAAATTAAAAATAGAACTCCCCTACGACCCAGCAATAGCACTACTAGGAATTTATCCAAAGGATACAGAGCGCTGATGCATAGGGGCACATGTACCCCCATGTTTATAGCAGCACTCTCAACAATAGCTAAAGTATGGAAAGAGCCTAAATGTACATCAACTGATGAATGGATAAAGATGTGATTTATATACACAATGGAATGCTACTTGGCAGTGAGAAAGAATGAAATCATGCTATTTGCAGCAATGTGGATGGAACTGGAAGGTATTATGCTGAGTGAAATAAGTCAGAGAAGGACAGATATCATATGTTTTCACTCGTATGTGGATTTTGAGAAACTGAACAGAAGACCATGGGGAAGGGAAGGGTAAAAAATAGTTACAAATAGAGAGGGAGGGAGGCAAACCATAAGAGATTCTTAAATACAGAGAACAAACTGAGGGTTGATGGTGGGTGGGGGCAAGAAGAAAATGGGTGATGGGCATTGAGGAGGGCACTTGTTGGGATGAGCACTGGGTGTTGTTTGGAAGCGATGAATCACAGGAATCTACCCCAAAAACCAAGAGCACACTTTACACACTGTATGTTAGCCAATTTGACAATACATTATATTTTTTAAAAAAAGAGCATATCATGAAAAATGTCTGCATGATATTTCTAACACGTTGTTGAACTGTCATTTAATGAGTACCCTGATAGGTAATATCCCATTTTTACTACTATTACAATCACTTTTAAAATATCTTCATATTTAGATCTTTGAAAACATTTTGATTTTTCACTTCCAAGTAGGTACATCCTTGGATATACCTTATTGATTCAAAACATTGAATCTTTTTATACATATGTAAATTATGTTCATTAAAATCTCTTACTAGTGTGGTACCTGGGTAGCTCAGTCAGTGAAGCCTCTAACTCTTAAGTTCAGGTCAGGTCATGATCTCATGGCCTGTGGGATCAAGACCAGTTGAGCTCTTCAGTAACAGCACGGAGCCTGCTTAGGATTCTCTCTCCCCCTCTCTCTCTGCCCCTCCCTGGCTTGCATGCATGCTGTCTCTCTCACTCTCTCACAGAAGAAATAAGTAAATAAACATTAAAAAAAAAACCCTATTGCTTGTAATGTAATATATAAAAGAGCCTTTCATCATTACATCCTTGCCAGCATTGAGTACTAACAATTTATTTTTTTTCCAAAGTTTTTATTTATTTAAGTAATCTCTACACCCAACATGGGGTTCGAACTCACGATGCCCCGAGATCAAGAGCTGCATGCTCTTCTGACTGAGCCAGCCAGGTGCCCAGACTATTATCATTTTAAAAATTATAATTTGGAGGGTGAAAAAATGGCTTCTTGCATTTTGAGGCTTTGTCTCAGTCCCAGCTCTGCTCTCCAAAGTCTAATTCTGCCAGAGAGAGCTGAAGGCCAAGGGTTTTCCCTGGACCAAGGAAAGGTTAAGCCATTAAAGGCTTAACCAGGAAGGCCCCGAGGCTGAGGCGTTAGCAGCCTGCCTCGCACAGGGGTACCAAACACAGAGGGGGACCAAACACAGAGCGTTTTTTTGGCATCACTGCACTGATGGAATTACCCTTCTGAATGGAGGGCGGGATCAAGACTCAAAGGCTCACGCAGGAATCTGTGCGGAGGTGTCAGGGACGCTGAGGGAGGAAACCCGTTTCCAGCACGGACGGGACACACAGACGGAGGCAAGGTCCACAGTAGCTGGTGACAGGGAGCGAGAAAAGCCAGCCTCCTTTCAACTGTAAGGGATTTTGAGGGCTTTCAATTTACTATTGATTTCTCTCCATTTTGTTAGGAAACTTTTCCAACACAGAGAAAAGTTGAAAGACTTTCACAGTGAACAGCCACATGCCTCTATTACCTAGACTTTCAGTACAACATTTTACTTGAGCTGCTTTAATGTCTAGCAATCCATCCACCCCTTTATCCAGCAACCTTTCTTCTTCTTCTTTTTTTAAAATAGACTTCACAGCTAGCATGAGCCTAGCGCCAGACTTGAACTCACCACCCTGAGATCGAGGTCTGAGCTGAGCTAAGATCCACCCAGGTGCCCCTTACCTGAATTCTTTTCCATGCATTTCAGAGTAAGTTGCCAATGTTATATATGCTTCCCCCCTAAATACTTAAACCAGTATATACTTGAGTTCAACATTTGTTTACAATTTTATTATGTTTTGGGGGTAAAATTTATCTGCAATAAAATGCAAGCATCTTAAATATACCACTTGATAACTTTTAAAAAATGCGTTTACTTGTAAAACCCAGATCCCTATCAAATATAGAGCAACTACTATAATCCAGAAAGTTCCATCATGCCCCTTCCCAGCTGATATCTTTCACCATGCTCCCAGAGCCAAATGCTGCTCTTATTTTTTTTCTACCCTAGATTAGTTTTGCCTGTTCTACAATTTCACTTAGGTGAATTCATACATTTGTATTATTTGTGGGTCGTTTCTTTTACCTCATCTAAGGACACTTTGTAATGTAGGAAAATACTAGCAAACTATAGGGCTTCCTGGGAATCCAGTTTTCAGGTGTAACAAGGGGAAAAAAAGTTTTTCCTTTAAATAGAATTTAAAACAACAGTGAAAAACACCATGAAGAGAGTCCAAAGGCAAGTCACAGAATGGGAAAAAATGCTTGGAAAACGTCTATCTTACCAAATAGTCATATCGAGAATATATAAAGAACTCCCACAAATCAATAATAAAAAAATAATACAAAGGAAAAAAAGAGCAAAGCACTTGAACTTCTCAACAGAGGCTATGCAAATGGCCAATAAACACATGAAAAGGTGCTCGACCTTGCTAGTCATCAGGGAAATTTAAAACCACAATATGACACATGACATGAGTACGTAGCCCCAGAATAGCAGAAATGAAAAAGAAAAATAAATGTGAAGAGTTGGCAAGGATGTAGAGCAATCAGAACTCTCATACACTGTCAATGTTCTAGCAGCACAAATATTTCAGCTCCAATATCTACTTATAAATATACACTTATATTTAGTGTGATACTAAAGCGAAACATATCTATACTGTAGGGCCCAGCAAGTCATTTCCTGGGTATTCCAAATGAAACGCATCACCAAAAGACTTGCACAAAAATGTTCCTAACAGCACTATACACAACAGCCCCAGATTGAAAATAACCCACATGTCCATCATAAGAACACATAAGTCATATGGAATATGCTTTCAATGGAATAACATAGAGTAATGAATGGACAAACTACTCACGCAACAATTCAGATAAATCTCATAAGTGTTCCAGTAAGCAGGGTAAAAGACAAAACATAACATAGATGTAAAAATCCTTAATAGAAAATTAGCAAATCAAATCCAGCAGTATATAAAAAGGATAAAATGAGATTTATTACAAGAATATAAGGTTGGCCCAACATTCAGAAGCGAATACTGCAATTCACCATTTTGAAAGACGAAAGAAACAAAATGTGATCACCTCAATACATGCAGAAAAAGCATTTAACGGATGCCATCCCCCATCCATAATACAAACTCTGAACAAACTGAGACCAAAAGGAATCTCTCCAACTTGATGAAGGGCATGGATAATAAAACTCGAGCTAACTTCATACATAAAGGAAAAAGACTGAATGCTTTCCCTTTGAGAACAGGGACAAGGTACAGATGTTCTCTCTTACCACTTCTATTCAACAGTCACTGGGGCTCCTAGCAAGGCCACGTGGTAAGGGAAAAGAAATAAAAGGCATTTAGATTGGAAAGAAAGAAGTAAAACAATCTTTATATTTATGGATGATATGATTATATCCAAAGAAAAACCTAAGGAGTCTATCAAAATCTACAAGAAGTAGCAATTGAGTTTAGCAATATCACAAGATACAAGATTGATACTAAAAAATCAGTTCTGGGGCACCTGGGTGGCTCAGTCAGTTAAGTGTCTGACTTTAGCTCAGGTTATGATCTCGTGGTGGGTTCAAGCCTGGTATTGGGCTCTGTGTTGACAGCGCAGAGCCTGGAGCCTGCTTAGGATTCTGTATCTCCCTCTCTCTCTGCCCGCCCCCCTCCACTCATGCTCTGTCTTTCTCTCTCTCTCTCAAAAATAAATAAACATTAAAAATGTTTAAAAATAAAAAAATTAGTTCTTTTCTATGTATTAGCAATGAGCAAGTGGAAATCAAAATTTAAAAACAATTTACAGTAACATCCAAAAACACGAAATACTTATAGATGAATTTAACAAAATATTTGCAAGACTTGTGCAATGAAAGCATCAAAGCGTTGCTGGGTAAATTCAAGAAAACTTAAATAAAGAGGTATACAATACTAATGGATCAGAAAACCCAATGTTAAATTAATATATAGACTCAAACAATCCCAATCAAAATCTCATCAGGCTTTGCCAACTGATTCTAAAATTTACATGGAAATTCCTACCTTGGAGAAAAACAAGTTAGAGGACTTTCACTACTTACTTCAAGACTTATTGTAAGGCTACAGTAGTGAGTGATATTAGCATCAGGGTAGATATATATAGCAATGGAAGAGAATAGAGTCCAGAAATTGACCCACAATTATATGATCAATTAATTTTTTTACCTTTTTCATTGAGATATAACTGACACATAACACTGTATCAGTTTCAGGTATATGACATAATTCAGTATTTGTATAGATTGCAAACTGATAAGCACAAGTCTAGTTAACATCCATCACTATGCAGTTACAAATTTTTTTATTGTAATGAGAACTTTTAAGATTTACTCTTGCCACTTTTCAATTACACAATACTATATTATTAATTGTAGTCACCATGATGTATATTACATCCCCATATCTTATATATTTTATAACTAGAAGTTTGCACTTTTTGACCCCCTTGACCCATTTCACTCACTCTACTGAGATGGTCATATTGTTATCCTTCATTTTGTTTATGGGGTCTATCTCATTGATTGATTTACTTATGTTGAACCAGCCTTGCATCCCTGGAATAAAGCCCACTTGATCATGGTGTATGATCCTTTTAATGTATCATTTAATTTTTTCAGAACATTTTTAGGCTTACGGAAAAATTCCACAGAAAATACAGAGAGCTCCCACATATTCCTGTCCCTCCTAGTTCCCACTAGTACTAACATCTTGCATTAGTGTGGTACAGTTGTTACAACTGATGAACCAATATCGATACATTGTTATTCACTAAAGTCCGTAGTTTACATTAGGGTGCACTCTTGGTATTGTGTGGTTCTATGCATTTCATCAAATGCATAATGCTATGTATCCCCCATTATAGGATCATACACTATGGTTTCTTTTTTTAATGTTTATTTATTTTTGAGAGAGAGAGAGAGAGAGAATGAGCATGAGAAGGGCAGAGAGAGAAGGGGACAGAGGATCTGAAGTGGGCTCTGCACTGACAGCCCAATGTGGGGCTCGAACTCATGAACCGTGAGGTCATGACCTGAGCCAAAGTTGGACACTTAACCAGTTGAGCCACCCAGGCGCCCCATACAATATGGTTTCAGAGACCTAAAAAACCCCTGCTCCCCAACTATTCATCTCTCCCTCCAGCCCCAGCTCCCTGACAATCCATAATCCTTTCACTATCTCTATAGTTTTGCCCTTCCAGAATGTCATACAGTTGAAAGCATTTGGAACATGGCCTTTTCACATTGTCTACTTTCACTTAATAATATGCATTGAAGATTCCTCCATATCCTCCATTCCTTCCAGCACGATAGCTGATTTCCTTTTACCACAAAATAATATTCCATTATATAACTGTACCACAGTTCATTTACCACCTATTGAAGGACATCTTGGTTGTATCCACATTTTAGTAATTATGAATAAAGCTGCTATCAATAACCATGTGCAGGGTTTTGTTTGGACCTAAGTTTTCACCTCATTTGGGTACACTAACGGGAGCATTTTCTGGATCATGGGATAAGAGTATCTCTAGCTTTGTAAGAAACTGCCAAACTGACTGCTAAAGTAGCTGTACCATTTTTGCATTCCCGACAGCAATGGATGAGAGTTCCTTTGCTCCACATCCATGTCAGCATCTGGTATTATCAGTGTTTGGATTTTAGCAGTTTTAATAGGTGTATAGTAGTATCATTCTTTTAATTTGCAATATCCTAATGACCTATGATGTTAAGCATCTTTTCATATATTTCTCTAATCTTCTTTGATGAAGTGTCTTTTGAGCTCTTTTGCCTACTTTTTAATTGAACAAAATAGTGTGGGCAGTATTGGCATCAATGTGTTTATTTTCTTATTGTCGAGTTATAAGAGTTCTTCGTCTAGTTTGGATGCAACTCCTTTATCAGATATGGGTTTTTGCAAATATTTTCTGCTGTGGCTTGTCTTTTCATTTTCTTTACAATGTCTTTCACAAAGAAAACATTTTAAATTTTCTTTTATGGCTTGTGCTTGTGGTATTGCATCTAAAATGTCCTCACCAAAGCCATAGGTTTATAGCCTATGTTATCTTTTAAAAGTTTTATCATCTGCCTTTTACATTTAGGTTTATGACCCATTTTATGTTAATTTTTGTGAAAGGTGTAAGGTCAGTGTCTAGAATTTTTTTTTGGGGGGGGGACATGTGAATGTACAGTAGTTCCAGCACCATCTGTTGAAAAAACTACCCTTTCTCCATCTAATTGCCTTTGTTCTTTGGCAAAAATCAATGGACTATATTCATGTGGGTGTATTTCTGGGCTCTATTCTATTCCACTGTTCTGCTTGCCTATTTTGCCTCTCATACCACACTCTCTTGACTACTGTAGTTTCATTAGACAATTGATTTTTGACAATGGCTCCAAAATAGTTCAGTGGGGAAAAGGATAGAGTTTTAGCAAATTAAGCTGAAATAACTTATGTCTGTATGGGGAAAAAAAGGAATAAATCTGTCCCTTATTTCATACCATATACAAAAAGTTAATTCAAAATGGATCTTAGACCCAAATATAAAAGATAAAGCTATAGAGGAGGGGTGCCTGAGTGGCTCAGTTGGTTAAGCATCTGATGTTGCTAACATCATGATCTCACAGTTTGTGAGTTCAAGCTCTTTGTTGGGTTATGTGCTGACAGCTGAGAGCCTGGAGTCTGCTTCAGATTCTGTGTTTCCCTCTCTCTCTGTCCCTCCCCTGCTCACGCTCTGTCTCTCGCTCAAAAATAAATAAACATTAAAAAAAAATTAAAAATATAACTACTAGAGGAAAACATAGGTGACAACATTTGAAAATTGGGGGTAAGCAGAGATTTAGAGAAGACACAAAAAGTACAAACCACAAAAGAGAAAAATCGTAAATGGCATTTCATTAGTATTAAAACCTTTACCCTTTTAAAAACATAGTTAAGAAAATAAAAGGGCAAGCCTAAGCTTGGAAAAAGATATTAAAAATACATTTATCTGACAAAGAAATTGTATCTTAAATATGTAAAAAGTTCTTACAACTCGATAAAAAAAAAAAAGGACGAGCAATCAAATTATAAAAATAGGCAAAAGATTTCAACAGTCACTTCATAAAAGAAGATATGCATCAGGCCAATAAACACAAGAAAAGATGCTTAACATCATTGGTCATCAGAGAGATGCAAGTTAGAGCCTCAATGAGATAACATTACATATCCACTAAAATGGCTGAGGTTATAAAAGATTCACACCACTAAGTATTGAAGAAGATGTGGAGCAACTGGAATTCTCATACACTGCTAGTGGGAATATAAAATGGTGTGACCAGTCAATAATTTAGTAGTTTCTGGGGCACCTGGATGGCTCAGTCAGTTAAGCATCCGACTCTTGATTTTGGCTGAGGTCATGATCTCACAGTTCATGGGATTCAGCCCCGCCTCGGGCTCTGTGATGACAGCATGGAGCCTGGCTGAAATTCTCTCTCCATCTCTCTGTCTGCCCCTTCCCTACCCATGCTCTCTCTCTCTCAAAATAAATACATAAACTTTAAAAAATAATTTAGTAGTTTCTTATAAAGTTAAACAAAACCTTACCTGATGACTGAGCAAGTCTTCTCTTTGATATTGACTAAAGATAAATGGAAACATATTCCCACACAAAACCTAAGACACAAGTGTCCATAGCAATTTTATCGTCAACGACCAAGAAAGCTCCAATGTCCATAATGGGAGAATGGAAAAGCAAACCGTGGTGCACTGATTCAATGAAACTACTGTTCTACTGAATTCCTGTATATAGGAATACAGGTCCAGGGGTGAATATCTAATACATTATGTTGAATGAAAGAAGTCAGACACAAGAGAACATATTTTTTATTTCACTTATATGAAACTCCAGAAAAGACAAATCTAATCTAAGAGGTCAGAACCCATATCAGTGATTCCCTTGGGCCAAGATGAAAGTGGGGAATTGACTGAGAAGGGACACATGATATTCTTTCTGGGTGATACGAATGTCCTCTATTTTGATTATGGAAGTCTAACATGGTATGTAAATTTGTCAAGGGGCACCTGGGTGGCTCAATTGGCTGAGTTCAGGCCCCACATTGGGCTCTCTGCTCTCAGCACAGAGCCAGCTTCAGATCCTCTGTCTCCTTCTCTCTCTCTGCCTCTCTACCACTCTCTCTCTCTCAAAAATATAAATGAATAAATAAGTCAAGATTCATCAAAGCATACACTTTATTTTTTTTATGTTTTATTTATTTCTAGGAGAGAGAGAGAGACAGCGTGAGCAGGGGAGGGTCAGAGAGAGAGGGAGTCACAGACTGAAACAGGCTCCAGGCTCTGAGCTGGCAGTCAGCACAGAGCCCGACGCAGGGCCCGAACCCACAAACCGCGAGATCGTGACCTAAGCGAAAGTCGGACACTTAACCGACTAAACCACCCAGGCGCCCCAAAGCATACACTTTAAATGGGTGCATTTTGTTTTTATTAAAGTGTACCTCAATAAACCTAATATTTCTAAAGTAACAAAAATATGCTAACAGGAAAATATAAAGCTGTACTCTAAATGCACCTTATACTGTAAGCTTATTGAAATGTGCCTATTAAAAGCGTATTAAAGTATTATAGAAGAGCCATGTCTTGGGATAACATATGATAAACCAATTTAATTAGTGTTCCAGAAATGAAGATAACAGGCAAAGTGAAGGCAGAGGACGTTTCGGATTGGTGAGTTATCACCCTGGAGAAGGCAGAATTTGAGGACGACATCACACTGGGGAGCATTTGTGTGCGAAGTCGGAGGCAGCACTGGAGGCAGGAGAAATCCCAAGCCTAAAGCTGTACAGGCAACAGTGGCCATAAAATACCCACAGTAGGAGAAGACCGGGCTGTCAGAAGGAGACCCGACTGACCAGCACCCCAAGCAAAGGCCATGGAGATCTACCCAGTGTCACATAGGAAGGTAGGGTAGGGATGGAGACAGTCCAGAGATAGTCCGCTATGGCTCTCAGAGGGACATGCAGAGAGATAGTGTCCTTGATCTCTGGGGTGGAATGGGTCCCGATTCGGAGGAGAGAAGGCCTGGGGGAGCCTGAATAGCAAAGTGTTCAGTTCCTGGGGTGCCCTAGAACAGAATGCCTAAAGCATAGGATTTATTTCAACGCTGGCAGGTCTGTATTCAAATCCTGGCACTTTCACTTACTAGTTAACCTTTCCATTTACTCATCTGGAAAGGGATTGTTATAAGGATTCAACAAAATCCAGTGTGTTCAGATGTATAAAGTGCCGGCCATCCAGCATCTGTTCAATAAAGAGCTACTTTTTATTGTGTAGAGAAAACAAGAACTTGGTGTGTAAACCCCAGAAGGCAAGGAAAGGAGGCTTTACCTATTATGGACACATAGCCAAACCCTTCTCTGAGTTCCGATCATATCCTTCATACATGTCTCTCGGTGAACTAATCACAGGTATGGTGTGTAATGTTCTATTTATGTGTCTGTTGTCCCCACTGCCTACTAGACAGTGGGATTGGAGCTGTACCTGACACGCAGTAGACACCATGTGTATACAGAAGTCCCTCCTTATCCATGGGGGATACATCTTAAGGTCCCTAGTGGATGCCTAAAACCATATATCATACTGAACCCTATGTATACCGTGTGTTTTCCTATACATACATACCCACGATAACGTGTAATTTATCAATTAGGGACAGTAAGAGATTAATAGCAATAACAATGATATAGAACAATTAAAACAATAAACTGTCATAAAAGTTATGTAAATGTGGTCTCTCTTTCTCTCAAAGTATCTTATTGTCCTATACTTACCTTTCCTGTGATGATGCGAGATGATAAAATGCCTACGTGATGAGAAGGAAGTAGGTGAATGACGCAGCCATGGTGACATACCATTGGGCTACTACTGGCTTTCTGGTTATGCATCAGAAAGAGGATCGTCCGCTTCCAGTGGGCGGTTGACTTGGGGTAACTGAAACCACAGAAAAAAAACGTCTCTTGGGGTGGAGACGACTATATTGCAAGAGTGAGCCTTTGTAGGACGCATTCGTGCGCCCTCTGGAGGCCAAGGGAAGAACTATGCGGCATCAACCATCTTTCCTTGCAGGAGTCGCCACAAGTTTACCCAAGCCCGTTGCCCAGCTCATCCGGCAGCCTTTTCTTAATGGTAGTGCGGTGAGAGTAGATTTCCCCTGAATCCTGTGTTTTTTATGCAGAGCTCAATCCGGGACCCCACCACCTGCCTCTTGCCACCTGCCTGGGGGGACCTAGTACTCTTACTCTCCCCAGCCTCCCCCTGATAAGTTACAGTCCCAGCTGGCCCCAGGCTGCGGCAGCCTTGTGTGCCCTTGAAAGAAGCTGGTCTCTCCTTGCCCTGAAATGGGAATTCCCTCCTCTATCCTACCCACTCACATGGATATATTTCTATCCCAGGACATGCTAAGTGCTGTATTACAATTATTTGTTAGGGGCACCTGACTGGTTCAGTTGGTTAAGCGTCTGACTTTGGCTCAGGTCATGATCTCGTGGTTCGTGAGTTCAAGCCCCACATTCAAGACGGCGGTGAGGAGCCTGCTTGGCATTCTCTTTCTCCTCTTCTCTGCCCCTCCCCTGCTTGCTCACTCACTCACTCTCTCCCCTTCTGATAAATAAACTTAAAAAAATTATTTGTTAGCATAAGTGCCTGCTCCCTCTGGCCGAGGTCTTTGAAGATGGGGGCTGGGTCTTTGTCTTCGTCTCTTCAGAACTTAACCATATAAATCCTCAATAAATACTTGTTAGATATACGGACAGATGGATGTCAAAATTCCATCTTCTTGCCTTCCTCCACCCTACCCCCTTCAAAGATATTCCGGAATAAGATAATAAATCTCCATTGCTATCTGCCATTACTATAATTAAGATAACATTATTGGCTGTGACAGCTAAACCCAAAATGTCCGTGGCTCAATACGAGAGAATTTTGTTGCTCACTCATGGGAAGCTCAAAGCAGGTTTCCCACTCAGTGGATGACACCTTCCAGGTCCTGGCTCTGCCCTCCCCCAGAACCTCAGAGTTGTGCGTGCTCAGTGTGTGGACTGGGAGGCAAGGCAGAGGCTTCTTTTTTTTTTAAAGTTTATTTGAGAGTTTGAGCATAAGTGGGGGAGGGGCAGAGATAGAGGGAGAAGGAGAATCTCAAGCAGGTTACGTGGGGCTTCATATCACGAACAGTGAGATCATGACCTGAGCTGAAATCAAGAGTCAGACGCTTAACAGACAGGGCCACCTAGGTGCCCCACAGGTGGATTTATGGATCAGGTCTGGAACTGATGTATGTCACTCATGCTCATAGTCTATTGACTGCAGTTCAGTCCCACAAGTACCCTAACTGTAGGTGAGGTGGGGAAATGTACTCTGGTTGTATGTGCTCAGAGAGAAGAGAAAGTGGGTTTGCTCATCACTTGTATGGGAATTCACAATTTATTAAACACAGCACAATTTTAACAAACCACATTTGGAGAATAATTTTTCATAAATATTTGAACACTGATTATAAACTCAATTCCATAAATATCCTAGGGGTGCCTGAGTGGCTCAGTCGGTTAAGGGTCCATGTCTTGATTTTGACTCAGGTCATAATCTCATGGTCTTACTCCCTCTCCCTCTGCCCCTTCCCTGCTAGTGCGTGCATGCATGTACTCGCACGTGCTCTCTCACTGTCTCTCTCTAAAAAGCAAACAAATAAATATCCTAAACAATTTAAAACAAAATTATAGTCTTACCACAACTGATTATTTGAAGCTTTAAGTACACAAAGTACAGCCCACTGTCTGCTTTTATAAATAATGTTTTATTTGCACACAACATGGCTCTCACAGCCAACAGCCATGCCACAAAGCTGAAAGTATTTACTATAGGGCCCTTTAATAAAAAGATCTAGGGGCATCTGGCTGGTCAGTGGTAGAGCATGCAACTCTTAATCTTCGGGTTGTAAGTTTGACCCCCATATTGGGTGTAAAGATTACTTAAAAATAAAATCTTTTAAAAAAAGAAAAGGAAAAGATCTAGACTGATATAAAATGTCCACAAATCCAATCGCTACAAAATTATTTATTACATTTACATTGATATGTGCTTTAAAACATCAGAATCAGGGGCGCCTGGGTGGCTTAGTCGGTTAAGCGTCCGACTTTCGCTTGGGTCATGATCTCGCGGTTCGTGGGTTCAAGCCCTGCATCGGGCTCTGTGCTGACTGCCAGCTCAGAGCCTGGAGCCTGTTTCAGAGTCTGTGACTCCCGCTCTCTCTCTGACCCTCCCCCTGCTCATGCTGTCTCTCTCTCTCTCCTAGAAATAAAAAAAATAAAAGATAAAAAATAAAACATCAGAATCAGGGGGCACATGGGTGGCTCAGTCAGTTAAGCATCCAACTTTGGCTCAGATCTCACAGTTCGTGGGTTCGAGCCCCGTGTCAGGCTCTGCGCTGATAGTGCAGAGCCTGCTTGGGATTCTCTCTCTTCCCCTCTCTCTGCCCCTCCCCAACTTGCGCTCTCCCTCTCTCTCAAAATAAATAAATAGAAACTTTAAAACAAATAAATAAATAGGGTCACCTGGGTAACTCAATTGGTTAAGCAACTGACTTAGGCTCGGGTCATGATCTCATGGCTCTGGGGCTCAAGATCTCATGGTTCGTGGGTTCAAGCTCCACATCAGGCTCCATGCTGACAGCTCGGAGCCTGGAGCCTGCTTCGGATTCTGTGTCTCTCTCTCTGCCCCTCCCCCATTCACGCTCTGTCTCTCTCTAAAAATATAAATAAATAAATAATACCAGTACCGTGGGATTTGTCTCCTAATCATTGCCCTTATGCTCGTTCTTTTCCCTTTGTAGAATTATGGTGGTGCTTACTTCGATAGCTTCTAGGACTATAGCAAGAGGCCTTGAAAATTAGGGGAGGAGGGAGGAGAAAGGTAAGAAAAAGAGAAGGGGGGAAGGAAGGCGGGGAGGACACACCCTTGCTGTCTGAGGACTCACTGAGCAGGATAACTAGAGGTTTCGTCTCCCAGAAGTCAAGGAAGAACATGCAGGCAGCTAAGCCTCTCCTTCTGGAGACTTATCTCATCCTTCATCCTGCAACACAGGCTTCTTTCTACTTTGGGACTTTGTGTGACCATCAACGCCACGCCTCCTGGTCACTTCTCACCTGCTCAAGCGTCCTGTACTCACCCCCTGCCCCCACTTACAAACATGAAGAACACGTCGGACACAGATTTATAAATAGGCAGAGCCTTGAGAAATAAGAGATCCATACATCACACTCTCCCTACCAATGAAATGCATTTAAAATACTATCTTTTTGTATACCTTATATAAACTCTCCCAAATATCACTATAGCCTCAGGTCTTTTTAGACTAAACTTGCTCTTAACAGCTACAATTATTATTCAGCTCGCCCCTCAAATGGTGATAAGTGGACAACAGTTGCAGTTTGGCCAAGCCGATCCTTTGTTCTGTTAGTACAGCCGGCCGCTCCGACCCACCCCATGTCTCTGTAACCTTTCGTTGTTGGAGGGCAACAGCCAGGTAGTTCGGGGCCATCCTGATCTTTTTATCCTCCCTGGACATGGAATCCGTTATCTTCTTCTTCTTCTTCCTTTTTTTAATGTTTACTTATTTTTGAGAGAGACAGAGAGACAGAGCACGAGCCAGGGAGAGGCAGAGAGAGAAGGAGACACAGAATCCAAAGCAGGCTCCAGGCTCCGAGCTGTCAGCACAGAGCCCAAAGTGGAGCTCAAACTCATGGGCCATGAGATCATGACCTGAGTTGCACTCGAATGCTCAACCAACTGAGCCACCCAGGCACCCCTGGAATCTATTACCTTCTAAGGGAGCCCTGATTCCCTTTAGTGCAGACTTATATTAAAGTACCAAAGCTGGGTACATAGAAATTAAGCAAAATAATAATCTTCTGTCATTTTTGAAGTATAGACCTAGAAAAGAAGTGTCTTTTGGATGTTTCATTGTTCACCTTTCATATCAATGGGGTTTTTTAATCCTAAAAAGACAGCAATCTTGAAAACTTGACTTTACAGAGAGGAAAAAGGTTTTCTGATTTCCAAAAGTTTCCCATTACTTATCAACTGCAAAGCTTGGAGGGCGGAGAGTATAAGCCACATATAAGCTACAGTGTAAAGAGGATGTGGAGTCTGGCCTCAGGAAGGGGTGCTCTCACTCCCTGGGACAAAAAAGAGCTCTAAGTAGGTCTGGGAGGGAAGGGGAAGGCAGCTGGAAATTGAGAGAGAGAGAGAAAGAGAGAGAGGGAGAGAGAGAGAGAGAGGCTGGAGGTGAGTCCTAAGAATCGTCTCTTCCTCTCTCCCTCCTGTGGCTAAATATGGAGGAGGGAGATCAAGTACCCTAAGAGCAAACCACTGCAGTGTTTGGGAGGGCGGGTGCTTCAAACAGGTGGCCCCCTGTTTCCAGGCACTTGGGTGGATCTTGGGAAGGCTTGAAGCCCTCTGCCAGAGAAAACAGGGTGCCCATGTTGAGGGCCAGGATGGAACAGCTCCAGGACCCAAAGGCGCTGTGGGTCCCAGCAGGATAAGCCAGGCGCCGACTCCCGCGGCAAGGTGCTAAGGGAATCTGAGGAAGCAGAGGTGCCAGCAACCAGGAAGTGAGCGCACGCCAGCCCAGGGTCACGGGAGTGCTGGGCCTGGGGCCGAGGGCCTCCACAGATCCCGAGTTCCTGAAGCCATCCACACATCCCTAAGGGACCCAGGGGTGCCCCAGGGGCAGACCCAGGCCCGGGCCCACCCCTCAGCCTCTGATCTCCCAGGGAGAAGGAAGGATGGGAGGGCAGGCTGCTTCAGAGAGGAGGCCTGGTGGCGAGTCTCAAATATGAAAACTAAATACTTGCAAAAGTCTCTTAAATGAGGAGAAACCCAGTACCTTTCATCGGCAAGTTACCACCTCCCTTGCTCAGGTCCAAGGTCGGTGGATGGGGGGCATAACAAGGCAAGCCAGGATGGACGTCTGCCTGGCCCAATGCCTCGTCCTCCAGCGCCTTGTCCTCTTGTGTACGTCTTGCCTCCCTGCTGGACCGGCGTCGCGTAGGCTGCCCCTCCCCATGAGGAACCGGGCCCAGCAGGCCCGCGGGGCCCCGGGCGCCAGGACAGCTCGCGCTGTACTTGGAGCGCCTGACCTCTAGAGGGCGCGCCGACACCTCCTTTTTTTCCAGCCTCATTGAAACCTGTGTTCCGCGCTCATTCTTACCAGCTGTCACAGCTTCATTGATACTCTGTGTCAGGCTTCACTTCTGCAGGCGGTGTTGCAGTTCCGAAGGGCTTTTCTCCTCTTTCAAACCTAAGTTATAAGTTCATGTGGCCTCTACATACTCGTGTTCCATCCCATGCTGGAGGTTTTCATAACCCTACACACACACACACACACACACACACACACACACACACACACACACACACCTTTGAGAATGATTTTGAAAGGCCTGTTCTCCACGACACCCTGGGACCATCTGGGACATTTCTGAGCTCAGTCTGCACAGAGCCTCTCACCTATGAGCTACTGCCCCTAGGATGGGAAGGGAACTGCCTTTACAGACACTCCCTGCCAAGTCTCTAGATTTTTTCCCCTCCCCCTCAACTCCTCTCCAGAAATTACTTGGGATTTAATGCCATCTAGGAATATTTGCTTTTCAAAAAGAGAAATGGGGAAACAAAGCAATGTTTAAATCCAAAAGATGATTCTGTCCTCGAGCCAGTGCCAGAGAGCCAGGGTAGCGGTGTCTGGGTGATGCCACTGTCCCGGGGCCCCCCCCAACCCAGGCTGCCGCCCTTCCCACCTGCACTGTGTGAGAGGTTCCCCTGGCTGTTCAGGAAGGGAAGAGCTGATCACGAGAAGGTCCACTAAACTTGGGAGCGTTTATCAGCTGTGTACCCGGAGGGCTGTTCTAAGCCCTTACATGGAGTAGATACAATTATCCCCACTCGACAGATTAAGAAATCGGGATCCAGAAAGTTCAGCGAGTTAAGGAGCAGAGTGGCTGTGACCCAGGTGTCTGGCCCCAGAGCCCGCCCCCTAATACTCCACCTTGTCTCCTCCAGGGCAAGAGATAGAAATGGTGACCCTCCAGTGCCTCCCGTCCCCACCTCAGTCTGTCCTGGCGGCAGGGAGAATTTGGGGAGGGCCGCCTGGAGTGGACTGGACTGGACCGCCACTTTGACTGGGAGGAGGGATTTGAGTGCCCGGACCAGGGATGGGCACAGGAGCCTTTGGAGGCCACGCTCGTACCTTGTGAGGGACAGCTCCTGACACGAAGGTTTCCAGAGGTCCTGCCGCACATGGATAAAGTAGACTTGTGCCCGTTTGCAAGAGTTCTCTGTCCCCAGAGAGCAGTGCACATGGCCCACTGCTCCACCTCCGCCTCTTCTTACAAATAATCTCACCTCGATCTGATCAAGGCTCCAGATCTAACTCTGCAATTACAAGAAGTGCGAGAGATCGAGGAAGAACATGTTAAAGGATCCCCAGAGAGTTGAAAGCAGCAAAATCCAGATGTACACGTGCTATAGGGCAAAACCCCAGCTTTGTCCAAAACATGCCTGGTAAGGGTACATAGAGGCGGGGAGAGTCCCCACGAGACAAATCAACCAAGCACAATGCGCAGACGGATCCTGATCTGAACAAAATCACTCTTTTTTTTTTTAAATGTTTGTTTATTTTTGAGAGAGAGAGACAAAACATGAGTGGGGGAGGGGGAAAGAGAAAGGGAGACACAGAATCTGAAGCAGGCTCCAGGTTCTGAGCTGTCAAGCTCAGAGTGAGACATGGGCTTGAACTCACGAACCGTGAGATCATGACCTGAACCGAAGTAGGAAGCTTAACCAACTGAGCCACCCAGGTGCCCCATAACGCAGCCATTCTTAACCACACCGAACAGTGATGATGCCTGAGCGCTGTGGAGGCCAAACCCCCACTGCCCACCAGTTCCAACTGGTGAGCACTTGCTGAGCGTCCCCTCCCTACCCGCCTCTGAGTTCACTTAACACAGTGATTCAGCAGGTGAGCACATGGGGCTTGGAGGACCTGAATAGCTTGCATAAGGCACCCATCCATCCAGTTTGCTCAGGACTGCTCTGGTGTTAGCACTGAAAGTCCTGTGTCCTGAAAAAGAAAAAACAAAAAACCTCCTCAGCCCCAGGCAAACCTAGATGGCAGGTCACCCCGCGCTCATTCCTAAGGACCCCATGATCTTTCCACCATGAAACAAGGCTTTCCCAAGTTAATGAGTAGAATGTTCTCAATGTTAAGTGCTTTCCCATACACATTTTTTTTTTTAGTGGCAACCAATTAAAAAATAAATGTAAAAGGGGCGCCTGGCTGGATCAGTCGGAAGAGTGTGCGACCCTTGATGCCGGAGTTGTGGGCTCAAATCCCACGTTGGGTGTAGAGATTACTTAAAAATAAAATCTTCAAAACTAAATAAAATAAAATAAAATGTTAATATTAATGGAAAACTGAGCAAATAATGGTGAATATTAGTTTAGCAGCCTATCTGTGTGAGCTTCGGAATTTGTAGCTTCTCCATATATATATATAGGGTGTCAGATTTTCTACAGTTTGAGAACTGCTGCTCTCCACCCTACTGCCTCTTTCTGGTCTGTCCTGAGCCACCACCCAGGAGGAAGGAAGGAACCAAGCCAGCTCGAAGCTGGAACTCCCGGGTGGCAAGGGGCAAAGAGAGCAGAGCTGATAAGGTAGTGCTTTCCTAAGCACTAAAGGTTGCCGACTCGCAGAGTCTGGAGAACACCAGCGGTGCAGGGCGAGGTTCCTGGCTCCTGACCCCTCCGCTCCACGCCCCTCCTCCAGGGAATTTCTGCTTGGCATTTGCAATACAGACCCAAACTGAAGCACAGCCTGTAGGCATTTGGAAGGAGTGTTGTCTCTCCATCCAGACATATTATCCAGTTCTCTGTTCATTCATTCAACTCCTGGAGCATATGCTGCCTGCCACTGTGTGCCACCCCCCCCTCCGCCCCCCTCCCCGAGCCCAGATAGATCAGCTGCTTTCTTACAACGTAGTAAGAGGAAGCTTTCTCCATTCCCTTAGGGGGCCCGGGGCCCCCACACCCTCCCTCCTGAAGGGTCCTCAACATCCAATGACAAAGGGTAAAGACTGACCCAGTAAGGAACCTCCAGGGCCCTGCTCCATGAGGCCTGTTCCATGCAGTTGTTCCGGTTTTTGGACGCAAGGTGCCAGGGGAGACGCAGGCAAAAAGACCTTATAGTGCAGGGCCAGGACCAGCCCACAACGGAGGCCACCCAGCCCAGACCCTGAGAGTCCCAGAGACCCCTGAATGCTCTGAGTCCCACAGCCATCTGGGCTCTACATGCACACGGGCAAGGTGAACTAACACTTATAAAAAAGGCTTACAGGGCGGGCACCTGGGTGGCTCAGTGGGTTAAGCATCCGACTCTTGATTTTAGCTCAGGTCATGATCTCACTCACAGTTTGTGATTTCAAGCTCTAAGGGAGCCTGCTTGGGATTCTCTCTCTGTCCCTCCCCTGCTTGTGAGTTCTCCCTCTCAAAATAAAATTTTTAAAAAGTTTTATTTTTCTAGGGGCGCCTGGGTGGCTCAGTCGGCTAAGTGTCCAACTTCAGCTCAGGTCATGATCTCATGGTTCGTGGGTTTGAGCCCCAAGACGGGCTCTGTGCTGACAGCTAGCTCAAAACCTAGAGCCTATCTTCAGATTCTGTGTCTCCCTCTCTCTGACCCCCCTCCCCTGCTCATGCTGTCTCTATCTCTCTCTCAAAAAATAAATAAAACATTTTTTAAAAAGTTTAAAGGCTTCTAGGGTAGGATCATTCATCCCCTTCCACGCCTCACAGAGTCCCGGCATCAGCTATGAGTGTTATTTCCATTTTTTCCCATGAGGACACAGGCAGACTGAGAGTCTTATATGAGTCTTAAATGAGATAATTCATTTTCAGAAATACCAAATAAAAGCTGTGCTGTCTAGGTTAACAATAGGCGTACAACCTATTTGAAGTATGTACAAACCCCTCCCCCCACAATGGAGTCCCAAACCCTTAGACACTTCTTTTCCTGGTTCTTCTTCCTGTCTCCATTTCGTGGCCTTATTTTTTGCAGGCTGGGCAATGAGCACTCGCCAAAGAACTGAAGTCTGCATCACTTTAAGGAATGGACCTTTGTTCCAACCAGACCACTTTTTCATTTACAAGGGCATAGATGCCTTCCAGCTGTAACCTCTGTAGTATCAGCCAATGAGGAATCAGGGGAGGGCTTTCAGGCTAGGAGATAAATTGTCTGCTGTCACTGCCCCAAGTGTGCCTGTCCATCACCCGCCCTTGCAAAAACGTTGGTGAAAGCCTCGCTTCACTGTGCTCCGAGTCTCCACGTCCTTTGATTAGGTCCGTAGCCTTATTTCTCACAATTCCAATCCATCTGACACCAGTACAGGGATGCCCCATTGCTCTGGGCTGCAGCTACAAGAAGTGTACACTGAGCTTTGCCTCCATGATATTCCCAGGAGCTGCTTCAGCATAAGGAGTCTGGTGTGGAGACCGAGAGCCTTCCTTTTGCACCTAACCAAACTCCCTCAGGTATCTTTCCCCAGGAGCTTCTGTTTCCTCATCTGCAAAATGAACAGGTCGGAAAGATTTGGATTCCCCATATCTTCAGTTCTGGCTCTGGCCCTGTTCTGCCCTTATATCTGCACCTTCTACACAAGCGGGTCCAGCTGCAGAAGCTGTGGGCCCAGAGCAAATGGAAACGCAGAGCCCCTTGTACAAACACGATTAAGAATTTCAAGATGGTTGGGGAGCCTGGGTGGGCTCAGTCGGTTTAGCATCCGACTTCAGCTCAGGTCATGATCTCGCGGTCCATGGGTTTGAGCCCTGCATCGGGCGCTGTGCTGACAGCTAGCTCAGAGCCTGGAGCCTGTTTCAGATTCTGTGTCTCCCTCTCCCTCTGCCCCTCCCCAGCTCATCCTCTGTCTCTCTCTGTCTCAAAAATAAATGTTAAAAAAAAAAAAAAAAAGAATTTCAAGATGGTGACAGCAAAACATTGAACCAAGCAAGGGCCCTCCTGAGCATGGGGCCCTTTGGGGCTGCATGGGCCAGGTCTGGTCCGATGGAATCTAACAGAACCTGGCTGCCTTGGTGAAGAGTGAGGTGTCACTTATTGAGTGCTCTGTGTGCAAAGGCTCCTGTACCTCATGCTGTAAAGGTGCCCAGAAGACAGGAAACTCTGCCTGTGGAGACGGAAGACACAGAGAATAGCCAAGTCAAGAGCCATTCCTTACTCCATGCTTGCTGGCCAGGAATCACAGGTGGCCTACACAAAACATGGGACTCTTCATGACCCTGTGTCCTCCTGGAAGAGCTTTGAACATGCAGGTTTCTCTGGTGCCTTCCACTTTGTTCCACTAGTCAGCCCAAGGTGCCCCCCGCCCTTCTCCAGACAGAGCTTGGATTTGAATGGGCAACAAACCTTATGATCCAAAAGCCTTTATAATGTAGAATAGGGCGGGCTTAAAATTGGTTTTAGCTAAAATGCCATGCATTCTGCAGCGTCTTAAGGGAATTTACTATGTGGATTACCTCATCTTCCTTCAGGGGATGGAGAGGGCCCCAAGGGACCGATAGTGCTTATCAGAAAACTCCTAAGTGACAGGTTAAGGTTTCCATTTTAGGGAGAGATTAAAACTGCATTTAGGTTAGGTATTGGCCAGGTGTGGTGATGGCCTAAGTTGATACCATTTGGACCTGCGGTTTTCTTTTTGCCACAGGCCATCTTTCCACTGCAGTTGAAAGATTCCAGTGCCTCAAAGGCAGAATGTAAGCTGGGGGTGGGGGTAGGATCAGGAGTGACCCTTGACTGAGAGAGCTAGGTCTCCACCACCGCAGTGGCAGCAAGGAAGGGGGGTGCCTCCGTCTAGAAGGTGAAACATGGCCATAGGAACGTGGCAGATCTGGTTCCTGAACCTCAAGGGTAAGACAAGGCTGGTTTGAGGAAGAGAAAAAAGTGGCCCTAGCTTTGAAGATTAGAGGCCTTTGAGGGCCATCAGACCAGCCAGCCACTGCAGAAGCCCCTTCCCCACTTTCCTAATCTATCACCCCTTCCTGATGACCACCGTCTGATTCCCTTCTTTAACTGCACTTCCCTGATACAGAAAAGAAATGAACACACTTTCTGTCTGTGCAACACTTGTTTAGAAGTTGGAGCCCAAGCCCTTAACCTGGGCTTAACTAGACCTAGGACAGCCCTACCCAAAAGAACATGTTAAAAATGGATGACGTGTGCACTTGGGTCTTCATCTGACTACAGGTGTTCAGTGTGTGGAAGGTCAGGGAGCTTCACATCCAGAGTAATTTTCTGACACCAGCTGGGTGTCCTACAATTCAACTCAATTCTGATGCTATCTACTCAGAGACAGCATCGGATTCCACAGCTTAAGGGCTCAGTCCCACAAGACTGCCCTCCCCCCCTTCAGATGTCAGTCACCGCGGGGTTGTCACCTGGGCTTCTGACCTCTGGCTATAAATCGGAGATACCTACCACCTCTCTCTTGGGTTCAATTCATTTGCTAGAGCCACACACAGAACTTGGAGAAGATTTCATACACCAGATCATGGGTTTATCATAAAAGGATGTAAGTCAGGAACAGCCAGATGGAAGAGATATGTAGGGTGAGGTGTGTGGAAAGGCAGGGAGCTCCATGCTCTCTCCAGCGGTACCACTGTCCCAGCACCAACCCAGAAGCTCTCTGATCGTGTCCTTTTGGTTTTTTATGGAAGCTTTATTACACAAGCATGACTGATTAAATTATTGGGCATCGGCAACTGGTTCAACCTGCAGCCCCTCCCCCTGCCTGGGATGCTGGGGGGGGTGGGGGGCGGTGCGTGGCAGGTACTGAAAGTTCCAACCTTCCAATTGCAAGGCTGGTTCTCATGATAACCAGCCCCCATCCTTAGGTGCATTCACCCATTTGTATAACAAGACACCTTTATCACTTTCCACATTTAGGAAATTCCAAAGGTTTTAGGAGCCCTTTGTCAGAATGGGGCAAAGATCAAATATATATTTCTTATTATAAATCATAATATCACAACAGGTGTTTTGGGATTTTCAGAGGCTCTGATTTGCAAACCAGGCAAAGAATGGATGTTCCTGAGTTACTCAGATCTTCCCAGCTCCATAAAACCTCCCGAACTCTTGAGGGGCACCTGGGTGGCTCGGTTGGTTAAGCATCTGACTTCAGCTCAGGTCATGATCTTGCAGTTCGTGCGTTCAAGTCCCACGTTGGGCTCTGTGCTGACAGCTCAGGACCTGGAGCCTGCTTCCAATTCTGCGTCTCCCTCTTTCTCTGCCCCTCGACCACTTGTATTCTCTCCCCCTCTCTCTCCCTCAAAAATAAATAAACACTAAAAATTAAAAAACAAAAGAAAACAACAACAACAAAATCTCCCGAGCCCTTGCAGACTTTTCTCCTAGGCTGGAGGTTCTTTTAACGTATTTCTGGAGTTCTAAGGAATGTTTGGGAATGTGCAGGTGCTAAAACCACCACAGTCCTGCAGAAGACTTCTTGAAGGTGATTGTAGAGAGCAAGATGGAGTCACTCGCGTCAAGCAGTGACTTACGCCAAACAGCCATGCAAGCAGCCAAGAGCATTGCAGTTAAGACCAGATATCAGCAAAATCAGCACAAGCTGTCAGCACCCACAACCGATAACCAAGGAAGTCAGGAGAGCATGGAAGAAAGGAATGAATGCTAGCAATCACTAGTACCAGAGGAGGTCTGCTAAAGACCAAGACTGACTGAACTCCTTTACAAAGGAAGAACTCTGGGGCACCTGGGTGGCTCAGTCGTTAAGGGTCTGACTTTGGCTCAGGTCGTGATCTCCGAGAGTTCGAGCCCTGCGTTGGATTCTGTGCTGACAGCTCAGAGCCTGGAGCCTGCTTGGGATTCTGTGTCTTCCTCTTTCTCTCTCTGCCCTTCCCCTGCTCACGCTCTGTCTCTCTCTCTTCCTCAAAAATAAATAAACATTAAAAAAAAAGTTTTAAAAAAATTAAATAGACTAAAAAGGAAGAACTTTGCTGCAAATGGTCAGAGCCTCCAGACACTGATGCTTCCCCATCTGCCCGCATTTGAAAGGCCACTGCCACGGAAAGTTGTGTTCCGTTGATCTCTGAACATAACAGCACCCTGCCACTGCCTGAACAAAATAGGGAGGGTGTGCAGAGAGCAGAGCTGGACCGCACCAGACCAGGTCCAGTGCTCCCTCCACTGCAGACTCACAGACCCACTGTGCGCTTGGATCCTTAACTTCTCACTCCTTATTGTTGAGTGACTTTGCCTCGAGCTGTGTTTTCTGTGACCTATAGGAAGCCAAGTTAAATGTGTAGTGAAACGTCATTGAGTTTGGGATCCTGAAACTGCTTTGCAATCACGTTAACCTCGCTTTATGATTAAACGAAGCTGACATTGTGGAAACACCCGACTCGTGTGTGCCGCTGCCTGGCTTGCTTGTGACGGTGGAATAGATCTGGCATTGTGGGCGACTAAAGATGGAGTGTGCCTAGAAAGACAGACAGACTCTTCCAAAAATCCTAAAGGAAATTAATTCATTCACCCAAAAGAGCTCACATAGCCCACTGCCAAGAAGCTGGTCCCAGAATGTTCTGATGACATAACAGAACTCTGTATTTTTGACAAACGTTTGGTACAATGTTTTGAGTGGGAAGTTCTTACCAAAGAATGGTGACTAGCTCCTGTTCCGAGTCAGAGCACTGACATGGTGGGTGACAGGAACAAGCTCTCTGGGAAACAGATCTGTTTCTCAGGAAGTTTCACCCCATCTGGGCAATTCCACGGGGGGCTGGAGTGCAGGGATGAAAGCTCAGGGGTAAATAATCGCCGGGGCTGGCCTGAGCACTGCTGAGATTTCCTCAGATCAGATCCATCGTGGTGAAATATACAGGACATGAAATTTACCATCTTAATCATTTTTAAGTACACAGTTCAGTAGTGTTTAGTGTATTCCCAGTGTTCCATGGTCATCACCACCATCCATCTCTGGAACTTTCTCTCTCTTTCTTTCTTTTTTTTTTTCTCTTAACAACTTTTATTTATTTATTTATTTTATTTTTTTTTACAAATAGTTTATTGTCAAATTAGTTTCCACATAACACCCAGTGCTCATCCCCATAAGTNCAAGTGGGAGAGGCCAGAGGGGACAGAAAGAGAGAATCCCAAGCAGGCTCCGTGCTGTCAGTGCAGAGCCCTATGTGGGGCTCAAGGACACGAGCCGTGACATGATGACCTGAGCTGAAATCAAGAGTCCAATGCTTAACCGACCGACAGAGCCAACCAAGCTGCCCTGGAATGTTTTCATCTTGCAAAACTATACCCGTTAAACACTAACTCCTTATTCCCTCAGGCTCTGGCAACCATAATTCCACTCTTTGACTCTATAAATTTTGCCATTTTCATGTTTTTTTTTTTTTTTTTTTGGACAGGGTGTCAAGGATCCTCCTCCNACAGAGCCTGACACGGGGCTCAAACTCATGATCTGTGAGATCATGACCTGAGACAAGGTCTGATGCTTAACTGACTGAGCCACCAGGTGCTCTGTGAATTTTGCGATTTTAGATACCACATAGAAGTAGAATCATGCAGTATTTGTGTTTCTATGAGTAACTTATTTCATTTAGCATAATGTCATCAAGGTTCACCTATGTTGTAACGTGTCAGAACATCCTTCCTCTTAAAGGCTGAACAATATTCCATGGTGTGTATACACCACATTTTGTTTTATCTATTCATCTATGGATGGACACTTGGGTTGCTCCCACCTTTTCATTATTGTGAATAACACCTCTGTGAACATGGGTGTGCACATTATCTCTTTGAGACCCTGCTTTTTGTTGTTGGGGGTGCATACCCAGAAGTGGGATTGCTGGCTCATATGGTAATTCCATGTTTAACTTTTTGAAGAACCACCATACTGTTTCCCATAGTGGCGGCGCCATTTTGCCTTCTCCGTAACAATGCCCGAGGGCTGCAATGTCTCCACATCCTCACCAACACATGTTATTTTCCGCATTTTTGATAATAGCCATCCTAATGACTGTGAGCTGCTGGTGAACAGCTTGTATGTGTGTCGTCCTTGCATGAGACACTCAGACCAGTAATGCCATCCAGCCCCCTGCAGAAAATCCATCTGTATTTGGGACCTGCGCAGAGAGTGGAAATAAACACTAATATTGAGGGAAGCCATTAAGTAGAGACTCAACGGGCGATGCATATCTTGGAACATTCCAGCATGGACCAAGAGTGATCCCATGGCAAACACTGCCACCTAATATCCATGCCTCCTCTCCTTCTTACAGGAGGGCATCAATGTTGTGTGGGAAAGCAGTGTGCCAGTTAAAAACCATAAATTCCTGTCTCATTCACAGATAGAAATGGCCAGTTCTGGCTGAGGAAACACCAAGGTTGTTAGATGATGCATCTGAGAATGACAGGCACCTTCTGCACTTGGCTCTTCCCCTTCTGTCTGCCCAGCGTGGAAATGCCATGTGGAAGGTGGAGCGGCTATGTGTGCCCACAGACAAGCCTGAGACCAAAACATACTTGCCAAAGAGGCCTGAGCAGAAAGACAAAATGTGAGCTCCCCAGTGGCTACGTGGAGCTGCTGAATCAACCCCTTATGCGCGCACAGCAGCTTTTGATGTGTTAGAAAAACAATTAGGTTTCTGAGTATTAAAAAACAAACCCAGAAAGATACACGGTATTACTACATTCTAGAACTTGCTACTGGGCCCACCAATGGGTGTTTCCATTTTAGTCCTGCCCTAGAGTGTCTGGGCCCAACAATCCTTGTTCCAAACTCTTGAGATTGTTAGGAGAGAAAGAGAAGGAAGGAAGGGAGGGAGGGTGGGAGGAGAAGAAGGAAGAAGGGAGGGAGGAGAAGGAGAAAGGAAGGGAGGAAAGAAGGGAGGGAGGGAAGAGGGGAGAGGAGGGAGGAAGGGAGGAAGGAAAGAAGAAAGAGAGGAAGGCAGGAAGGAAGGAGGGAGGGAGGGAGGGAAGGGAGGAAGAAGAAAATAGGAAGACTTTTCCTGCAGAAGAATGTTGCCACCATCCCTAGAATGCAGAAATGATGCAGGCCTTATAATTTGCTCTCTCCTTTGGCCTGGCTGAATGGGGGACCCCCAGCCCTAAGGACAAGGAAAGCCAGACCTTGGTCCTTTGTGGGACATCCTGCCCCTGTAGGTCCCCACGTGGCTGCAGCCAGCGGCTGTGTGGACATGACGAGGGGAGAGGTGCGCTCCTGCCGCAGGGCCCCAGCCACGTCACCAGGTAAACTAAGGCTCGACCTGAGGCCCTCCCATTTTCAAAACGCAGGAGCAGAAAGACAGGAAGGAGGGAAAGCCTCTTTCCCAGCTCAGGAGCGAGCGAGAGAACTCGGCATTTTCGTTGAGGGGTGGCCCAAAGGACAGACATAAGAAGCGTGTGACAAAGGCGAGTTCAGTGAAGCTGACAAGTAGTGTGCTCAGTGACCGAGGGTCCCGGGAACGCGCACGTGCTAGTTGGTTCCGCCGCAGCCACAAGGGACACTCTCCAAGGAACCCCCAACCTCGTCCGTGAGGGCCTTGTCCCCCACTTAGGTTTCAAGTCCCTCAGCAAAGCCTGCATGCGATAAAGGCATCAGTCAGCTCTCTCTGGGTCTAGGAAGTCATGTGTGGCTCCCATCCGACCCCCAGCCGGTTTCTCTGTACACTGGCCTCGTTCCTTCCACGGGTGGGCGGGCTTCCTCATGTGGCCGGAGGGCTGAGCCCACATAGAGCCCAGGCTCTCAGCTCCCCGCCGGGGGGACCCCACGGGAAGGGGGACCTCCACAGCACACACACCTAGAATGCCCCAGGACTGTCCTGTCTGGGTCCTGCGTCCACCTCTCAGGCTCATCACCATCACTGCCTTCGGCCACACGCCCACTGCCGTGGCCAGGGGGCATGGGACTCTGAGACTGTGGCTCTGTTGGGACTGAGAGGCACAGACAGTGGGTGAGAGCTGGTCTCCCCCCAGAGAATTGTAACCGGAAGGGGTATGTGTATGGGAGGCAGCTGGGTA
>NW_027532589.1:4877396-4877961 GCF_008692635.1 Crocuta crocuta
CTGTGACCTCAGGCAGAGGCCAGCAGAGGGAGGTGGTGTAATTTTCTGGGATTTGTGGGGTCCTCTGCCCACAGACAAGACTTGGCCCCGCTGAAACAATTCTATCGGTGGTGTTAGGGAGGAGAGGTTTTCTTTCCTTTTCCTTTTTTTTTTTAATTAAAGTTTTTAATGTTTATTTATTATCTTTAAGAGAGAGAGAGAGAGACACAGTACAAGCGGGGGAAGGGCAGAGAGAGAGGGAGACACAGAATCCCAAGCAGGCTCCAAGCTCTGAGCTATCAGCACAGAGCCCGACGTGGGGCTCGAACTCATGGACCACGAGACCATGACCTGAGCCGATGTCAACGTTCAACTGACAGAGCCACCCAGGCGCCCCAGGGAGGATACATTTTCATCTAGCCTTCGAGGTTCTAGTGGTCCAAGAGTTAAATTGACATGACACATATTAAGAGGAGAAAATGAAATTTAATGACGTACATGCGGAGAGCCCACATAAACACGGGATTCCAAACACAGTGAGGCAGAATGAGGGATACATGTCATCCTGAACTGAAGAGAAGTGGGC
>NW_027532589.1:4878089-4880751 GCF_008692635.1 Crocuta crocuta
ACTTCAAAGACAAGGAAGACAATTCATGGGAAGATGAAAAAGAGTAAATGTCTGGTAAACAAATGTTTGCCGGGCTCCTCAGGAACAATGAGACACAGAAAGGGATTTTCACGAACAGACTTTGCTCAATCCCTCCCTGTCCACGGCCCCTAGGTCCTATAGCATCCTGTCACCTTTGGTGATAGCTTCTTTCCTGAAGCAGGGCCTCTACCTAAATGCTTTTAGGCAGTTAAGGGAAAGGCCAAAATTTCTTCCTGTCTTTTGTGTCTTGATCATTTTCAGCTCAATGTAATTTGTAAGCCAAAGTAGCACATCCTGGGGTGACTCGCTCTGAGCCCTACAGTGGTGACCTGGGGTGAGCGGCAGAAGAGCCCAGCCCAGCCCCCCTGCCTGGGGATGGGGGCAGGGAGTCTGAGAGCCGAGGACTCACAATCCTCCTGTCGGCTCCATCTCCTAGTTCTCTGCTCCCGTCTTGGCAGCTGGGCCTTCTGGAAACATCTCTACAAAATAGCGATGGTAGACTTAGGAGACTCTTCAAATAAACACGGGCCTTTTCAGGGCTCCCAGAACATGAGTAGTGAGTCCGGCTTGTGAGTATCACGCTGAGGTTCAGAGTGCTGAGCTCGATTTAAACCTCCTGCAACGCCATTGCTATCTGTGTGTGCCTGGGTGGGTTGGGTTAACCTCTCTGTGCTTGTTTTCTCTCTCCAAATGGATATAATAGTAGTACTTACCTTAAAAGGATGATGTGAGCCCATTGAGCCCACTCGTGCTCAGTCTCGCTCTGTCTCTCAAAAATAAATTAATGTTTAAAAAATAAAATATATAAAAATAATAAAATAAAAGGGTGATGTGAGAGAGGCTCCTGGATGGTTCACTCAATCGAGCAGCTGACTCTTAATTTCTGCTCAAGTCATGATCTCAGGGTTCATGAGATGGAGTCCTATATCCCTCTGTGCGCTGACAGCGTAGAGCCTGCTTAGGATTCTCTCTCTCTCTCTCTCTCTCTCTCTGCCTCTTCCCCGCTCATGCATGCTATCTATTACAATAAAGAAACAAACATTTTAAAAATGGGTAGTATGAGGAATAAATCAAACAAAACATTGTAGCAGCTTGGCATGACACCCAGAGATAATAAGCACTCAGCAACTATTACTGATGAAGTTTGGGGGTGATGGACGGTGCGTGGGGGTCCAGAGCCAACGACCAAGAAAGAATTCTTGAAGCTGTCTTTGGTGCAAAAAGGTGATTTTAGTAAAGCACAGGGACAGGGAGACAGGGCCACTGGGCAGAAAGAGCTGCCCTGTAACTGTGGCGGGGGTGGGGGTGTGTGTGTGTGACCATTTTATCGAGTCCTGGGAGATAAAGTCAAGAGGGAGTTTCCAAAGAGACTTTCACACGCGAAAGACTTCCTGGAGGCCTAGCTCTTGTCAAGCTGAGGCTGTTTTCCCCTCCAGCAAAGAGTTAGCATCAGGACAGTAGGGAGTTTCTGGACTTTAGGCGACGAGGGCAGGGTCGCCTTTCTCTGGGAAGCTGGTGGAGACTCTCATCAGTTCAACCATTTGTTTCTTTGGCCTTCCCTGGTTCTCGTAGGTGGGGGGGGGTGTCCCAGGAATGTCACACACCTCCCGCCTGGGATGGGGGTGGGGCGATGTGCGAGCTTGTGCTTTGCCCCTCAGCCTGCCTCACGCTCACTCATCACTACCATATTCTTGTGCCCCTAACACAAACCACACATTCATACCTTATTTATCTGCCTGCACAGAAATCAGTCTTTCAGATCTCTGTGGCTCGCCCCTTCAGGCACCAGAGCCTTTAAGTCCCTTGTGGGCTCCCTGTCGTCTTAAGCAACGTTTCCTGTTGACCTGAGGACACCGTGTCATAAGTTAATTCAGGAACTTTGACCGTTGGGGCCCTTTCGGAGGGCTTATTCCTTGGTTCTCACTTATATTCAAGACGGGTGAAATTGCCAAGTAAATGACATGTGGATAAGCAAGGACAGCTTTGGGGTCTCCCGACAGGTGTGGGAATGCATAGAGCTGTACAGACCCACACCGGGCGCACACACGCATCCCTGACTTACAACGTTCACCTAAGTGAAGAGCCTGCCCCAGGCCCGACTTCTGAACCCACATTGCTCTGGGAGCAGTTGTGAACAAACAAGCAAAACTCTAAGATCAAAACATCTTCTGCGAACCCAGAAGGAAAGAAGAAAGGAGGCAAGAAGCTGAGGAAAGTAGAAAGCCCTCAGGACAGAGATCATCAATCTCAAGTGCACATTAAAGTCATCTGGGGAGCTCTATGGAAGAATACCTACCCAGGCCTTGTCCCACAGAAACACCAAATTGATTGATCTGGGGTGGGGGTTGGCCTTGAGTGTCACTTTATTTCGTTTCGTTTCTGTTCCATTTCATTTCATTTCGTTTTTTCTTGGGTGATTCCAGTATGAATTACAGTTGACAATCCTAGTTTAAGGTCTAGCCTAATTCTAAAACTCTCTATGGTTTGACTTCTCTACACAGCCAGCTAGTCTTTGAATTAGGGAACCTGCCTCCGGGAGACCAGTTTCTTCACGTTAAAAGCTTACTTCCTTGAGGGAAGTAAATTGGCTGTTTACCACTTAATGTTAATTAGTGCCTCCCCCATCCCCCCCCCCCCCACG
>NW_027532589.1:4880769-4884648 GCF_008692635.1 Crocuta crocuta
AGAAATTTGGGGAAAGGAAAGGGGGAGAATGTTGGGGAGCGGACCTGGGCTGGGTGTGCTCCAGCCGCTACTCTAGGACAGTGTTAACTGGCCAGCCCCCACCATTAAATCTGAACCTCCATCCAAGATTGGAGACCCAAAGGGGGAGAAAGTCACCAGGAAGCAGACTGATAACAAGAAAGAAGATGGCCCAGTATTGTTGGGAAACAAAAACTTTTCCCCTACCCTCTTGGGCTAAGTTATGGGGGTCTGTGAATTAAACAGACAAACGACAACTTAGGAAGAGAAAAGATAGAGCTTAATCATGTACAAACAGGAGTACACACACACACACACACACACACACACACACTCACTCACTCAGCTCTCCCCAGGGTATTTGGGGAATTCTCAAGCTTATAAACTTGTTTGTTTTCCCCTTGTTAATGCGTCTTCTGTCAGTCCAATTTACAGGGCCCCAGACAATGATGGGTAGAGGGAAAGCAAGTTTTTCCCTCCCTTCAAGTTCTTTTGAAAAGCTCTACATTTAGGTGGACAAAACAGTTCAGGAAAAAACAAACACACAGAGCATCTGATCTTGGAATAACTTCAGCTCAAAATGGTTTTGATGGCCCAATGGTGAATTCTGGATCGCTTCAAACCTGAAATCCTTAACCTCTTTGAGACCTGAGCCTATGTTCAGGGAAAATGATAGAGAATTACTTCTTCCCCTCCCTGTACCCCAGTCCTCCAAGATGGCCGCCCTGAAGCCATAATACATTTTAAGGGGGCCAGGTGTGTGCACCTTGGCACCACGTACAACGAACTTCCAGGAAAGGCGCACCCAAGTCAAAGCAAGAAACTTCCAAAAGAGAGCTTGAGAAACAGAAGGCAAGAAAGTTTGGAACATATTACCTCCAGGGTTAGGAAAGCCTTTTTATACCTACAGATAAACATGTAAATGTGTAATATACACCTATATGATGAATTCTACTCAATTTGGAAGTTGGAGTTAGGGGGGTCTTCTGGGCCCCTACCGTGTACTTATCGCCTCACCACCCTCACAGAGCATATCAGCAGGTCCTCAGACTGATTAAAATTGACAACAATGGTTCTTTGATAGGGTCAATAGTTTAGATCCGAGGTCACCAGTCATGGGAGGCAGACTGGAGGAGCACTTTGCAAGGAGTCTGGGAATCCATGTGCAAATGTGTACTTTTCTCAATCAAGAAACTATCATGGGGGCACCTGGATGGCTCAGCCGGTTAAGCGTCTGACTTCGGCTCAGGTCATGATCTCACGGTTCGTGATGGTTTGTGAGTTCGAGCCCCACGTCAGACTCTGTGCTGCCGGCTGGAGCTCAGAGCCTGGAGCCTGCTTTGGGTTCTGCGTCTCCCTCTCTCTCTCTCTCTCTCTGCCTCTCCCCAGCTTGCACTCTGTTTCGCTCTCTCTCTCAAAAAATAAACATTTAAAAATTTTAAAAAACGAAGCTATCACGTAGAATTCTGAACATTTTTTTGAAGTTATAAAAATGCTCTGTTTTATACCCATCAGAATAGCAAATTCTTTTTTTAAAAGAGATAGCTTATTGAATATACCACAAGGACGTGGCAGGCAGGACAGCAGAGGAGAGGCTGTGTGCCCAAACAGCAAATTTTAACAAAGAGAATAAAATCCAGTGGTGACAGGCATGTGGGGAGACAGCAAGTCTGATGCAGCTGCTGGTGCTGGTAGATGCCGAGGACCCATTCTGAGGAGCCATGGGCACACTTAACAACTTCAAGTACATACATGTGCTTTGTGCTCCAGTATCTTGGGAACAGGTCATGTGCATTTGCTAAGTTGTTTGGGAACATTCAGTTCCGTCAGAAAAATGGGAAGGATGAAACTCAGAAGGTATTAAGTACAGACAGATAGGACATCACAGACAGACCTAAAGATCATACTGCGAATATAGATAGAAAGGGGTTGGAAGAACAGAATATACTAACTATTCCTGATATGTTATGTTTTCATGAGGAGCAGACTATTTGTAATACACTAGATATACACAAGGCATACAAGGCACCTAACGTTCTTGATCTTGATGCAGAATCCCACTAGTAGCACCCATTTTGCCCCAGGGTCCCTCCGTCAGATAAAGCCCAGGGCAGTTCATCAGACTTCCGGTGAGTTACAGCTAGGTCAAGCCCACTATTCCTTTGACTCTAATAGAGCAAGGGTGTGTGTGTGTTCCGGGGCACCTTCTCTCTGGGGGGTGGGGACCCTTATCAAACCTCAATTCTAGCCAGTATAAGTCACACTCAACAGGAAAAGCTAATTGTCAGACAGAGAGATGGAGAGATGTGACAAGTAAGCATTGCACACTCAGGATCCAGGTAGCACATGCCCCTCCCACCCTCACCCCTACCCCCCGCCCCCCCGCTGCACCCTGTCCTAGGTACATTAACCCATTCCGTCTCTTATGATCTTCTCTCTGCGTGCTTCAAATTAATTTAATACTCCCTGTGATTCAGGCATCCCAATTTGGTCTTTGAGCCTTTCTCTTTTGTAATCTTTGGATCAATGTGCTTGCGAGCTTGGTAGTGGACTTGGAGGTTTTCGCAGCCTGAAGGTAATTCCCCACACGACAGAACATGAATCCAGATATTCATCAGTGTGGTCGGCACAGGGCAGGCGCGCTGAAGTAACCTATTGCTCCTCAAAAAGATAAACACACGGGGCGCCCGGGTGGCTCAGTAGGTTAAGCGTCTGACTTCCACTCAGGTCATCATCTCCCAGTCTGTGAGTTTGAGCCCCTTGTCGGGCTCTGTGCTAGCAGCTCAGAGCCTGGAGCCTGCTTCAGACGCTGTCTCCATCTCTCTCTGCCCCTCCCATGCGCGTGCTCTGTCTCTCTTTCTTGCTCAAAAATAAACAAACGTAAAACAATGCAAATACAATGCAGCAGGGGAATAGAGCACTCTGTAGGAGTAAGAAGCAATGAGCTAGACCAGGAGCTTTCAAACTTTTCTTACTGGGACCCACAGTCCCACAGGAGAATCATATAAATATCCAGAAGATATGTAGAAGCTGGAGAATGTTGCATTTAGAATTCTTTTTTAAAAAAAATTTTTTAATGCTTATTTTTGAGAGAGAGAGAGACAGAGTGTGAGCAGGGGAGGGCAGAGAGAGAGGGAGACACAGAGTTCAAAGCAAGCTCCAGACTGTCAGTACAGAGCCGGATGCAGGACTCGAACTCATGAACCTTGAGATTATGACCTGAGTCGAAATTGGACGCCCAAACAACTGAGCAACCCACATGCCCCTGCTGCATTTAGAAATCTTGAAATGCATTAGTAAAATCGGTTTGTAAGAGTCAGAGACAAAATGTCACCCAAGGCACACTTGGAGAAAAGGAAGAAGGGTCCCTTCACCGTCGACCAGGAGATGCCAGCAGAAAACAAGGCAGGGGGCTTGGAGGTTTGCAAGGAGACGAGTCAGAGGCGCGGCTGGTCGGGGTACACCCTGCCTTGCTACAATCCCTTTCTTGCCCACAGCATCTGCTGCCCAGGAGGCCAGATCCTACACCATGTGACCCTGTCCCCAGCCTTTCTGGACTGGGTTGATCCCTAGCCCCAGAGTAACTAACCAGCACTTGGGTTGTCTGATTCCCTTTAAACATTATTTATTCATTGGGGACAGAGAGATCGAGGGTGAGAGAGATGTCCAATTCCCTTTAATGTGAACAGCCTGGCTCTCCTGGATGCAGGGGATTCTGTGTCTGGATCCAGAATAGGAAGGGGGACGTCACCGCCATGGAAGTGAGAGTGGCAGCGGGCTGGTCTAAGTGTGGGCAGGGCAGAGCTGGGTGGGTGTGGGGCAGGCCAGAGGTCAAGCCTGAGAAGCCAGTGGGTGACAGGG
>NW_027532589.1:4884734-4917704 GCF_008692635.1 Crocuta crocuta
GGGTCACGCACGGAAACCCTACAAGAGCTAGGCAGGCAACACGCAGGCGTAGACAGAGCCTGGGCTAAGATCGGGTGGGGCCCAAAGAACATCTATCCATAGTGGCCATCGTTCCTGTGTGGCAAAGGGGCCCTCAGGGTTCCAAGCTGTTGTATTTCCTCGCAAAGCTGAAAATCAAGAATTTAGTGTAAAGCCTCCTGATACTGGAATTGACTTTTTTTTCCTTTTCTTTTAATTAAAACCACTTTGTGGACAAAATGTGTCCAAAGACAGAGGATGTAAGCAGCCAGCACACAGGCCACCGCCCTCCCACTGGGAGAGACAATCTTCCCCTAATGAATTCCCTAGAGAATGCTCTCTCCTTTATCACTCCTCCTCCCAGATCCTTTGACCCAGCCTGCCTTTCTTGTAAACATCAAATCCAATAAACTGGGTGGAGAGTATTTCCCGGGCTTCCCCAGAGCTCAGGCAAAGCCCCGTCTACACCATAATTCCCCTTGTCATCAGTCTGTGCTCACCAACTGATTCCTGCTGCCTAATCTTGATTTCTGGGCATTTTGATTTCGATGTCCTGAATAGAACAGAACGCCACCTTTTTCGGGCAGGGAGGGGCTGGCAGTCTGCTCTAGACAACTTCTCTGAGTGAGTTTGGATAACAGGGGACCGTCCCCAAGAGACTGGCTGCCTCAGTGTGTGTTGACAAGTCCAATGTCCAAGTCTGAAAAGAAGGTGCCAGAAGTCTCCCCAGCACTGCCTGGAAACCTTTGGGTCTTGATGTCCCGGAGGCCCCCCATCTCAAGGAAGGACTTGCTTTAGAAGGCAGAGACCCCACGGAAAGGCTACCCTCAGGTGTACATCACTTCGCACGCTCTTCCAAGAGCATGTGCTTCTGTGTGTGTGTGTGTGTGTGTGTGTGTGTGTGTATGGTTCCTGCTTCATTCATTCACTGCTTCTCCCACAGCCAGTTCCCCCCACCTTCCCCAGCAGAAGCTGGTGCCAGGGAGCTTGCAGAGCCTGCCCCAGGCCCTTGCTCCAGACACAGGGTAAACGTTACACCTGAGGCCTGCCTGGAAAGAAGGCCAGACAGAGGCAGGCGCCTTGGCTCCCAGCCCCACTGGAAGGCGGTAAACAAGGTCCGTGTTGCAATCCTCTGCCTGCGAGGAGGTCATAATGCAGGGCTGGAGTGCAGAGCAGAGGAGGCAAAGGGCAGGAGGAGTCCTGGTGCGCAGGGAGAGCCGGACTGGCCAGGAGGAGGGGGGCTGGGAGAAGAGTGAGACCTGGTGGCCGAAGGCAGGGCAGCAGCGAAGAGGTGCAGAGGGGAGAGGGGAGAGGCAGCTGGGTGGTGCAGCTCTCTCTCTGAGGCGAGAGTTGGAGAGCTGGAGAGGTCTGAAGTGCAGGGCGCAGGGCACAGGGCGCAGGGCGCAGGGCGTGGGGCAGGCAGGGTCAGTCAGCAGCTTTCAAGCTGCTCCGTGAACTGCAGACTCCTTGTCATAGTCTCCAGGTCTCTGAGTATCTGCTTCCCTTGCCCCTGAGAGCGGGAGCCCCTGTCCCCCCCAACCCCAGCCCCTCAGAGGAGGAAACTCCAGGGCAGGGATCTCACGTTTCAGGCTGACACTCAGGGATGGAGCCCCTTCTGCGATCTAAGCTTCCCTGGGGTCGGGGACACCGGATGGAGAAGACCGCGGGCGATCGGGCACTTGGGTGGCTCACACCCTGCAGACCACTTCACACACACTGGCTGTCGCACACCACCCTCAGGACACCGAGAGGGCTACGTTCCCCCATCGGACCACAAAGAGAGGCTCACAGAGAGGAAGCGATTGGCCCAGGGCACATCTGAAGCTGGTCACTCAGTCTGCAAGCTTTAGGGACAGTCCCTCCTCTTGGAGTTGGGCACGCAGCAGGGAGAGACATTCTCTGCTTTCGGGGGGCATCTGGTGTTTTAGAGAGGGAGACAGTAAATCAAGGAGCAAAGAGGGAAGTTGAGCTAATGATTAAGATGAAAAGGTAATCTAGAGGGGCTGCTACTCAGGCTGGGGAGACAGGGGAGGCCCCTGTCCAGCAACCTCCGCCCTGGGGCAGGGGCGGGGGGTGGGGGAGAGACTGGCACATGGAGAGAAGAGTGAGCACAGAAGCTCTGAGACCAGATGGAGCTTCATGCCCTGGGCCCAAGCGGCAGGCAGACAAGCATAATTGCACCTGAACACAGAGGGGCGGGCACAGGTCAGATAACTCCAGCCTCGTGGGCTCTGGGAAAGGGGCCAGGAAGCTGCATGAAGGGACAGAGGAGGTGAGAGCAGAGGCAGGGAGGCCAGGAAGAAGGCTGTTCCTCAGGCATCCAGCTCAGAGATGATGGGGTCTATGGTCAGGAGGGTGGATTGGACCCAAGGGTGAGGGATGTGATGAAGGATGTGGTCTGAATTGGGGAAGCCAGGGAGGGAGCAGAAGCGAAGGGGAAGCGGATTTTGATCCTAAAATCCAAGCATTTTACCACTGACAGAGACTTTGTCTTTTTCTTCCTTGTCCCTCATTGGCCAGGACCGTGGTGGGTACAGAGTAGGTATTCAATCAATTCCTTTATGTAGTCAGTGACTATTTATTGAGCACCTACTATGTGCCTGGCTCTGTCCTAGGCACCAGGGACATAGGAACATGGCAAAGTCCTTGGTCCCTTAGAGCTTACCCTTTCGAGGGAGGGGGGCATGTGTGCGTGCAAGCGCATGTGTGATTGGTGGTAAGAGAAGGAAGAGAGGAACAGAGGGGGCTGTTTTAGATGTGGTGGTCACGGTAGGCTTCCCTGATGAGGTGACCTCTAAGCCTAGACTTCATAAGAGTGAGGTGGTGAGTCAGACACTGAGTATCTTGAGGAAGTACATTTCAGACAGAAAGCAATCAGTACAAAGGCCCAAAGGTGGGGGGGGGGTGCTTGTTGACTGACTAGTAGATCTGTTACTTGTTGATTCATTAATCAGTACCTGTGTCTCACTCAGCCTTGGAAGTCTCTGAGAACAATGCCAGGGGTTTTTTTTCCCCTGCCCAACAAGAGTGGTCAGAGGGGTGGAGTGGGAGCCAATTCCTTCCTTTATGCTGTCCCTCTTTCCCCAACCCAGGCCAGGCCTCAAAGTAGGGAAGAGGGAGGGACAGGTATTGATTCTGTCACACACCTAGAGGGAAAGGCAGAGGAAGTCAAGGAATAAGGCAGGCTGTGCTGTCCCAGAGGCCACCCCCTCCCCCCCCCATGCTGTTTCTGGTTTTAATTCCTGGGGGTCCTGCCCTGTTACCCCACCCCTTGCCTCTGCCCCTGACACGGCCGCCGAGGCATGGGGAGCCCCTTGCCCCTCTGGACGGACAGCCATCTGCAGAGTTATTTGCTTCTCTCCATCTCGCCAGGGGTAGCGGGCACACCTAGGGATGCTGCCTCCCCACTCAGTCCCAAGGCCTGGGCACCAAGGCCCTATGGATTTCACACATAAAGGATGGGCATGCCTGGGTCTTGGCACAAACTTCATCCAGACTCCTGGCCATGTCCGGGCCCTCGGTTACTTCCTCCTTATTATTCCTAAGCCATTTCTGCTTCTCCAGCTATCTTGCTGACAGGACACACTGTTCTAAATTCCACTGATTCAAGAGTTTCTATTCTTACCAAGAACGCATAACAGACAATATATCCCCAAACATGCCTGACCACACATAGCATCTTAGAAGCCATGCGGAGGCACACGGTGGGGATGGATTGCCCAGCCTAACATGTTAGTTCTTCCTGATTTTTATTCCAGGCCCTCCCTTTCTGGTCATGTGAAATTCGTCAGGCCCCAGAAACCCAGAAGTTCCCTCCCACAGGGCATCCTAGGGCTCTGTAGAGGGGCCCCAACAAGGCCAGGCCCTCCTTTCCCGGATGAATCCCTCCTCGAGAGCCCAGAGCTGTGAAGGAAGGGGAACCTGGCTTCTGGGACTTTAAGTGGGGGGAAAAGGCAGGTGAGAGCCATGGAGGGAAGGCCTTCTGCAGAGAGGGGCTGACCTGGCTGGGCCTGGCCAGCTGCCCTTTGCCTGTAGCTCAATGGTTCTCAAAGCACAGCCCCCAGACGCACTTGGTGGTGTCTTGCCTTAGACCTACTCCATGAGAAATTCGGGGGGTGGGGGGTGGAGGGACGGGGAGGCGCCTGTGTGGCTCAGTCGGTTAAGGGTCCGACTTAGGCTCAGGTCATGATCTCATGGTTCTTGGGTTCGAGCCCCACATCGGGCCCTGTGCTGACAGCTCAGAGCCTAGAGCCTGCTTTGAGTTCTGTGTCTCCCTCTCTCTCTGCCCCTCCTCCACTTTCTCTCTCTTTCTCCAAAATAAACATTAAAAAAAAAAAATTCTGGGGCGGGGCCCAGCAATCTGTGTTTTAATAAGCCCACCGGCTGATTTTGACACTGAACGGCGGCAAGAGGTGAGACTCGGACTGGAACGGGCAGTTAGGTCCAGGGCTGGGGGGCTGTGAGCACGGCCCTTCTAGTCGCAGGCCCAGGGACTGGATTTTACAAGGTCTCTCACAGTGATGGGCTCAAACGAACAACTAACTGGGAGATGCAGACCACTGTAACTTTCCCCTTTTTTACCCGGATCTCCGGGTTTTCCTGGCATCTAGAAATGTTCTGGTCCAGGAGAAGTGTAGTTATTTCAGATGTCCTTGGGTAAAGTCCCCGGGAAGCTGCTGGCCTGCCTAATTGAGTCAAATCATTTCATTTATCCCCGAATTCGGTTAAGGAGAAAGAGGATCTCGCTTTGCCTTAAACAGAAGTCACCCTCCTCACAACATAGACCTCCCTACAACTGCAGGGAGGGGGTGGGGTGGAAAGGAGGGTCTTAGTTTGGAATTTGTGGCTCACTCCTTGCCGGTGTGGGGGGAACTCAGGCCCCATCAAACAAACGTCCAGGAAGCACGACGACTTTTGTGTTGTCGTGGTTGCCTTTTCAATGGTCCCTGCGGCCAGGAGGGGAGTAGGTTTGTACATCCCCCTCGGGGGGACAGAAAAGCGATGCGAGGATTGCCCCAGAAGGTTCCACTCCGTTTACCCAGGCTGAGGGCCTCGCAAGACCCCGACCTTCTACAAATGTTTTATTTATTATCCCTGGCTCAGAGACGTTAAACAAGCAGCCCGAGGCTCCACAGCGGGTGGCGAAGGCAGCAGAGCCCGGGCGCGTGCCCAGTCTCTCTGGACCTTAGCGCCTCCTCCGGCGCCCGCCTGGCCCTCCCTCGAGGAATCCGAGCCCCAGAAGTCGTGCCCCCGGGTTCGGGAGCGAGGAAGTAACTCCCGCCCCGAAGTCCGCCGGGTCGGCCCTCCCCCGACTGCCGGATGCTCCTCCCTCGTTCTCGGAGGACCCCCCGCCGGCTCGGGCTGGGTTCGCGCCCACCCGGTCCCGAGCCCGCCCTCCTCGCCCCTGCCCGGGGGCTCCTCCGGGCCGCCCGCGCTGACTCAGCGTAAACCGAGTAGCGGAGGGCGGCGGGGCCTGACGCGCGCGGCCCGGGTTTCGNCTTTGATTGTCCCCTCCCTCTCCCCCGCCCTCCCCCTGCCCCGCTCCGCCCCCCGGGAGAGGTCCGGGGCGCGGAGCCGGCTGCTCCGCGGAGCTGCCGGAGGGCGGGAGCAGCAGCGCGCAGCAGAACACGGCGCAGCATGACTGCCATCGCGGTGCAGGTAACCCCGCGAACCCGGCGGGGCGCCGAGCCGGCCGCCCCCCGAGCGGTCCGGGGGTCTGCCCCACCGGGAGGTGGGAGGGGACCTTGCAATGAACCCCAGATCCACCGGGGGGAGGAGCGCGCCCCGCCTTGCCTGTCTTCTGTTGCAAGCTTGTGGGGTTCGGAGGAAGGTGGGCAGGACGCAGCCTGGGGGCGCTGCCCCCCCTCTCCCCCGACGCCACTCCTGCAGCTCAATCTCCTCCCGCCTTTGCTCGGGGCCCGCAAGTACCCGAGGGCCCCCAAACTTCTTGCGGTGGCTTTTTCTGCTTCTCTTTGGGGTCACCAGTAACTGTGATTAGGCTTTCCAGAGGGGTCCCACCTTTTCAAAAAGGAGAGGTACGTCTGGGATGGAGGGTGGACACAGTCCGCTTGCAAAGTGAGGTTTGTCTTACATAACATGAAGATGCGCCTCGGGGGAAGCCAGAAGTTTCTCGGGCGGGGTCTAGGAAGACCGTCTCTGCTTCTCCAAACGCATCTGGGGTGCTGGGGGCGGGGACAGACTCATTGGGGCGCGCAGGCACTTAAGAGAGAAGGTCGTAGGGGCGCCTGGGTGGCTCAGTCGGAAGTGTGGGACTTGGCTTAGGTCCAGATCTGGGGGTTAGGGAGTTGGAGCCCCGCGTCGGACTCCGCTGACAGCTCAGAGCCTGGAGCCTGCTTGGGATTCTGTCTCCCTGTCACTCTGCCCCTCCCCTGCTCGCCCTCAGTCTCTCTCAAAACGAAATAAAAATCATTTTTAAAAAGAGAGAGAAGGTTGTCGCGAGGGGAGGGGGAGGGGCTCGCATCCCCAAAGGTCTGATTTCTCCGACGGGTGCAAGATGTTTTTGTTGGCTGAGAACCTTCCATTCCGGCCCCCTGCCCTCCGGCGCGCGGCCGCCGGCTACCCGGCGAGAAAGCTGCGTTTCACCGGCTGGCGCTCAACCCCCCCGCCCCGAGTCTTCTGGCCGGAACGTTCTAACGATTAGAGGCTCCGTTGACTTTGCCTGCAAATGCCCAGACCCCTGCCAACGGTGACTCCGGTAGACGCTGTTCCGCCCAGTTTATAGACACAATAACTGAGGCCCAGAGGGGAAGTAACTGGGTCCGGGTAGACCGCTAAACCACACAGTCGAGATTCAAAACAGGACTTCTTGGCTCCAAATCGTACTTGCCTTTTCTACTTTTTACTAACGGGAGAAATCGTAGCCGCCCACCACCGTTTCCGCGCCCCCCCCCCCGCCCCGTTTAGCCTGGGGACACAGCCGTTTGGAGGAGGAGGGGGGCGGGTTGCAGCGAGTCCCTCCTGTTTGTTCTGGTTCCTAATCTTGAGTCTTGATGCGGGAGCGTCGGGGACAGGCCCTGGGAAAAGGGGACTGGCAGTGAGGAGGGTGGGACCGGGTGTGGCATCTCCCCCTGGAGAACTGCGAGAGGGACTTAGTAAACAAGGATTTAGAAGTATCAGGACGTGAGGGCGCCTGGGTGGCTTAGGCGGTTAAGCGTCGGACTTTCGCTCAGGTCATGATCTCGCGGTTCGTGGGTTCGAGCCCCGCGTCGGGCTCTGTGCTGACTGCCAGCTCAGAGCCTGGAGCCTGTTTCAGTCTGTGACTCCCTCTCTCTCTGACCCTCCCCTGCTCACGCTGTCTCTCTCTCTCTCCTAGAAATAAATTTAAAAAAAAAATTAAAAAAATTAAAAAAAAAAAAAGAGGTGCAGAAGCTGCGGGCTGGATTAACGGGCAGAGGGGCAGGGGCATTGTGTGCTGGGCCCGGAGAGGGCAGCAGGTGGAGGGGACCTAGTTAGCGGGGGAAGGGGGGAGGCGTGGGAGCGCTGAGGATCGATCAGGCCCCGAGCTCTGCCACAAGGGTGAGGCGGTGGCGCACACGCTGTGGGACAATAGTCCATGCTGCCTAGCCCCTTTAAATTGGCCCCAGGGTCTGTTCTAAGCACTTGAAGTGATAACTCATTCCAGCCCCGGGGAGGTAGATGATGTTATCTTCACTTACAGGTGAGGAAACCCGGTGAAAGAGGGGAGAAATAACTTGCCAGAAGGAGGAGAACTAAAAAGCAGGCTGGCTGGGGTCATGCAGGCCAGCGTGGGCAGGGGCTGAAGGGACAGTGGCAAGCCACCTCTTTAGGAAACTGGTTGAGAACTTTCTGGTTAATAATGATAGGGGTCTGGCCTAGGCGTGCGCAGAGCGGCAGTGTGTCTGGAGGGAAGCCTGGAGGTGGGGGTTGGGGACTTGAAGAATGAGTCGTGAGGGGGAGGGGAGAGGTGGGGCCCTGGGGTGTCAGAAGGGAAACCTCTAGCCAGTGGAGTCAGTGGCCCCGGAGTGTCCAGGTACCCTGTCCTACGGATCGTAGAAATCACTGAGGGTTAGAGAGGGGAAAGAGAAAGGCTCACATTCTTTCCGCGGAAGAAAGGAGATTAAAGTGCCTTGCTCAAGGTCCCACAGCTGCAGGCCGGAGGGGCAGGGGCAAGTCTACACTGCCTTGGTTCCATCCTGTCTGCTGGCCACACTGCTACCAGCTGCCTCTCCGGGAGAGGGTTTAGGGCCCTGGGTCACGAAGGCCAGCAGAGCTGCCAGCAGTGGTGCAGGGAGGTTGGGAAAGAAGACTCCGGTATATATTATTCTTGTTGCTCATGGTATCAGTAGTTCCCCGAACACCTTTATATACATGGTCTCTTGTCATTCTTGGGAGTTTTCTTGGTGATCAGAGTTTCTTTGTTGTTGTTTTTTTTTAATTTTTAATGCTTTATTTCTGAGAGAGAGACAGTGTGAGCAGGGGAGGGTCGGAGAGAGAGGGAGACACAGAATCCGAAACAGGCTCCAGGCTCCGCGCTGTCAGCACAGAGCCCAACGCAGGGCTCGAACCCACGAACTGTGAGATCACGACCTGAGCCGAAGTCGGACGCTTAACCGACTGAGCCACCCAGGAGCCCCTCTTTGTTTTTTGTTTTTAAGTTTGTTTGTGAGAGAGGGTGAGCAGGGGAAAGGCAGAGGGAGAGAGAGAATCCCAAGCAGGCTCTGCACTGTCATCTTGGAACCCTACTGGGGCTCGACCCCACAAACTGTGAAATCATGACCTGAGCTGAAATCAAGAGTCGTCCCTTAACCAACTGAACCACCTAGGGGGTGGGGGGTGGGGGGGAGGAGTTATCAGAGAGTTTAAAGGAGTTTAAAGAATGACCCTGCTTTGAGGTAGGACGGGGAAGAAATGAACTGACGTGAGCTGTCATCTATTTGATCCCAGGGGACTAAAGTCCAGTCTGTGCCCAAGGCAGGTGGGGCTGAGGGAGGCACAGGACATGCCTGTTCTCTAGACATCATCATGTCCAGGGTCAAAAGGTTTCTGGGTCGTGTGTTCTGTGACTTGATTGAGAGGCCTTGCATCTGGGGCTCTCCTCCCCTAGGACCTTACCAGTGAACTTCTGGGCCGGGCACCTGTGTGGCTCTAGCTTTCCTGCAGGGGTCACCTCCTCCACTTTGTAGATGAGAACCCCAAGGGCCAAAGAGGTTAAGAAGCCACCCACCGACAAACACCTTTAATGGTTTGTAGACACAGAGGTTTCGAAGTCTCTTTGGTTTCTTAGTAGTAAAGCCGTTTTCTTATGATGAAATCCAACACAGATTCCCAGACTACCAGTGTGCCCAGCGCGTAAGGAGGACCTGTTGTGGGGGTGCCTGGGGGGCTCAGTCAGTTAGGCTCCGACTTCAGCTCAGGGCACGATCTTGTGGTTTGGGAGTTTGAGCCCCCGCCAACAGCTCAGAGCCTGGAGCCTGCTTCGGATTCTGTTTCCCTCTCCCTACATCCCCCCGCTCGTGCTCTCTCTCTCTCTCTCTCAAAAATAATAAATAAATAAACAAAAGAATGACCTGGTGTGGCTGAGTGAGAACGTGGCCAGAGCAAGCCAGCTCAGCTTCCCCTCCTCCCCTCCCGGGGCACCTAGAAGCCGGCAAGGGGTCACAGTTTGAGAACCATGCCTACTCCATCCACTTGGGTGCCCTTTATCATGCCCCAGGTGGCCTTTGTCTGGGGATGGGGGCCCTGACCGCGGGGCATCCCTCTGCACCCTCTACTCCTTTTCCTCACGGGTAATATTGAGCCCCTAAAGCAAAGGCCCTGGACCTGGAAGGACCCAGTCAGCATTTATTGGCCGAATGCATCCAGGCAGCCGTAACCAGCTTAATTGTGGTTTAGCTGAGTGATCTTGGGCAAGTCATCTGCCCTCTGTGTGACATAGTTTCCCTCCTTACGCCACCTCCCCACCCCCCACCCCCGGGGAGCTTCCTACAATAGGAGCCTCACAGGTTTGAGTAAAATAAGCCCCTGCTTTGGCAGAAGTGCTGAAAGGACACCGGGTCCTTATTCATATGTCCCCAGGGCTCCCCAGGGGACACATGGAAATTCCTGGTAGCTCCGGTCAGCCTCCTGATGTTCCTGCTTGGAGCTCTGACCACGGGCGCCTCCCGGGAACCTGGCTTTGCTTTCCGTCCCTCCTCACTGAGAAGCATGACCCAGACTTGCCTCTCTTTGCACATGACACAGGTGAACCCCATGGTCCCTGTTCAGTTTCCCAGCAGTGACAGATCCCCATGAGCTGTCTGCGTTGCCTATCCCCCAAGCCTGGGTGTAACCTGCTTCCATACACACTGTAAAGGGGGTAATTTGTGACTGGGCAGGAGACTTGTTTAAAGGGAGCTCCAGGGGGGCCTGGGTGGTTCAGTCGGTAAGCATCCAACTCTTAATTTGGGCTCAGGTCATGATCTCCCTTTTGGTGAGTTCCAGCCCTGCGTTGTGCTCTGCGCTGGTAATGCGGAGCCTGCCTGGGATCCTCTCTCCCTCTCTGCCCCAACCTCTTCTCATGCGCTCGCTCTCTCTCTCTCAAAAAGTAGGTAAATAAATATTCAATAAAAGGGGTGGGGGGAGTTTCAGATGGAAGTGACAGGGGTTGCAAACTTGATCATTCGTTTGTCATGTGGCAGAGTACTGGGGAGGCGGCAGGGCCTACGCCCTCTTGGTGAGCGGCGTCTGTGAGCTAGACAACATACAAGTACAAATCAAAAGGGAATGGATAACTTGTGGTCGGAACAGGGAAGAAAGCCCGGGTCCTGACGGGAGGGGACCTGGTCTGGTTGGGGAGGCAGGAAAGAGCTCTGTGAGGACATTTCCACGGAGACATGAAGAATGGAGAGAAGGAGACAGTCTGGAGAAGAATCTTTTAGGCAGAGGGACCAGGAGGTCTGAGGAAGAAAGTTCTAGATGTGCCCTTAGGTGTAGAAAGAGGGCTGCCGTGTCCGAGTGGGGCGGCCAGGAAGAGTGTGCTGGAGGGTGAAGTTGGAGAGAGAAGCAGGGCAGAAGGTGCAGGGGTTATGGGCAGCGCTAAGGAGTTTGACTCTTCAGAGTATTTCTTTTTTGCTTTCTGGGTTGGGGAGGGGACCCGCGCCTGGGTGGTGTCCCAGGGCTGTGAGATAAGGGACACCTCACTGGATGCCTGGGCCAGTTTGCCAGAAGAGAAGGGGTGGGTGTACCCTTCCAGGGCTGCAGCTAGAGGCCGAAGGGGAGCCTCAGTGGTTTTGCACACGCCCGGAAGCTGCTAGACAGTTGAGCTGACCAGCCCTGGGTGGGGTTCAGGTGCAGACTGAGCAAGACTGAAGGGCAAGGTGCAAACATCGCTTTCAGTATGGAGGAAAACAAGGTAATAACGCCGAGTCTGGAATGTGCGGGACCAGCAGGGTGGAGAAAGGCTAAAAACTGAAGTATGCTGGGAAGGCCTGGGGGAGGGAGAATGGAGCCTTGTATTAGAAAGTGAAGTTAAAAAAAAAAAAAAAAAGAATACTAATATTTCTGTGCTTTTAAACAACCTTTGCAGTGCTTTAGGCAGGGTTCTTGCTCTGCATACAAAGAAACCCACAGGGTACTGCAAGTTCAAGGTCATAGGAGCCTGGTCTGACAAGTTTTCTGAATTCGGAAGAGACTAGGATCTGCTGGCTTGCGGGTCAATAGAATTTGGATTTCTTCTTCATAAAGATCATTAAAGAAAGAAAGGGCAGGGAACCCTTCATGCCTGGTGACTAGTTGGGACAGTCCATGCTTCTGGGTCTTGGACAGAGGACCGGGAGCAGGTAGAATGGGGGAAGGGCTCCCCCAGAAGTGGGGTCTGTGCTGCAAGTTAAGGAGGGGCTGGGAGGGAAGCTCCTTGCAAAGGTGGGTGTCCCAGGCCTCCCAGGAGACCGCACCTTGGGAAGCCGGGAGCATGGTCAAGGGTTCTCCCTGACGTGCCATCTGTGGTGTGTCTTCCAGGCCCAGAGGCTGCTGGCCCAGAGGCGGCCCCAGCGGCCCTTCTTGGAATCCTTCATCCGGGTCCTCATCATTGTGTGCGCCGCCCTGGCCCTGGTCCTCTCCTCCGTCTCCATCTGCGATGGTCATTGGCTGCTGGCTGAGGGCCGCCTCTTTGGGCTCTGGCACTTCTGCACTTCCTCCAACCAGACGGGGCCACGCTGCCTCAGAGACCTGAGCCAGGCCCGCGTGCCCGGGCTGGCCGTGGGCATGGTCCTGGCCCGCAGCGTGGGCGCCCTGGCTGTGGTGGCCACCATTCTGGGCCTGGAGCTCCTCATGGTGTCCCAGGTGTGTGAGGACCTCCGCTCACGACGCAAGTGGGCTGTGGGCTGTGTCCTCCTCCTCGTCTCTTTCATCCTCTCCTCCGGGGGGCTCCTGAGCTTCGTGATTCTCCTCTGGAACCACGTCACGCTCACTGGCTTCACCCTGATGTTCTGGTGCGAGTTCACGGCCTCCTTCCTCTTCTTTCTGAATGCCATCAGCGGCCTTCACATCAACAGCATCACCCACCCCTGGAGCCAACCAAGGAAGTTTTAGGCCTCCCTCCTAAATCCGAGGACATCAGGCTTTACAAGAAAGTGTGGTCAAGAAGGGACTTTTCCGACATGTGACCTCTGATGGGGGTAGGGGTGGGACAGTGACCTTGAGACTGCCGCTTCTTGGTCCATGACCTTTGGGTGGTTGGCCAGAACCAGCCCAGTGGCCTCTGCAGCGGGCCTGCGGGGCCGGAGGCCGGGAGTGTGCCTCAGTGCCACCAGCTGTACGGCCTTAGCCAAGTTATTATGATGTGGAGTTTAGAAGCAACATGTTTTAAAACTCTTTTCTTGAATCTTTCTTCCCAGGATGGGAATAGACTTGGAAGCAGCTTGGGTAACTGGTGCCTGGGCTGGCCGCAGAGCTAAGTGCAGTTCACGCTTGTTTTATTGACTATATGCCAGGATGGGGCTGTGGGGTCCCTGGGGTCTCCTGGGGTCTCCTGGGGTTGCCCTGAGCCGATCATCCTTCCAGCTAAGCATATCCACTTCAGTGCCTAGGACTGTCTTCCACCAGCCCGAAGGGCCTATGTGCACATTTCCCTGCCGTAGCTTTGGTCATGCTATTGAGGATTCCCTCCATTTCTTGCACATCATGGGTTTTTAAACCATCTGACTTGATTTGAGTCCTGCCTTTTGGGGGGGTCCCATAATCCTTGAATAACTTCAGCTTCCAGCAGCCGCCTTGTCGGCAGTCTGTGGGAATCCTGCCTTACGTCTTGGAGCCAGCTCCCCAGGATGGCCCACAGCCCTCCCTGAGGCAAGCGTGTATGTGTGTCCGTCTTTGCTAAGGGTCAGATGGCCTCAAGGTACCATTGTTTGCTCCTAGAGCACATTTCCAAAGAGCACATATCTGGACCTGCTGGACTCCGGGGTGTAAAGGGGACTTGCTTGGACTTGTAATGATTAACAGCCGCCCCGGGGATGAGTGCAGGTGAGGGGGACCATGAACCAGTGGAGACTTCCATGCTTGCTGCCCAGTCTGCATTTTTATGTAGCCAGTCGCCCCCTTCCCAGTTTCTCTTCTGCCCGGTAGCTGGGGTTTGCCCTCAGCCATTTCCCACAGTAGCCCCTTCCCCCTCCACCTGGTTCTTTATTTTGAGAGAGAGAAAGCCCAAGTGGGGAAGGGGCGGAGGGAAGGAGAGACAGAATCCCAAGCAGGCTCTGTGCTGGCTCTCAGTGTAGAGCCCAGTGCGGAGCCCCAACTCCCGAACCCGTCAAACCAAGATCAGGGGTCAGACCCTTAACCAACTGAGCCACACAGGCACCTCCTGTGGCTTTTTGAAAACTTCTCTCTCCAAATGCATATGGAGATCAGGAGAGCAGTCAGGGGCCAATCCATTTTTCAGAAAGCAGAGCTCATAACCATACAGACTGGGTTCTTAGCCCTGGAAAATAAGCACCTGGGCTTTCATTCCAGGAACAGTTCACAAGGTGCAAAGGGGTGACCTCCTTGTCTCTGCAGTGGGGACGTGCAGGGGTGGGAAGCCAGGGCCTGGGGGTGGGGGGAGACAGCGCGCTCGTCCAAGGTCACCCGCCAGCAAGATGCCTTTTCCTTTATGTTGGGGTTTCTGCCTACAATGCTTCCCCACCCCCCAACCACACTAGCAGGCTTTGTTTTGTAAAAAGGTTCAAATGTTCAGTCGTTAATCTTCACAGGGCTGGTGGGTGAGGGAGTGCTGATAGTCCAGGAAACTAAAACCCAAAGACGAAAACGTGAGACAGACCCCCATGGGATAGGGACACAGGCCCTTGTCCCCTGCCCGGGAATGAAGACAGACACAGCCTCGGAGGATGGGGATTTGAAACCAAGAGCCCTGGACTGAACGTGTGACCCTTCTTGCTGAGTATCTCGGGCAAGTCACAGGACCTTGGTGAACCTGCTTCTTTTTCAAATGGAATCACGCCCCATTCCCGGCTACTCTGCCTCTGAGGCCGCGGGTGACCTTGAAAGAGCGGGAGGAACTGGACGGTGCCTTGTGGCCTGCTGGGGTTACTAAAAAGAAGCTGGGGGTCTGGGCGGCTCTCCTGGCCTCACTGATGTGGTCAGGTTAGTTCAGTTGTCTCGAGGCTCTAGGGTAAGAGGTCCTGGAAGGGGAATTGTAGTGAGGGGTAAGGAGGGTCCACCAAGGGCCAGGGGTCTCGATTGCTCATGTTTCCTGGGCTCCGAGGTTATCCCTGAAGACTGCAGGAAGGGGGTAGGGAAGCGAGCCGGAGAATCCTTCACCTTGTGTCTCAAAGGCTAAATGAGCGCGGACAGTTACATACCCAACCCGTCCCGGCTTCCGTTTATTTCCCTGCCGTCTTCTGTTACCCGTGACCTGTCCTTCCCGTAACACAGCAGACCCAAACCCCAGCCTGCTTCCTGCCCCACGGCGCCTGTGTTCTTTTCAGTTCTGAGGAATTACCACCGCAGCCCCCTCCCCGAGTCCAGGCCCAGAGGAGGGGTGTTCTTGGTCACGGAGAAAGCATATGATGTCTGCCGAGAAGACCGATACGGACTGCAGCAACGTGGAGCCTTCTCGTGACCCGTCACGGTGTCTGTCCCGTGGGTGGCCCGGCTCCAGCCTCTCAGATGACGCTGGCCCTGCAGGTGCCCCCGCTCTGCTCTGAGGTGCTGCCCTTGGTGCTGTGGGGGAGGCCGCTGGTGCCGGTGCTGACGGTGGAGCTGAGGGGCACGGGGCGCAGTAGAAACTCACGGACGTGCCACTGCCGCCACTTCTTCTGAACCTCCAGCTGCACCTGCCCCCAGAGACCAGCCATCAGTGGAGGAGAGAAGAACTGACCTTGTACCCACAGCCCCATCCCCTCCCCTCCCCCCCGGGACTCAGCGTGATCCTACCGACCATGTACCCACAGTCCCATCCACCCCCCTCCCCCCGGGACCTCAGCCTGGTCCCACCGGCCTTGTACCCTTAGTCCCCTTCACTCCCCGGGACTCAGCGTGGTCCCACGGCTCGTATCTTCCCCTCTCCTGCAGGCCCCTCAGATTAGCCGTTTCCGGCCCCAACGTCCGGGAGGGATTGAGGGCCCCTCTCTCCTGGACACTTTCACCCTCAGTCTTACTGCCTGTGTCCCAAGGAAGGGACTTGGGGCTGCTTCACAAATTCCAGAACTCCAGTGTCCAGGTCGTCACCTGACATAAACCAGACTCCTTCCCATGAAGCCTCCTAAGCTCAGAACTCAATCTGGGGGCCCGGAAGTCGCTCTTTGGAAATTTCCTTCACGGTGCCCGGCTGTCACAGCCCAAACCTTTGAAGCCAGCCTTCGCGCTCGGGTTTTGGAAAACAGGCTGTGCCCCTTCAAGTGTGGCAAACCAGCTGGATGGTCAGCAGGTACGGAAAGGCTGTGCGTGTGTGAAGGACTGTATTCAACCCGTGTTGGTTACGCTGCTTGCGTGTGTCCTCACCCACACGCTCTGTGCAGGAGCAGAGACTTCGGGGTCAGGGTCTGGCCCTCCCAGGAGTCAACTCTAATTTGGAGGTTGCAGATACTGCCTCTGAGTCCCTCATTTTACAGATGGGAAGACTGAGGCCCACTGAAGGGCAGTGAGCAGGGTCCCCCACCAGGCAAGGCAGCAGAGCAGTTGGGAGCCTGGGTCCTTGTCAGGGCACCCGCACTTCCCCCTTTCCTGAACTTGCTCAAGGATGCAAATGCCCCGGAGAGCTTCTTCAATATTTTCAGGCTCCAACCCAGACATACAGAATCCTTTCTGTGCTGAGTTAGAAGCTGGGGGTAGCGCCCAGCTATTGTGTAAGCTAGGCTTCTGGGTGCTTTGATGTCCCCATGAAGTGAGCTCAGGGGACCCCGCCCGCACCGGCCCCCCCCAACCCACACCAAACACCTCTCCCCAACACCGTTTCCAGGCAGCTCCTGAACAGGGATCCAGGGGCTAGGAAACTCCTCCGGCCAGGCCACCTGAGAACTCACCTCCCCATTGAGGAAGCAGTAGAGGACAGCCACCACCAGGCCCTGCAGGGGGACAAAGAAGCAAGGGGTCAGCGCAGGTGCTCCAGCACCCAGCCTCCTTCAGCCTCCTCCGCGCGTCCACACATGGCCAGCCCAGGCTCACTCCTCCCCAGGAGGGGTTTCACAGGTCTGGGGCCTCCCCACACGTCTCACCTCTGGGGGAATCTGGGCTACTCTTCTGGGCCCCCTAGGTTGCCCCTGGCTCTGCTCGTGTCACTCAGCATAGGTTCAGCCCCTTGGGCTAAGAGCAGGGCCCCTTTCATTGAGCTCAGTGTCCAGCGTAGGGCATTGGACACCTGTGGTTTCAGTAACCACAGAGTCGAAGCTGCTGACTTGGGCCCGTGGGGACCAGGCCGGTCCCCTGAAATAGCAAGGCGGGCCATCTGGGAGAAGCAGAGGTGCCCAAAGCGCACCTGTCCCTCGGGTAGGGGGTGGGGCCGGCCCACGGGAGACCTGGGCCCTGTGGGGGCTCACTTTCAAGATAAGCTGGAAATCTGGAGATGTCCCGCCATGGGTAGTGTTCCACGCGGAACCATGAGTGTGTGGATGTGAAGTCAGCACAGCCCACGGGTAGGTGCTGGCCTACAAGTAGTGGGTGCGACCTGCCTGCTTGCGTCTTCCTGGTTGGGGGCTCGGGGCTGTATGCACCCTGTGTTCCCCGGGGTGCAGGCGGTCTGTGCCTGGCAGGACCCTTCCTCCCTAGCACCTGGAGCTTCTGTCTTCCCAGTGGTGCCCCGTCACCCAGTCCTGGCATGGAGCTCTGCCAGGACTCCAGTCTTGAGATGCCGGATTTGGTGACCATAAACCATGGGCAGGGTTCCCACGGTGCTCACCTCCTCAGGGACCCACCGGGGGCCATCCTGCCCTTCTCTGCCCATGGCTTCCCTGGCGGGGGAGGAACCCTTCCCCTCAGAGGCTTGGAGCTCTGGCCTCAGGCGGCCCTCCCCTCCCCTTCCGCGCCCATCCAGGCCTGCCCTTACCTACTTACCATTGGAAAGGACCCCGAAGGATGACAAACCAGTCCGGCTATGGTGGCTTAATATGTACAATTGCTCAGGGCTGTGGGCGTTTTGACAGTGACAGAACTCAAGGATTTGCTTTAGAATATCAGGCCTCAGGGACTGCTGCATAGAACCAAAGCCATTTGGGGGGAGTGGGCAGCAGGAACGCTCAGGGCAGCAGTTTCCAAATTTTTTGTAGCATGTTAGGATCGCCTGGGAGCTTTTGCCTGTTATACTCCACACCCCAAATCTGTAAGTCTGAGGATGGCAGCAGCTTTCCGAGATCTCAGACTGGGGTGCCTGGGTCAGGTGTCTGGTTCTTAATTTGATCCAGGTCATGACCTCGTGATTCGTGAGATCAAGTCCCCCATCGGGCTCTGTGCTGGGCATGGAGCCTACTTGAGAATGTCTCTCTTGCTCTCTCTCTCTGCCCCTTCCTCACCCCTCTCTGTCTCAAAAAAAAAAAAAAAAAATCCCAGGTCTTTCCGATGGGCATTCTCACCTGGGAACCACTGTCAGAGGGTGTAAACATCAGGCTTTGAGATGAAACAACTGGATGTGGGGTGTCGTCTGGCCTACATAACTGGGATTCTGGGTTCCAGGGGCTTCGTTTAAATCTTGCCATAGCCCTAGGGAGGAGGGGGAGGGCCTCAATTTTGCGGGTGAGGGAACGGAGTCACAGGGGTTTAGGGAGGGCCGGGACTGTGCTCGGCCCCGAGCCGGTGGTCAGGCTGCCAGCTGGAGATGCTGCCCATCTCATCGGGACCAGGGTGCCTGGGCCTCCAAAATCCGGGGACACATTTTCATAGTTCAGGTGAGGGCTGGAGCCCAGGTGAAGGAAGGTTAGTTGGGTCCCTGGGAGGCCTCCTTCAGCCAGCGGGTTTAAGAAATTCCACAGTTTCGGGGCGCCTGTGTGGCTCAGTCGGTTAAACGTCTGACTTCGGCTCAGGTCATGATCTCACAGTTTGTGGGTTTGAGCCCCGAGTCGGGCCCTGTGCTAACAGCTCAGAGCCTGGAGCCTGTTTCAGATTCTGTGTCTCCCTCTCTCACCCTCCCCTGCTCATGCTGTCTCTCTCTCTCTCAGGAAAAAAAAAATTTTTTTTNATTATTAAAAATGAAGTCTTTGGAGAATTTTAATGACATGGAGATGATGGGAAGATAGAGAATTAGGACACACAAGAAAGGATACCACACATTTAAAAAAAAGGGGGAAACCACACATAGCATGACCTCAATTATATAAGCTGTGCGCACATGCATGTGTCTTCCTGGGTAGAATAGAGACTTTAGAGAAAAAGAAAAAAAAAAAAAGATGTAGAAGTAAACCCACCATCAGTTTTAACAGGTTATTTCTGGGGCCATGAGATTTTGGATGATTTTTTCTTTTTAACTATTCCTTATTTTCCAGATTTTCTACAACAACTATTATGTGTACAATCAGAAAAAGCTAAAAGTATATGATAGGGCGCCTGGGTGGCTCAGTCGGTTAAGTGTCCAACTCTTGATTTCAGCTCAGGTCCTGATCTCACGGTTCGTGAGATCGAGCCCCTTGTAGGGCTCTGCACTGACAGCACAGAGCCTGCGTGGGATTCTTGCTCTCAAAATAAACATTAAAATAAAAGTATCTGCCATTGATAATGTGTTGTGGTTCTGTGTGTGTTCTTTAAGCCCCTGTCTTTTAGAGATGTGGACTAGAATATTCACATCTGAATAAAAGTCTCTGATTTGATTAAAATGAGAGGGACATGGCGGATGGGGACAGACACGAAATACACCCCACGCTGAGTGGGTAATGGCCACATGGGGGTTCACTATCTACTATTCTCTTTAATATATGGAAGACATTTTCTGTAATATGGAATTTTTAAAATATGTACATTATATAAAATATACATGTGTAATAGATAAAATGATATATGTTTGTATGTGAACAAAGTTTAAAAAACCTTAACGATCCACTTTCTTTGTCAATGTTTCTATGGAAACATTGTGAAAGTGCTTTTGGGTTTTCTGTTGAGAAGCCATTTCCTTAGAGAGAAGCCGAATGGCCTTCAGGGTAGTCCCCAGCCCCAACCACAGGCGCCAACTCCAGGGGACAGGAAGTTCCCTTTCTGTGCAGGGAGGCAGCCCCGGGTATCTGTGCTCTAAGTGAGGTCACTACCCACTTCTGGAAGCCAGGTCAAGGCCTTCCACCCATGTGGACCCGGAATCCCCCACCTGCTAAATGGGCCACTGTGAGCCCAGCCTTCCCGAACGTTACAGGAGCAGGTGCACATGAAAGCTCTGGGCAGAGAACCAAAGAACATGGATTCCCTCAGAGGCTGAGTTCTCTGGAGGCCTGGGGCACCAGCAGGGAGCTCTGGGCAGAGGGGACAGCCCTGGGGCGGGGTCTGAAGGTAGTGTTAGGAGAAGACCTGACTGCTCAGGTAATGTGTGCCCAGTGATATGTCCTTCCCGGAACCTGAAAGTGATAGGAGGGTGACCCTGGCCTTACCCACCCTGAACTGAACTCAGGGAATAAGGGAACAGGATTATCAGTCTTGCTTCTTTAGGGCAATCCACTGGGAGAAGTTTCTCTCAGGCCCCAAAGCCTATGATCTCTAGGCTTTTCCTGGGAATTTGCTTGTTTCCATTATGGAGATTATAAATCTTAGAACAGATCGTGTTTCTGTTTTTGCTCTGGCTACTGGGAAGCTCCAAGCTCTCCCACCTTCCTAGCACCCTATTGATTTTGCTTCTCTGTATGAACTCAATTTTGTTTTTGTTTTTGGCCTCCAAATGGTTTTCCTGAAAGCTATATCGTATTTTTGGAAGGAGACCGCTATGAGTGAGTAAGCAAAACAACACTGTGAAATTTGGGATTCATGTTAAGAGTTCTTCTGTCTAAACACGTTTACTGTTTTGTTTTGTTTTTAAGCCTCACAACATCTCCTTGAACGAGTAGGTGGGTGATTTCTTCCCTCACTTTTCTTCTCTTTTGATTTTTAAGGTTGGGTTTCATTCTTAATAAGTTGTGTACGCACGCAAGTTTCCAAGAGTCAAATGATTCCTGTCGCAAAATGACAGCAGTCTCCTCACACCCCTGCCCCCATTTCCTGTTCCTCAGAGGCAACTACTTGGAATTCTCAAGAAAATGCTGATGCTGCTACTTTTGGATTTTTCAGCTTGGGCCACTTTTTATGGACTTCCCAGTATGAAGACGAAGATTTTATTCTCTTTCAGATTCCCCTTCCCCATTCCCACAATGCTTCTCTTCGATGCCCCCTCCCTCGTTCCCACAATGCCACAGCCCTCAGCACTAAGGCTATTTTGACTACATCTGACTACATAGAAACTGGGGAGAGGTGTGCGATGTAGCATAGGGTCATTTTCCGTTTCATCTTCCGGGGAGTCTGTCTCTCTCCTTAGTTTTACCTCCCACCCCCATCTGACTGGTGGGGGACTTGGGTCCCACAGCACACTGAGGTCCTGCCTGGCTTCTCTTGCATGTCTGCCAGACGAGGCATCCCCAAGCCCCCCTGCTGGACCCTTCTGGGGGAGACCTAGCTTGCTGTCTCCGTGGCTTCCACTTCCCTCCGAGGAAACAGAGAACTCCCGAAAGTCACAGTTCCCTGAAACTTACCTGGAACGAGCCAAGGGCCAATTCAAAGAACAGCTGGACCTCCATGGCGTCCTCTGGGGAGAAGGCGAAGATGATGTAGTGGACTCCGAAGAGGGGGATCAGCAGGAGGGTGGACTTGGCCAGGCGCCTGCAGACACAGACCCAGACCCGCTGCCTTCCTGCCCCCTGCCCCTAGGGTGCAGCTCCACATACCCAGCCTGCCTGACTTGCCCGAGGCTGGCGGATGTGCCCCAGGACCTTTGTGGTTCGACTTTTTATTCTGGAGACTATCTAGCTCCCATGGCCAGTCCCCAAAATTTCTGGACATGCACCCCGTCAGTATATAAAATTTGGACATGTATCCACCTGAACAACTTTATTATTTATAGGTTATGTGCATGTGTTATCTAACACATGATTCACAAAGCCAGCATTCTTTCTTTCTTTTCTTTTTTCTTTTTCTTTTTCTTTCTTTTTTTTTTTTTGATAATAAATACCTATAAGAAGAAGTTCTTTTCTTCTCAGATCAGGGTTGCTCAGTTTAGCAAATAAAAATGCAGGATGCCAGCTCAATTTGAATTTCAGATAAACAGTGGATAATGTTTTTTTGGAGCAAGTACCAAAACATTATTTGTTGTTTATCCAAAATCCAAACTGAACTGGCCATCCTGGATTTTATCGGGCAGCTTTATCCCGAATCTCCAATCTCCGGCTCCACCTTACTTCAGAGCCCACGGCTCTAAAGACGTCCTGGAGAATCTGTCACCAAGTGAGCCGGGTCACAGCCAGATTCGCAAAGCTCGGAACCTCACAGAGAAAGCCCTTGTTGGACAGTGACTTGTCTTTAACTGTTCTGTGCTGAATTCTGTCTCCCCAGGCCAAACTCATAAACTGAAGCCCTAACTGCCAGGACCTCAGAAATACCTCTTGCTCCTTGCAGACAGGACCTAAAAAGAGGTGACTGTGTTAAAATGAGGCTGTTAGGGTGGGACCTTAGTCCAATCAACTGCTGTCTTATAAGAAGAGGGAGAGACACCAAGGACCAGGGACAAGGCAGCCACCTACAAGGTAAGGAGAGGGGCCTCAGAAGAAATCAAACCTGCCGGCACCCTGATCTTGGGGTTCCAGCCTCCAGAATGGAGTAAATACATTTCTCTTCTTGAAGCCATTCAGTGTAGGTTATAGTTATGGTAGACCTAGCAAACTGGTACGGGCGTCTCCCTTTAAGTCATAAAGGTTTTAAGAGTATTTGGGGATCACATATCTTGAAAATCTGGTGAAAGCCATTCTCCCTTGAAAAATACACAGATCTATATCAATGTCCTTGAAGTTGGGTCCCCAAAACCCATCAGGAGACTCCCTAGCATTGCCCCAAGCACAGATCTCTGCTTCCTGGGATCCGGAGAGATTTCTTATCAACCCAGCACTGGGGCAGCTGTTTCAGGCTGCACAAAGGACCCGTTGCACCCCCACCCTGCCCCCATTCCTATTTACATTTGTAACCTCCTTGGAACTGGATCCCCTTGGGTAAACAATAGGCACTCAGGAAATACCTGCTGACTGAGAGGGCCTCTTGGTCTTTGCCCTCTACTTACTTATAATGGTTCACTTCATTGCCTCTTGTCTCTTGGGTTCTAAGTTTTCTCATCAGGATTCTTAGAATGTTTATAAAAAGGATGAAATTAATCTGTAAAACACAAGACAGAGGTGGGGCTGAAGGTGATTGCCACCTCTCCAGACCCTGACCCCTGGACCTGAGGGTAGAGAAGGACCACGACGGGATTGCATCACTGCGCGCCGCCCACCTCCCCTGCCCCAGGGTCCTGGTGGAGCAAACCTACGGGAGGTGATGACTGACCCCTGCACCCACGCCTACCCCCAGGCTGCTGGGGCTCTGAGGTCTGCTCATTGCATCAGGGATTATTCACACTGGGAGTGCACTTAAAACTCTGGAGACTTTAACAGGAAGGTTTCAGGTGACCTGAAAGTCTCTATTTCTATCAAGCTCCAGAGAATGCCGAAGCCGGTCCTCGACTACACTTTGAGTAGCAAGGCTTTCTTCCAGCAGAGGTTTTGTTTCTGTTGTTTTAAGGTCTATTTATTTTTAGAGAGAGAGCTCAAGCAGGGGAGGAGCGGGGCGGGGGCGGGGGGAGGAAGAAACCCAAATAGCTTCTGCACTGTCAGCGCAGAGCCCGATGTGGAGTTCGAACTTACGAACCATGAGATCATGACCTGAACTGAAACCAAGACTCAGATGCTTAACAACTGAGCCACTCAGGTGCCCTGCCAGCAGAGGTCCCTAAGGTTTAGGGTATGGCCTGGGGATGGGAGCTGGGGTCCCTCTGCCCAGAGGTTATAAATCAGTAAATCTGGGGTGGGGGGGTCCTCAAGAATCTGCGTGTTTAACAAGCTCCCAAGTGATGCAGAAGCTACTGCCTGGGGATCCTACTTTGAGAACCACTGTTTCGGAGCTTTACAGCATCACTTTGCAGTTCAATCACTGACTCCAGGAAGCCACCCTTGATCACCTCTCTTTCCTAATACACTGTAGTTAGGGACCATGTTACGGGGTGAGCACCAGAAAGAGGACAAGCGCATGCGTCTCTCAAACTTGTGTGTGTCCACTTATCTGCCAATCCAATCACAACTTCCTAAAGGACAGGAATGTAGTCTGTTTATTTCCTTTGGGGGTCCCTTGCCCAGTGCCAGAATGTTCTAAAGTTGCCTTCATGGTGGTAACTCGCCTCCTCTCTCACCCACCTACTGGCTCCAGCCCCATTTACAGAAGCAGGGATCCTTGGAATTGCCCAGCCGGGCACCCTCATAGTCACACAAACAGCCCGGGGCCTGGGGGGGTGGGTGCATGCTGGTTGGAAGACCAGGACTGGGGGCCTGGCCCTGCCTAGCTGCTTCTTCAGGAACATGCTTCTCAGCTTGCTGGTTATGCATCTTGCTCAGAGCTGGCTACGCATGGGGTAAATGAATAAAGGCTATCCCCCCCCTTTTTTTTTGTCTTATAGTTGGACTTAATTTAAGAGGGAGCACTGGAAGGCAGAAAAAAAAATCTTTAAGATCCCAAGAATGAGTACTAAATACTGGAATCCCAGGTCCCGTGACCAACTGGTTGGGAGTTTTAAGTTCTTACTTAAGTAATCTTTGCACCCAATCTGGGGCTCAAACTCATGACCCTGAGAATCACAGCTCTTCCTTTTTTTTTCCTTTTTAAGATAAACCTTTTTATGTTATTTTTTTTAATGTTGATTGATTTTTGATAGAGACAGAGCATGAGGGCGGGGAGGGACAGAGAGAGAGGGAGACACAGAATCTGACGCAGGCTGCAGGCTCTGAGCTGTCAGCACAGAGCTCAACGCGGGGCTTGAACCCACAAACTGTGAGATCACAACCTGAGCCGAATTCGGACGCTTAACCAAGTAAGCTACCCAGTCACCCTAGTCCCGTGGTCTTCCAACTGAGCCACCCAGGCACCCTTGTTGGGAGGTACTTCGCATCAGGAGTGCCCACCAAACATCATCCCTCAATCACTAGAGAGACCACAGTCCCATGAGCTCTGCCAGGACACCGGGGCCCACTGTCCCTCTGCTGGGGCTCTCCTGGGCTGGGCTAGCAGGCTCTCAGAATTCTAGCAAGGAAACTGGCCTAACTAAATGAGGAAATGCCTTCCTGGGGGAATATGACACAGTCAGAGCACACCAGTTGATTAGATAATTTCAAGGGCCACAGGACACCTCATGTCTCTTGCTAAGTGAAAAAACAAACTAGATTACAAAACTATATTAAGCATTTTGAGAAAAGTATGTGTGCTCAAAGAAAAAGGAAAGAAAAGCACATGCGTATCCATAGTGTGCATCTAGGTGCTCAAAGTATGTGTGACTTTATTCCCTTTGGAAAATACACATTTTTGATCTTCCAACTTTTCCTTTTACATGAATTCTATTATTTAAAAAAAGGGGGGGGGGCACATCTAGGTGGCTCAGTCGGTTAGGCATCCGACTCTTGGTTTTGGTTCAGGTCCTGATCTCACAGTCGTGGGATCAAGCCCCGTGTAGGGCTCTGTGCTGACGGCATGGAGCCTGCTTGGGATTCTTTCTCTCCCTCTCTCTCTCTCTTCCCCTTCCCTGCTCACACAGGTGCACTCGCTTTCTCTCTTGAAATAAATAAACAAACATTAAAAACATGTTCAAAAGGGGCACCTGGGTGGCTCAGTCGGTTGAGTCTATGACGTTAGCTCAGGTCACGATCTCACAGTTTGTGAGTTTGAGCCCCGCTTTGGGCTCCCTGCTGTCAACCTCTCTCTCCCTCTCGCTGCCCCTCCCCCCACTTCAAAAAAAATTTGTTTTAATGTTAAAAAAAAAAAAGGCAGTTATGAGATGGTTCCTTCTCCCAACTGCCCCTAAAAGGTCATCAGCCAGCCAGTGGGGACTCAGCTCCAGGGCTCCCAACCCCGACTGCAGCGGAGAAGCACTTGAGAACTTGAACCAGAGACTAGTGCCCAGGCCACTCCCCAGAAGGAGAGCAGAACCTCTGGCTGTCAATATATATATATTTTTAATGTTTGTTGATTTACTTTGAGAGAAAGATGGGGAGAGGGACAGAGACAGACCCGGGGAGAGAGAATCCCGAGCTGGCTTTGCCTGTCAGAGTGGCGCCTGACGCAGGGCTCCAGCTCACAGCCCGTGAGATCATGACCTGAGCTGAAATCGAGTCAGATGCACAGCGACTGCGGAACCCAGGCGCCCTGGCCAAAAGGGTTGTTCAACAGCTCCCAGGGGGTTCTGGAGGGCAGCCCGGTTGGGACCCTTGGGGCTCCCCATCCTTAGTCACTCCTGTATCTCCTCCCCAACCTCCCACTGGCACCGCGAAGGCCAAGACCACGCCTCACTCAGCTTTCCTCAGCTGAAGGGAGCCTTGTGTCCAGGCCGGTCACTGCTCCCTTCTCTCCCACCAGAGCCCAGCTCAGGAAGATGGCCGCTCACCAGGATGGAGAGGATCACAGGCCCTCGGATGACCCACCAGATGGATGCGTTGGCGTTGATGTCCCAGCACCTGTGGAGGGACAGCCGGGCATCGTTAAGCCTGGAGGGCTGAGCCAACCTGGAAGGACTAGCCCTCTGAAGAGGCTTTCGTATGAACGGCCCACGCTGGTGACCCTGAGTATGACAGGCTGGGCACCAGGCACTATCAGAACTGACCCTCTGCTGAGGCCCAGGAGCGCTTCTGAGGCTGACGAAGCACCCCCGCCCCCCGTCTCCATGCACACCCAGTCAGTGTCTGGGGCAGCAGACGTGGATGGGACTTGAGAGCCAGAAGATCCCAGGTCCCAAAGCTAGCACGGTGACAAACTCTCGACTGCTCACTACGGCAGGCAGGTGACCTCAGTGAGCAAAGTGGCTGGATGACTCACATGTGACCACAGGACCCTGGCATGTTAGATGTGGAGTGGGTCCTTGGCAAATGGGAGAGCATGTGCATGGCCTCAGGAGCCACAAGGCTCCTCCAGCTGATTTTTGCCGCAAGGAAAAATGAGAAACGTTGGTAGAACTTCTCATGCTTTCCAAAGAAGCTAAAAATCCAGATTTTTTAAAAAAATAAAATTCACCCAATTAAAATAATTCTTTGAAACAATTATGTTGGGCCGTATTTGGATTGCAAAGCATTTGTAAGCCTCATCCAACCTAACAGGCACACTGGCCTGGGTAGGTCGGTATCCCGAAGAGAAACTGCCTCTGAGAGGCTCTGTCACTGCCTCACTTCCTCCCACCTTCTTTCTTTCCTTTCTTTTTTAAAAAAAAATTTTAATGTTTATTTATTTTTGAGAGACACAGCACAAGCAGGGGAGAGGCAGAGAGAGAGGGAGACACAATCAAAAGCAGGCTCCAGGCTCTGAGCTAGCTGTCAGCACAGAGCCTGACCCGGGGCTCGAACCCATGGACCATGAGATCATGACCTGAGCCGAAGTCGGGCCCTTAACCAACTGAGCCACCTAGGCGCCCCTTTTCCAGCTTCTTTCAAGGCTTCTTTCCACGTGCCTCCTTCCCAGTAGGCCCTCCTGGGCTTACCTCCGTCCTTAGCACCTGGCATCTCGAGAGAACAAGACTAGATCTCATGTCCCTGTGGGGAGCCGGCAATGCGACTGCTGCTCCTGGCCCTTCCTCTGCTGGACTCTCAAACTCCNGGGGGGAGGCAGGACCAGAGCGGGGAAGAACCAGGAGGAAGGAAAAGCTGGCTTGGCCCAGAGCTTCTTTACAGAGCAGCACCTGCCCTTCCCACGGAGCCCACAGGGCAGGCAGGGAGGGAGCAGGCAGGGAGGGTGCAGGGGCGGCGAAGGCCGCAGCCCATCTACAAGCTCGCACCAGCCCAGCACCCCAGAGAACTCGCCTGTGGCCCCCGGTGTGGAAAACAGGCCTCGCCTACACAGCTCCCAACCAGTGTCCGTCCTGTTTGAATACACACTCGTTACCTCTCCTGCAGACACTTACCCAACGTCTTCCAGAAAGTGCCTGCTGATGGCCCACGAAGCAACAAAAACAGCTGGGGAACCTGCAGAATAAAAATAAAGGCAGGGGCAGGAGAGAGGGGACTCAGCTGTTAACACCCACACGGGTACGGGGACAGTTGTCCCAGCCCAGCTGTGAACAGGGGCATGGGAGCCCCCTTGGAAACCCTGTGCAAATGGGTAGCTTCGTGCCTCAACGGCGGCGGGGATGCCCTGGGAACTGAGGCAGATTCCTGGGGATCTTGAAGGCCACGAGGGGCTCAGAGGCTCATGGGCCAGACTCACGAGGGCCCCTGCTGGGAAGAGGGGTGGAGTGACAGTCTACACCTGTGGTGTCCTGTGCAGGGGCCACCGGCCACACCTTGCTAGTGAATACTTGACATGTGGCTGGTCCCAGTGGAGATGTGCTATTAAGTGAGGGACACCAGATTTTGAAGATTTAGTAGGAATAAAAGGATGTGAAATGTGTTCGTTTTTTTATATTAAACATATGTTGAAGTGACAATCTTTTTACACCGGGTTAAATAGATTAAGATTAATTTCACCTGTTTCTTTTTACTGCGTTTACTGTGACTACCAGAGAATTTTATTTATTTATTGTTTAAGCTTATTTTGAGAGAGAGAGTGGGGGAGGGGCAGAGAGAGAGGGACAGAGAGAGAATCCCAAGCAGGGATGCCCGATGCAGGGCTTGAACCCCCAAACCACGAGATCATGACCAGAGCCAAGTTGGACGCTTAACCAACAGAGCCACCCAGGTGCTCCTAAAAAATTTAGGTTATATGTGTGGCTCATTCTATTTCAAGTTTATTTATTTTGAGAGAGAGCAAGGGGGAGGGGTGGAGAGAGAATCCCAAGCAGGCTGCGTGACTCGAGGCTCCATCCCACAAACTGTGAGACCGTGACCTGAGCTGAAATCACAAGTCAGATGATTTTTGAAAACCAACTGAGCCACCCAGGTGCCCTGGCTCATTCTATCTCTGATGGATAGGCTTGTCTGCACTTGAACAGTGAGAGCCACGCCCCCAGGCTGCTCCATTTTCAGACTTCCAGAGGCCAGGTTTATACTCTAGCTCCAGCCCTCTACACGCACCTCCAGCCCAGGGAAGAGATCAAAGGAGTTTTTTTCTGGAGGAATCAAACAGCCCCAGACAAAGGGCCCACAGATGGTGATGCTGGGACCCCCCCAACACAGAGGCCACCTTCCGGGCAGTCTCCCAGAGACATGTGAAATACACCCCCCACCCACCCCACACACAGGCCCTTCAGTCAGCTCTCAAGTGACTCACTCTTCTTTTTTATATTTATTTATTTATTTATTTATTGGGAGAGACAGAACATGAGCAGGGGAGGGTCAGAGAGAGAGGGAGACACAGAATCCAAAGCAGGTTCCAGGCTCTGAGCTGTCAGCACAAAGCCTGACACGGGGCTCGAGCTCACAAACTGCGATATCATGACCAGAACTGAAGTCGGACGCTTAACCAACTGAGCTACTCAGGCGCCCCTTTCTTTTTTGTTTTTGTTTTTTTTTAAGTTCATTTATTTATTTATTTAGAAAGTATGCAAGCAAGGGAGGGGCAGAGAGAGAGGGAGACAGAGAATCCCAAGCTGGCTCTGGGCTGTCAGTGTTGAGCACCACTGGCTGAGACACTTAACAGACTGAGCCACCCAGGTGCCCCCGAAGTGACTCATTCTTTTTTTTTTTTTAATGTTTATTTATTTTTTGAGAGTCAAGTGGGGGAGGGGCAGAAGAGAGGGAGACACAGAATCCAAAGCAGGCTCCGAGCTGTCAGCACAGAGCCCGACGTGGGGCTCGAACTCACGAACCGCAAGATGGCGACCCGAGCTGAAGTCGGACGCTTAACGGACTGAGCCACCCAGGCACCCCCGAAGTGACTCATTCTTAAACAGTCAAGGTCACCAACGTCTGAGGAAAGCAGATTACCTGGAGGACAGGGACCAAAACAATCAGAGAGAAGGAACTCAAAGGAAACAGACCATGCAGGCAGCCAAGGAACTTGAACAAAACAGCTCTAAGGAATAGCATCGGAGAGATAAAAGATTACCTCTGCAAGACCCAAACAGGAAGCTGGAAACTGGGAGCATTCCAAGAACAGGGAAGAGGGCTTGGAAATCGACTATATGATAACTAAGATTAAAGAAACCCACAGATGGGTTGGAAGATAAAGACCAAGAATCGCCCAGAAAGCAGGACACAAAAGGCATGTAATGAAAAGCCGGAGGGAAGAAATGAGAACATCAGAGGTCAGTTGCAGGACGTGGGACATCTGATTAAAAGGTTCAGAAAGAGAGGATAAAAACCAAAGGCAAAGAAATCAAATAGGTGCTGTAAGAACGTTGTCCAGGCAATGAAGGGTGTGAGTGTCCAGATGAAAGGGGTGCCGGATGTCAACAAAAAGGAGGAAAGCAGCTCTCGTGGGGGCACATCCCGATGGCATTTCAAAACACGGGGGACAGAGAGAGGATCCTGTAGCTTACATTGAGTAAAAATGCTCGGGAAACAATAATACGGTACATCCTGTAACACCAGATGCCCAAACAGAAGGTCTCCAAAATTCTGGAGGGAAATGATTTTTCAACCTAATTTCCATGCCTCCCAAACCCACAAATTAGATATGAAAGTTGAAAAAGATATTTTCAGATATGCAGTGCCAAAACATGTGCTTTGCACGCACTCTGTGTTAGAGACGCATTGGCACGTATGCCCCAGCACAACCAGGGAGCAGAGCCCAGAGAGGAGACATGAAATAAAGGAATAGGATTTGTAGGGGAAAATGAAGGAACTTCTCAGCATGAGGGTAAGAGAGTGGAGTCAGTCTAGGGAACAACCAACCCCAATAGCACAGAAGGCTCTAGAAAGAACACTCCTGGGTCCATTGGGTGGAAGAGCATCCTTCCTAACTTCATAACTACCCAGAACTTTGGAGTGTGACCTTACTTGGAAATAAGGTCTTTGTAGGTATAATAAGTTAAGCAGAGGTCATACGTGGGGAGTTGGGGGGGCGGGGCCGCGTGCTCAGTTGGTTGAGCGTCTGACTTCGGCTCAGGTCATGCTCTTGTGGTCTGTGAGTTCGAGCCCCGGGTTGGGCTCTGTGCTGACCGCTCAGAGACCGGGGCCTGCTTCGGATTCAGTGCTCCTCCCTTGTTCATGCTCTGTCTCTCAAAAATAAATGAATGTTTAAAAAACTTAAAAAAAAGAAGAGGTCATACGTATGAGGATGCCAGTCATACTGTGCCCTAATAATATGACTGGCCTCCTTGTAAGGAGGCCATGAGAGACACAGAGAGAAAGGACACATAGAGGGAAGAAGGCCACATAATGACGGAGACAGAAATTGCAATGATGCAGCCACCAGCCAAAAAAAAAAAAAATGCCAAGGACTATCAGCAACAGTCAGAAGCTAGAAGAGAGGCAAGGAGCATTTTAGAAGGAATCTGCCCTGCCAGAACCTAGGTTTTGAACTTCCGGCCTCCAGAACTGTGAAAGAATAAATGTCTATTGTTTTAAGCCACAAAATTTGTGGTAATTTGTTACGGCAAACCCCTAGGAAACTAACCCAGCACGAAGAAACCAAACCAAGAGGAACTATAGATCTCCTGTGGGCATTGGCTGATTTGGAATTAGAGGCTTTTCCGGTTTTGTTGGAGAATTCAGGGGAATTAACAACAGCGACATAAAACAATCAATTAAAAGTGACTCCATGAAGGGGCACCTGGGTGGCTCAGTCCGCTAAGGGTCTAACTCTTAGTTTTGGCTTAGGTCACGATCTCATGTTTAGTGAGTTCGAGACCCAGATCAGTCTCTGTACTGACAGTATGGAGCCTGCTTGGGATTCTATCTCTCCCTCTCTCTCTTTGCCCCTCCCCTGCTCATGCTCTCTCTCAAAAATAAATAAATTTAAACAAAAAGTGACTCTGTGAGAAACAAAAGGTTAAATATTAGAAGTAAAACCATTAGTTCACACCTTGGCTCGGCAATAAACAACACTTACATAGACATAATGATATGTATGTTGACTAGAACTTAGCCAAAAATTAAAAACCTAATGGCAGGATGGAGGTGGTGGCTGGAGAATGTTATATCCTTACTTTCCATCATAAGGAGTCAAACAGTAATGCCTCAGATGGACAAATCAGGAAATAGCAGACTCTTGTTCAGAAACACAACAGTGAACATTAGAAGGGCCAGCTAAGGAATTCGAGGGTGTTACCTCTGGGGAGCAGAAGTGGGGGCAGGAGACTGCTTTCTTTCACCCTATTTAAGTCCTTAAACCAGGTATGTGCATGACTGTAATAAAAAGAATATTAAGAAAAAAATTCCCTGCTTTAGGGAAGGCACTGGGTGCCTGGGTGGCTCAGTCTATTGAGCGTCTAACTTCAACTCCGATCACGATCTTGCAGACTGTGGGTTCGAGCCCACATTGGGCTCTATGTTGTCAGTGTGGAGCCTGCTTCGGATCTCATCTCCCTCTCTCTCTGCCTCTTCCCCATTTGCATTGTCTCTCTCAAAAATAAATAAACATTAAAAAAAAATTCCCGCCTCAATATTGAGTGTTTTCGGCAAAGAACAGGGGCTCTGAAGGGCTACCTGTTCGTGGTCTTCCACCTTTAACAGAGTTGGTAGAAAGTGGGAGAAGCAGTAATGCCTTGAGTTAGGTTCTCAGTGTGGTCCCCAGACTAACAGTATCAGAGTCATTTGGGGACTCGTTAGAAGTACAGAGCTTCTGGCTATACCCAAGGCCAACTGGCTCAGAGGAGAGGGCGTGGGGTCCAGCCAGCTGGGTTTGACACGCCCTCCATGTGACTCCGATACTGGCTTCACTTGGAGAACCACCAGCTCAGTGAGTGCGAGCTTGGTTCATCCCCATAAAAGCCAGAGGGGTCACCCTTTTCCAGTCACAGACTGACACCCCAGCACCTTGAGAAAAGTAAAAGTGTTGGAGAAGCATTAAAAACATCATAAATGTTCACTCCTTCCAACTGAGTGATCCTAGTTCTAAGATTCCATATTGCGCATGGAAATGCGCTTTGCCCATAAAAGCATTCATCGCTGTGTAATCTACAATAGTGGAAAATCAGAAACAACCTGAATGTCCCAATCATAGGTATTGAGTTAAATATGTCCACAGACTAGTTAAAAATGTTTATGGCTGAGGCGGAATGATACAGAGCACGCTTCCATGCAAGTGGAAAGAAGCAAGATTCAAAATTCTCCGTACAGCATGAGTGCAACAATGTGGGGGAGAATATGGCGTAGGAAACATCTTCTGGAAGGAACCCTCCCCCCCCCCCCAATATTCCAC